>NW_019154137.1:2334798-2424099 GCF_002288905.1 Enhydra lutris kenyoni | reverse complement strand
CAAGGACACGGGGTCTGACAGAAACCCATGGCACTTCCTGCACTTGAAGCCGTCCCACACCTCGGTGGCGGCGGCGGCCGCTGGCGCCCCTGCCTCTCCCGCCGCCGCCTCACAGCTTGCCGCCCCGCTCCCGTCCGGGGGCGCCGGCGGCAGCGCCTCGCCCTGCGGGACATTCTGGGCCAGGCAGCGCACCAGTTGTTCCAGCTGCTCGGCCACCAGCTGCTGCCGCTCGGAGAGCTGTCGGTACACCTCGAAGGCTTCCCGGAGGCGGCCCCCGGACGCCAGGGCGTCAGCCTGCTCGAGCAGAACTTTGTACTCGGGGTTCGAGGGACTCGGAGGAGGCTCCTCCGGCTCCGGCTCCCGAGCGGCCAAAGGTGCGGAGCCTTCCGTAGCCGCCCCCGGCTGGGGGCCCATGTCGGCGCGGGCCGCGGAAGCCGCCGGCTCCGCCAGTTCTAAGTTGTTGCCGCCGAGCTCGGCGGACACGCTCAGCATCTGTCGGGTCTGAAGTGAATCCATAGAGAGAGAGGCGCGCACGGAAGAGGCGTCTAGGGGCCGGAGACCCAGAGCAGAGAGCAGGGACTGAAGAGAATTCGGACAGCCACCGTCGCGCTACCGCGCGCCGCTCGCTGCCGAGCCTCCGCGAGCACCACGCCGGCCGCCCCGCGCCGACTGATAACTGTCCTGTCTCAGCGAAGTGTTATATAAAACAGTACCACGTGACGCGCCGCCACGCCGCTCATTGGCCGGCTGCAGGGAAATTGTTACAAAACCAGACAGTTTTGTAACAGTGTTGGGATTGCTTCTTTTGGCTTAGCTTTTCTTGGCGTCTTTTTGAGGCTGTTTGTGTTTATTCTCCTCTTTATTCCCACACCCCACGATGTGGTTGCTTTTCTGAGGAGAGGGAAGGGAAAAAACTAACAAACCCGAAGTCTTCTCTTGGGTTTCTCCGTCAGCGGACCCTACTCGATCCCACCTTCAAAGCCGCGGGCAAACAGGTCCCCTCAGCCAGCCGTTCGCCGGCGGTCCCCCCGCCCCCAACCCATCCCTCGAGACGCGAAGACCCCGAGCGGCGCAGCCCGCCAGATCTGAGACGCGGAAGGCTCGCCCGCCTAGGGGCTACGGTTGACGGTTGACGTCTGCGGAGGGAAGCGTGCTGGGACCTTCCCCGGGAAGCCCACACGCCCCCCTCTCTCCAGTTCCGGCCGTGGCTCGTGAGCCTTGGGAGCCGCGTCCCGGCTGCTCACATTCGGGGTCCCTAGCCGCCTTCCCCGGGGAGTTCCCCCCCAAAGTTAGTGAGGGTGGTCATCCGAAGGCGCTTCTGTGCTGGGAGCCAACCGAAGCGGCGGGCCAGGGAGAGTTGGCTTGGACCGCGAGGGACCCATCAGGAAGATGCGCTTGCCGGACCGGCCCCAGGGGTGGCGCCTCGCGTGCCCCGCGACTCGCGTCTCTCCCGCCAGCGCCAAAACCTGCGGCACGTGGTCCTGGGCAGGGGGGATGGGGGGGCACGAGAGGGGCTCCGGGAGGAGCCACGAGGGGGCGCGGCCACAAGAACTCCGCGGGGATCAGCGGGTCCCCTGGGAGCGTAGGCGACCCGCAGGCGGGACCGGAACCAAGAGCGCTCCTCTGAGGAAAGTCCGCGCGTCCCGGCGCGCTCGAGCTGCAGGCGGAGCTGCCTCCAGCTTCGCTGCCCCGGAGCGCCGCGGTCTCGGCCCCCGCGCGCAGTGGGGGAGGGCTGTGTTCAGGCCGGTGTGCTGGGCTCCCAATAGCTGGGCTGCCTCGAGGATGCCCCGCTTCCTTCCAGAAGGCCCATGTGAACTGCTCACGCCATCTCTCTCCACCCAGAAGTTGACGGGAGCCACACGCACAAAACGAAGAGGCTTCAAGACCTAAAGAAATAACGCATGTCCCCTGGGGCCTTGCTGCTGCGAGCAGGGGAGCGGGGTCTGGGCTTGCCTCTGGCTCCCGGAGCCTCCACAGCCTGCAGGCTCTGAGCAGTGCCTGGAGCCGCGCTCAGGGGCCCGGCGTCCCCCCCAGCGCCTGAAGACCTCCAGCTGGCTCCCGCTGTGGCCATCTCTTAGTTGAGAGACCTTGGGCAAATGACCTAAACTCTAGGAACCGATATTTGGGGTTCTGAATACATGTCAGGGATGACCTTAGTCGGGATCAAGTTATGTTTCAGAGCTGGGCATCACAGGGCTCTGTCAGGGCTCTGTGTCTCTTTAGGTCGTTAATCCCTCGAAACAACACCAAAATTAAAAAAAAAAAAAGTACACTGTCATGCAGCGATTTCTAGAGCCTCCCTCTAGAGAGACAGGACTGGGGAAAGGGTCAGGGGGGAGAGGAACGCTGGGGACAGCGGGGGAAAGAGACCAAGAAAAGAAACCAAGGAGCTCAGGATGTAGCCATAAAGGCATAAGGCGCTCAAAGGAAAACTTGGCTTGCAGCTCTAGCTTTGCCATGACTTGCGAAGAGAACTTAGGCAAGTCCTCCATTCAGGCCTTAGTTTCTCCTCATCATCAAGGTTCTCTCCAGCCCTCGCCTTCAGTGACTTCTATCCTAAGACTGAATTTCATGATAGCAACTCAACCACTTTAGTAAAAGACTAGTCCAGATGCTGGGGGCGGGGGGGGGGGTTGATTGGTGGCTTGGACAAGGGGGTGAAGTCAGCAGTAGCAGAAGGGCGGGGGCGGCTAGACTGCTGTCCTCATCAGGGTCAGGCCAGAGCTAGATTTTTTTTTTTTTTAGATTTTATTTATTACAGAGATCACAAGTAGGCAGAGAGCCAGGCAGGGGGGGGGGGGAGCAGGCTCCCCGCTGAGCAGAGAGCCTGATGCAGGGCTTGATCCCAGGACCCTGAGGTCATGACCTGAGCCACTCAGGCGCTCCAAGAGCTAGATTTTGAAGATAGAGAAGTCGGGAGACTGGACAAGAGAGAAGGAGATGGCCAAGCTAGGCAGTGGAGGAGAAGCTGGGGCTCCCAGTAAAATACTAAAGGAAGCTCCTTTCACCCTTCAAATTGCCCTGCTGTTGAATGGGCTCAGTCTTAGTCCATTCAGGCTGCCATAATAAAATACTATATACTGGGTGGCTTAAAGAAACAGAAATTTATTTATCACACTTCTGGAGGCTGAACAAGATCAAGATTCCAGCAGATCTGGTGTCTGGTGAGGGCCCTCTTCCCAGTTCATAGACAGCCATCTTCCCCAGCTGTGTGCTCAAATGGTGGAAGCATGGATCTCTCCAGGCTCTCTTTCATAAGCGTGCTAATTCCATTCATAAGAGCGAGAGCCCTTTTGATTTAATCACCCCCCCCCAGTGCCACACTTCCAAATACCATCACACTGGGGATTAGGTTTCAACATATGAATGCGGGGGACACAAACATTCAGTCTATAGCAGGGTTCCCAACATTATCTGTCTGCCCCTTTTGACACCTTTGAGGAGGGACAGTCTGTAGGTAATGGGCTGGTAATGAGACGTAATGAAAGGGCCACGAGATGGATAATGATGAAAACTTAATTCAAGATCTTTCTCCCTTTGACAAGTTTTTAAAAAGATGTTGGTTACTGCCAGTTGTCTTCCGGATGCAGTTCTGAGATGAGCCTTGTTCCCTGGACCCCCTTGACGAGTAAGCAAGCATCCTCTGGGTTGGTTTTCCTCCCTTGTCCACTGGGGATGGAGGTGGCAAGGAGAAGGCCAAGGCAAGGCAGGCAGCGGGTTTCAGTCCGGCAGGCGTGGAGTAGAGATGCTCTCAACAGGTAGCCCCCTTCGGCATCTGTGTGTGCCTAAAGCTGACCATGAATTTCACCAGGAACGTTAGCAGCTGCCCAGGTGATGCAGGGTGCCCTGGGACCAAAACCAGGCAGCGCCACATACTCAATTACCAGACAGACTCCGTAAGAGTTTTCCATTGTATCTGCATATCAGGACTGCCTGTAGGATAACACCAAAGGGGCTTCTGTGGAATTCTGGAAGACATTACCACAATGGCTTTCTTTCCTTCATTTAAAGTGAACGAACATTACCGCAATATACATTTGTGGACCAACTCAAAAGCCTCCTACTCCAAACTTCCTTCCCTCTGCTCTCACTACTTGGGGCTGCCCACAAGGAGGGGACAGGAGAGACGGACAACACTTTTTCAGATGCAAATATTCCCTTTGGAGTGCCTGGTGCTTCAAACCACTGTTTGTTTATGCTAGTATCCCCCATGCGGCAGGGTTGATCTGCACATCCTTTTCCAGTGACTATAGCAAGTTTTCCAACTGGGTGCTGAAGAACCTCTCTGGGGTCCAGAGGAGACAGCTGGCGGGGCTTGACCCTAGCTCCCTTCGCCAGGGAGCACAGCAGCTGTCAGTCTGTCCATTTCGTGGTGAGCTTGAGGTCAAATCTCACCGAAGAACGGTTTTCCCTTCTTTAAAATGAGTAGTCTGACAAGACGAAACCAGAGAGGGAGACAAACCATAAGAGACTCTTAATCATAGGAAACAAACTGAGGGCTGCCGGAGGGGATGGGAGGGGGACTGGGGGGCTGGGGTAATGGGGTGATGGGCATTAGGGAGGGGATGTGATGTAATGACCACTGGGTGTGACATGCAACTGACGAATCACTGAACTCTACCTACTAGACAGAAAATAACAATACACTATATGTTAATTGGATTTAAATAAAAATCAATAAAATAAAAAGTTTGGAAACCATGGCCATTTTCCCATATTCGTGGAGCATCTTCTATATACCAGGCACTGTTGTAGGTGGAGATACAGCAAAGCAGCACTTGGCTCCCAGGTACTCCCTTTACAGAGGGTTGCACATACTTTTCCCACACATTTTTATCCCAGCTTCCTAGACGGACCAGAAGTTCCACGAGGGCAAGACTAGTGTCTTGTGTCTTTCATCTCCTCCTCAAAGGACAGTCCTTGTTTTTGATTTGGTTTTGTTTTAGAGAGGGAAGGGGGATGGGGTGGAGGGAGAGAATCCTCAGGCAGACTCCCCGCTGACTGTGGAACCTGATGCAGGGAGGGGATCCCAGGACCCTGAGATCATGACCTGAGCCAAAATCAAGAGTCAGATGCTTAACCCACTGAGCCACCCAGGTGCCCTTCGAAGGACAGAATTTGAACTGATCTTACTGAACACAGCAGGGGACATTTTGGTTCTGGATGGGAGAGTGCAGAGGGACAAGAGGACATCCAACTAGAAGGTCATACCTTTGCCCTGGGTCACTCACAGAGGAGATAGTAAACACACAGATAATTAAGCATTGACAGTCCTGTGCTTGCTTCGGCAGCACATATACTAAAACTGGAAAAAGCCGAGAGTCCCATACGACCCTGCATGCACGCACACACACACACACACACACACACACGTGTGTGCACACGCTATGCCCAGAAGCTTGGCCAAAGCACTTATTTAATGTTTACTTGAGTTTCTCATTTTATGAACTGGGGGTGACCCACCAGTTACACAGCCTTGGGGCACTTGGGTGGCTCTGTTGGTTAAGCGTCTGTCTTCAGCTCAGGTCATGACCCCAGGGTCCTCAGATCAAGCCCCACATTGGGCTCCTTGTTGAGCAGGGAGCCTGCTTCTTCCTCTCCTTCTGCCCATCGTTCCCCCTGCTTGTGCTCTCTCTGTCAAATAAATAAAGAAAATCTTTAAAGAAATTGTTTATTTATTTAGCCTTTATGGGGGAGTGCTTTAAAGGCACTAACATGAAAAAGGCTGCCCCTTGCTATCTAGAGTAGCCAAAAGCCAGAGCTGAAAACTAAAAGTATGAAAACTTCACCAATCAGCCCTGGTTTCACAAATGAGGAAACTGAGGGCTAGTGAAAGCTAGTGACTTGCTGTGGGGATCCATGACACAACCAAGATTGGAAGCTAGGCCCCCTGCCTCTGTTTAACGTTCTTTCCACGTGAGCAGAAAACTTCCAAAGAACACAGAACATCTCCCCAAATAAGTTAGAAGTTATTTCAGGTTTCTTACATGATTTGCAATTCAACAAATATTTATTGAACCTATACTATGTGCTAACGGAGCTGGCATTTGTGGGCAATAATAGAAGAGTATGGCACCATTCTTATCCTCCAGTAGCTAACTGAGGAAACAAGAGGCAAAGATTTGAAATAGTTAGGTAAAAATAACAGGCAGTATGTGAGAAGTGCCAAAATTGGGGGAACAGCAAGTCCAAGCGAGAGCTCAAAGGAGACAGACGGCACTGCTTCCCATCTCATAGTGAAGGTGCCTTTAAGCCAGGTTGGAGAGGATTTAACTAGAGAAGTTAAAGACCACCTCGCTTCTCAACTCGAGGGGGTTCCCTTCACATCAGGGGCCACCTGGCTAGGGAAAGGGAGATATTCAAGGAAGCTGGGCTGGTCAAGGCCCAGGGATTTCTATTTTTAAGGGCTACCCACGTGATTTTGATGCTTAGTTAGATTTGGGGTTCACTCATGTAAAGGATAATGCAGAATAGATTGGATAAGTACACCCCAATCCTTCTCTCTCTAGATCACCCTCAGTTTCTCTGGGTGGTGAATATCAATAATTCTTGTCTACTTTTTACTGAAGGGAAAACTGAAGGTCCAGAGACTCCCCCCCACCATGCCCCGAGACTTTCAATGATATGTTGAAGGTCATTCGGCAAGTAGTGTGGTCTCTGGTTTCCTGCCTACCAGTAGAAATAGAAAGATCAGAAGCTATCATCTCAAGGAAGATTTTGCTTCATTTTTCGGCAAGACAGATCAGACCTACTTGGCTGGCCAGAGTTGGCTGGCCA
Source organism: Enhydra lutris kenyoni (assembly GCF_002288905.1). Lineage (NCBI taxonomy): Eukaryota > Metazoa > Chordata > Mammalia > Carnivora > Mustelidae > Enhydra > Enhydra lutris. The sequence goes on along the minus strand of NW_019154137.1, from coordinate 2,417,322 downwards.
GGGGACAAAAAGGAGCAAGTCTCTGGAACTCCCAGGTGTGTGGGACAAATCCCAGGGTGAGGTTAGAGGCTGGGAGCTCTGAGTCCTAGCTTTGCTGTGTGACTCAGCCCCAGCCACTTCCCCTCTCTGTGTGTCCTTCGCCTATTAATAACGATGTCCAGCGTCACTGTCGGGATTAGCTACCAGTGATGGCAAATGCACAGTACAGTTAGTCCCGATGTGATTCCTGGGAACAGAAGGGATCCACAGTCATCTGTCAACTGTTGTGGGTAAAGTATATACCGACTGCCTTCAGAGTAGAAGTGCTTTCTTCCCAGGAGAGCGAGCAAAGGCCCAGTGCTGGGCCCTGCCCTCTATAGGGGTACTGGCCAGTGTGGGGGCCCTAGAGTTCCTGGCCAAGAGCTGTCTGGTCTTAGGAGGAAAAAGAAATAAAGGGCAGGTTATCTGGAGGGAAAACAGCAAACATCCATCAGAAGGAAATTAACCTGAGAACTTTGGCAAGCCTGGTTAATATCTGTCATAAATTGTGGTGAAATATACAAAACATAAAATTGACCATTTTAACCATTTTAAGTATCTAGTTCGGTGGTATTAAGTATATTCACATCATTGTGCCACCAGTATCATCACCCACCTCCAGAAGGTTCTTCATCTTGCAAAACCAAAACCCCGCACCCGCTGAACAGCAACTCTCCATTCCCCCCTTTCTCCAGCCCCCACCACCACTATTCTACTTTCTGTCTTTATGACTCTGGCAACTCTTAGTCACTTCAAATAAATGCAACCACATGGGATTTGCTTTTTGTGGCCGGCTTACTTCACTCCATAAAATGTCCTCAATATTCATGTCATAGCATATGTCAGAATTTCTTTGCTTTTAGAGGCTGTGTAATAGTCCCCTGTAGGTACATACATCTTGCTCTCTTGCTTGTTCATTCATCAGTCAATGGACGGCTGGGTTGCTTCCACATTTTGATTATTGCAAATAATACTGCTATAAACATGAGTATACAAAGCTCTTTTCTAGACCCTGCTTTCACTTCTTGGGCTCTATACCCAGAAGAACTATGGGATTATACGATGACTGGCTGGCAATTCTATTTTTCACTCAAGGAACCACTATATGGTTTTCCGCAGTGGCTATACTATGTTACCTTCCTACCAGCAATCCATAAGTGTTTCGATTGCCTCATAGCCTTGTCCACACTTGTCATTTTCTGTTGTTTTCTCTTCATCAGAGCCATCCTAATGGGTGTGAGGTGGCATCTCACTGTGGTTTTGATTTGCATCTCCCTGATGATGAGTGATTTGAGCTTTTTTTTTTATTTGCTTACTGGCCATTTGTATGTCTTCTTTGGAGAAATATCTGTTCAAGTCTTTCAGCCATTTTTTTTAGATCGGGCTGTTTGTTGTTTTGTTGTTGAGTTTTAAGAGTTCTCTCTATATTCTGGGTATTAATCCTTCATCAGACACGTGACTTGCAATTTCTTTTCTCCCATTTCCCCCATTCTGTGGGTTGCTTTTCACAGCTGATAGTGTCCTTATCTGACAACCTTGGGAAAACTGGGAGATGTCAGAATTCAGGTTGGTTTTTTTTTTTTTTTAGATTTTTATTTATTTATTTGAGAAGGAGAGAGAACTCAGAGAGAGAGTGAGAGAGAGAGAAGCAGACCCCCCAGTGAGCAGAGAGCCAGACTCCAGGACCCCTAGAGATCATGACCTGAGCCAAAGGCAGATGCATAACTGACTGACCCATCCCAATGCAACTAGAACTCGGGTTTGAATCTTGAAGAAACTGGATTCACAATCAACTTATTTGATGTTGTGCAAGCTACTTAACCTCTTTGAGCCTGCCTTAGTTCTTCCATCTGAAAAATGGGGATGATGCTTATCATAGAACCTAGCTCGTAAGATTGCTTTGATGATGTGTAAATGAGATCGTATGTCTCAAATCTTACCCCTGAACCTAGCCCAGACTAAATACTCAGTAAGTGGTAACCTTTATTAGTATTGTGTTTAAGAAGGAACCAGAATGATGTAAGTGAAATGTGATATTCGTTATTATCAAATGGGTGAGTAGGCCAACAATATTACACCACCAACCCGAACACAGTAATATTACACAATAATTAACACTTGTGTAGCAAGTTGCAATTTACAAAGCATTTAAACATTCATCATTCATTCAACAGGCTCCACTGAAAACATGATGGGTAAGGCAGTCGCGAAGAACTGAGAGGGACTACCATGGGAAAAGGTGGTCTTAATCAGGAGATGAGTGCTAAGAAAACAGAACCATGGGGTGCTGATGGGGGGCACAGAGGAGGTGAGTTCAGATCAGGGGAGGGCTTCCAGGTGGGTAACATGGACCAAGGATTCCGCAGGATTACGGGGTTAGAGGGAGGAAAGGTGCACTGGAAGGGGCTGAGCATTTGAGATAGAGGAAAAAGCCACTGCAAACCACGGAGGTGAGAAAGGCTGGCTCACTAGGGAACCGCGGCTAGTGTGTCATGGCTGGAGCTAGCATCTGAGTGAGATGAGTAGTAGGAGTCTAGAGAGGTGGGCAGATGCCCGGCCATGAAGGGCTGTGCAGACCAGTGTAAGGACTTGGGGTTTTATCCCGAAAGGAAGAAGATGCTGTTGAAGGGTTTATGTATTTATTTGTTTGTTTATTTATTTTGTTGAAGGGTTTAAAGCAGATTCATGATGTGACTGGCTTTGCTGTTTAGAAAGATCTTCGGCTGCAACGTGGAGGAGAGCAGAATGACAAAGCCCAACCTGGGAGAGACCAGGTAGAAAGATGAACTAAAGGAAGGACAGTGAGGCAAGGGAGAAATGAGGGCTCAAGAGACATTTACGACAAAATGGAGCACATGTGGGGACTGATTAGATGACCTTAGTTCACTCTTTGGGAGCAATTTAGATGTAAGCATCATTTTTTTTTTTTTTTTCATTTAAGATGAGTAATAGAGGCTGAGGAAGGGACAATGATTTGTACCAGGTCCGAGAGCCAGAAGGAATCCGATCAGGACTCTGGCGTTCTACCCGGACATCTCTTGCTCACTCCTCTAGAACAGGCCATTAGATGAGTTTCTAGATCTTTACTGTAAATCCCTTTTAAGGAATTCAAGTCCTGTTTCCCCACGGACTGCTTTGCAGCATATAATCATTTCAGAAGTACCTTATCTGAGTTTTTAATTGGTTGTCAGTGTAGGTTGTCTTCACACCCCTGAGCTTTAAGACATTTTTCCCTTTCTTTCTACTTAGTGTTTAATGAGTAGTCTGGAAGCAAAGCCGCCTATCCCAGGGAGGCTCAGATGAAGAGTTTGGGGCTCAGAAACAATGAGCCTAAGTCCTAGGCTTGGCCACTAATTAGCCGCAGGATAGAACAAGTCACTTTCTCTAAACTCTCTGAAAACCCTGGGGACTAGAACGTATGAATGCATACTCACTCAAATTCAGGAACTTCACGAGTCTCTTCTAAAGTAAGTATGCCTTCAAACTGTGAATAGCCACTCTCTCATGAATCTTTTTGGTAAGTTGGGTTTCTGACGCCGTAATATGCTCACAGCTGTTACGGATTTTCCCCGAAACTCTGTTTGCTCGGCAGGGAGCATGACGGCTCTGTAATTGCTAAGCCGAGTGTTATCAGACTTAACTCAACCAAGATGCATGGGTTTGTTTGTATTTTTCTATGCACTTGTACTGCTAAGGCTCCCTTTTTTGGGCAGGTTTTGCGGGGGGAGAGAGGAGTACAATTCTCCAAATTATAAAACCAGAAAGGAGAGGGGGAAAAAAAAAAGAATGAAGAAGGTGAATTTGCACTTTATGGGAAACCCAGCACCTAAAGGCGAGGTCCAGTCCTGAGAAGCCGGCCCTCCTTGAGGCTCCTGCAGGCGCATGGCACCCCCCATGTGGGGAGCACCCACAGGCCAGTCTGGCTGTGACACAACGGGACTAGGAGGCCAGGGACAGGCCGAGTCAGTCCCTGTGCAGGGCCCGGGCAGGCTCTCACCTGCGGGATTCGGCCCCTCACCGCCTGGCATCCCAGCACCTTGAGCATCCCCCCGGGTACCAGGAGCAGAGACGTCACAGGAGGCCATGGAGAGGATCCCAAGACAGAAACGGAGAGGGGATAAGGCCCTTGGTAAACAGTCAAGCCCTAGGCGGGTAGAAGAGAAACGCCGTTGAGAGGACAGTCATTCCAAAGCTCCTGGGAGGAGTTAGACATTTGTCTAACACCCACCTGTGCAAAGTCCCCATGACTGTTACAAGCTCGAAGTTGCGGCCATCCCCCCGCCCCATGGCCTGTGCTTACAGGGGCCTAAACACAGTCCACACAGGTCATTGTCATTCTGGAGAGGCTGTAGGGGTGGTGGGGCGGCGGGGAGCAGACACAGGAAAGGAGGCTGCCTGGAGGTGGTGATTTTTGGGCCCAGGCTATAAAGGAGAGCTCCAGATGGGTTTTCAGGGAGTGGCCTGAAATTGAAGGGAACCCTCTCCCAGTTGTCATGGCCTTGGGTCCTTCTTCCTGTCCAACTCTGACCCTGGAGTCAGGTCTGCAGAGGGGAAGGACTTGACCGCTTCCGTTGACCGACGGGGGCAATTGGGCAGGAAAGGAGAGCACCTTTCCCTAAAGAAATCTATCATGCAGGGACGCCTGGGTGGCTCAGTTGGTTAAGCAGCTGCCTTCGGCTCAGGTCATGATCCCAGCGTCCTGGGATCGAGTCCCGTGTCGGGCTCCTTGCTCGGCGGGGAGCCTGCTTCTCCCTCTGCCTCTGCCTGCCACTCTGTCTGCCTGTGCTTGCTCCTCTCTCCCTCTGACAAATAAATAAACAAAATCTTAAAAAAAAAAAAAAAAAAATCTATCATGCAAGTGTCTTCCTCTCCAGACCATGAACTAGGGCAAGTACAAGACTTAGGCCCCTGTGAATCCCCAGCCACTAGCACAATTCCCAGTTTATAGTAGGTATTCAATACAGGCTCAGTGAAGGATTGAATGACTAGGGTCTGGAATATTTGTCCCGTAACTTCAAGTGGACAGCCCAGCTTTTCATGACCCGGGAAGACACTTGTTTTCCTAGAAAGAAAAAAAAAAAAAACAACTGTCTGCCTGGGAGCATTTGATTTTGCAGTAGGCAAGGGGCTGCCTTGTTAGTTGTGCTGCTCATCACAGGCTCCCATCAAATCCCCCAGCTCTGTCCTGTGATCAGCACAATATCCCAGTGCTTTCCCCCCTCCAAGACTCGGGCTCTTCTTACAACCAAGGAACCTCTGAGGTCTTGTATTCGTTTTAACACACACCCTGTGGAGACAGTGTCCTGCCTTCAGTGCCCCAACCCAGTCGGGGGATGCTGCCTATCTTTTGAAACCCAAATTCTTCCTCTCCTTGGAAACCTTTCCTGAGAAAAGCCCACACGCTGTGACCCCTCCCGATGGTCTTGGCTGCATAGCTGAATGAGACATTCGACGGGTGATCATGCACGAGTCAGAGATGTTTTGTGCACCGCCTTTTCTCCCAAACAGATGGGGAGCCCCTTGGTGCCAGAGATGATGGCACCTGCTTCTCTGTCCCCAGGAATGTCTCCCAAACGAGCTCCGCACATAGGTGTGCAATAAATGCTTGCTGATCGACGGAAAGGCAGAGAGCGGAGCTGGGCCTTTCAGGGGATCCTCTAGTCACAGACATTTGCTTTGTCTATGACTAGTTAATTAAAATTCTACCACCAGGTTGCCCCAGAAGCTGGACAGACAAGGAACCATGCTGTCTTGACTCCGGATTAGATATCAGGAAGTCTTAGTTGTGGTCCTGACTCTGTCACTAACCAGCACGAACTTTGGCAAGCCAGTCAGCTGCTTTTGGCCTCAGTTTCCCCAGTTAAAAAAATAAGGAAACTGCTACTTCTGGCTAAGGATTTGTCTTTAACCCCCTGGATGAAACAACTGGAGAAAAAAAAAAAAAAGGACAGTATGACGCAATAGTTTTCAAGACAGTAGACATTAGGCAACAAAGGACAGTGATCCCAGAGAGAAAACAAACAAGGCGAGCCCTATGAATGCCTCAGCTTCTTTTTAATAGTTTTGCTGAGATGTAATTGACATACCATGCAATTCATCGGTTTAAAGTATATGGTTCAACGGTTTTTAGCATATTTCACAGATATGTGCAAGCTTCACCAATTTTAGAACATTTTCATCGCCTCAGAAAGACACCCCATACCTTTAGCTGCCTATTCCATATTCCCTCCAGCCCTTAAACAATCATTAACCTACTATCTGTCTATAGCTTTCCCTATTCTAGACATTTCAAATAAGTGGGATCATGTAACACGTGGTCTTTTGTAACTGGCTTCTTTCACTCAGTATGTTTTCAAGATTCATTCACATTGTATATACTTCATTGCTTTTCATGACCAAATAATATTCCATTCTGTGGATATAGCACATTTCATTTCTACATTCTTCAGGAGACGGACGTTTGGGTTGTTTTCACCTTTTGGTTATTATGAATAATGCTGCCACATATGAGATTTTTTGTGAATATATATTTTCCTTTCTGTACCTTGGAGGAGAATTGCTGGTCCATATGGTAACTCTATGTTTAAACTTTTCAGGAACTACCAGACTGTTTTTCAAAGTGGCTGCATTATTTTAAATACCCACCAACAATGTACAAGCATTCCGATTTCTCCACATCCTTGCCAGTACTTGTTATTATCTGACTTTTTTTTTTATTATAGCCATTCTAGTGGGTATAAAGTGGCATGGAGTTCATGGTGGTTTTGACTGGCATTTCTCTGATGACATTGAGCAAGTTTTCATGTGCTGATTGGCCATTTGTGTCTCTTCCCTGGGGAACTCTCTTTTCATAGCCTTTATCCACTTTTCAATTGGGTTATTTCTATTTGTATTGAGTTATAAGAATTCTTTATATAGTTTAGATACAACTCCCTTGTAAGATTAATGACTTCCAAATATTTTTTTCCCATTCTGTGGGTTATCCTTGTGCTTTGATGAGTTAGCACAGAAGTATTTAATTCTGATGAGGTCCAATTTATTTTTGCCTTTTGTTGCTTACCCTTTTGGTGTAATAAAGAAAAATCTTTTGCCAGGGTGCCTAGGTGGCTTGGTCGCTGGGACATCTGACTCTTGGTTTTGGCTCAGGTCATGATCTCAGGGCCAGGAGATCAAGCCCCATGTCAGGCTTGGTACTGGGTGTGGAGCCTGCTTAAGAGTCTTTCTCTTCTTCTGTTCCTCCCCCTTCCTTTACCTCTCCCTCCCTCTCAAAATAAATAAATAAATAAATCCTTTGCTGAATCTGACATTATAAAGATTTACCCCTATGTTTTCTTAAGAGTTTTATAGTTTTTTAAAAGATTTTATTTATGTATTTGAGAGAGAGAGAGAGCTCACAAGTGGAAAGAGAGGCAGATGGAGAAGCCGGCTCCACGCTGAGCAGGGAGCCCGATGTGGGGCTCGATCCCAGGACCTCGGGATCAGGACCTGAGCCGAAGGCAGAGGCTTAACCAACTGAGCCACCCAGGCACCCCAAGAGTTTTATAGTTTTTGCTTTCATACTTAATGTTTTTAAATCCATTTTGAGTTGATGTTTGCATATGGTGTGGGGCATGGTCCAACTTCATCCTTTTACATGCGGTTATCCAGCTGTCTCAGCACTATTTTTGAAAAGACTATTCTTTCACCATTGAATGATCTTGGCACTCTTGTCAAAAATCAGTTGACTGTAGACACATGGTTTTATTTCTGGAATCTCCATTTTATTCCATTGACTTATATGTCTATCCTCATGCCATTACCATACTGTCTTGATTGTCATTGCTTTGTAGTAAATTTTAAAATTGGGAAGTGTGAATCCTCCTACTTTGTTCTTCTTTTTCAAGAATGTTGTGGCTATTCTGGGTCACAGGCAACTCCATATGAATTTTAGAATCAGCTTGCCAATTTCTAAAATGAAGTCAGATGAGATTCTTCTAGGGATTGCATTATAACTATAGCTCAATTTGGGAAGCATTGCTATTTTCACAATATTAAATCTTCCCATCCATGAGCATGGGATGTGTTCCCACTTACTTAGATCATTCATTTCTTTCAACAGTGTCTGAAATTGTTCAGAGCATATAAGCGTTATGCTCCTTTTCTTAACTTTATTGCTAAATATTTTATTCTCTTTGATGCTATTGTAAATGGAATTTTTAAAAAAGATTTTATTTATTTGAGAGAGAGAGAGAGAACATGAGCGGGGGCGGGCAGAAGGAGAAGCAGGCTCCCCACCGAGCAGGGAACCCAATGCAGGACTCACTCCCAGGACCCTGGGATCATGACCTGAGCCGAAGGCAGACGCTTAACTGACTGAGCTGCCCAGGTGTCCCCTTGCTGAACTATTTATTAGCTGTACTAGTGTGTGCGTATATGTGTGTATTCCTTAAAATTTTCTACATACAAGATTATGTCTACTGCAAAGAGAGCTAATTTTACTTTTTCCTTTCCTATCTGGATGCCTCTCATTTCCTTTTCCTGCTTAAGTGCCCCAGTAGAACCCCAGTAAAATGTTGAGCTGCAGACATTTTGTACTATTCCTAATCTTAAGGGTAAAGCATCTATTCTTTCATCATTAAGTATGATGTTAGCTGTGGGTCTTCTGTAGATGTCCTTTGTTCCCTTTTATTCCTAGTTTGTTGGGTGTTTTTGTCATGAAAGGGTGCTGGATTTCGTCATATGCTTTTTTTTTTTTTTTTGCATCTATTGAGATGACCATGTGATTTTGTTTTTTATTCAGCTGCTATGATGCATTACATTAATTGATTTTCAGATGTTAAACCAACCTTATATTCCTAAGCTAAATCCCACTTTTCATGGTGCGTAATTCTTTTCATATGCTGTTAGATTCAGTTTGCTACTATTTTGTTGCAGATTCTTGTACCCATATTCATAATAGATAATGATCTCTAGTTTTTTTGTGAAGTCTCTGGTTTTGGTGTTAAGATAATCAGGGTAATAGCAGGCGTCGGAATGAGTTGGGAAGGGTTCCATCCTTTTCCATTTTTGGACAAGTTTGTGAATAGTTAGTATTAGTTCTTTGAATGTTCTTGTAATTCAGTGATAAACCAACTGAATTTGGGGTTTTTCCTTCATGGGGAGGTTTTTTTAAGAAAAAATACTAATTTAATCTCTTCACTTACAATACATCTATTCAAATTATTTTTTTTTTCTTCTTGAGTTAGTTTCAGTAGTTAGCGTTTCTCTAGGAATGTATCCATTTCACTTATCTAATTTGTTGGCATATCATTATCCATAGAATTCCTTATATTTATGTAAGTTCATTTCTGATTCTAGAAATTTGAATCTTCTCTTCTTTTCTTGGTCATCCTAATGAAAGGTTTGTCAATTTTGCTGACAAAAGAAACAGCTTTTGGTTTCATTGATTTTTCTCCACTGTTTTTCTATTCTCTCTCCCATTAATTTCCACTCTGATCTTTATTATTTCCTCCTGACTTGCTTTAGGTGGAGTTTGCCCTTCTTTTTCAGTGTCTTAAGGTGGAAGATTTGGCCCAATTTACTGCCTTCGGAAAGTTTCCAGGATAGGAAGGGGAGCTGAGGCAGAGCCTGGCAGACTCCCTGAGCTGAGGACACCAATCAGAGAGATCAGGGAACCAAGTCAGGTAGAGCTTGTGTGTTTTGTCCTGGTTTTTGGTTGTTTCAAGTGAGAGGGCAAGACCAGTCCCTGTTACTTGGTCAGAAGTGGAAACTCTGCACAGTTTAAAATACACAGTTTTAAATACAGCTAAGCTGCATTTAAATCTCAGAATGGATTTTCTAAAAAGAAGAAAGGAAAGAAAGAGAGAGAGAGAGAGAGAAAGAAGATAGAGAGGAGAGAAGCGGGGGGAAGAGGTAAGAGTTTGTGCGACTGGACAACAGAGACAAGGCTGGTGTGATCAGGGGTGGAAGCCATCAGATACACAGGATTCCAAATTACGAAAAGAAAATGTATTTTCTTTTCTCCTTATTGAGATATAGTATGCACCTAAGGAAGACTATTTTCTTAGATTTAGAAAGTCACTAGTGCATGTTAATGTTGTATCATTGTTAATTTTCTCTTATTTTGCCCTGTAGTTGGGAGGAAGGAGAAGGATGGGGGGAAAAAAAAAGAATCTGTTCTTTGCTCTTTTTAGGGTTTTTGTTTTGCCCAGGGACATTTTCTCAACACTGATATTGACTCCAAATTTCATCACCCAAAAAGTGATAGCCACTGACAACTGACTTTTATCCTAAATTCTACACACATATTTGCCAGCATTCATTCAACTTAGAAACGCGAGTGTGGACAGATTTCTTTTTAGGTAAATGACGCCGAGTGCAATCTTTCCCTACACTATATGTTGCATCAGCAACACTTGAAAGCTTTGTAGAAATACAGAACCTCAGGCCCTCCTCCCTGGAGGAGGTAATTCCTATGCACACTACACGTTCAGACACATACTGCTGCAGAAAGCACAGTGATCAATGATATGTGTGTGTGTGTGTACACATATATGCATCATATATGTACATAATATATAGTATTATATATATTATATGTGAGTGCGGGTATAGGCATGCATGGGAATGAGCCACATAAATGTAGCATCTGTAGTTCTATGGCAGACCATCTGTTTCCAAGTTCATTCACATCGTTCTTGGGGAGGATTCAGTTTTGCATAGGCTGTTGGACTAAAGATTCGTTTCCTACTAAACTGTTGGCTAGAGGCCTCCCTTGAGTTTTGGCCATGTGGGTCTCCCATACAGCATCTCATCACGTGGCAGCAAGCTTGATCAGAGCAAGTGAGAGGGCAAGAGAGAATGCCAGCAGGATGGAAGTCGTGCTCTTTTGTAACCTAATTGCAGAAGTGACATTCCATCACTTTTGTCATGGTCATTAGAATCAAGTTACTAAGTCCAGCCCACACTCAAAGGGAAGGCCTGAATACCAGAAGATGGGGCTCGGTGAGGGTCTTCTTTGAAAGCTGCCAGTCAAAAGCAGAGGGTATCCATAAAAGAGAATTCTAGGGTGTGGGTACACAGGGGGCTTCGATTTTATCTGTAATGCTTTATTTCTTAAGCCCACTAGTGGGCACATGGGTATGTATTGTAATATTTTATATAATTTCTTTAGGTCTGATATATTTCCTAACAAAGAAAAAAGGTGGGGGGAGTGCCTGGGTGGCTCAGTCAGTTAAGCATCAGCTCTTGGTTTTAGCTCAGGTCATGATCTCGGGACGTGGGATCCAGCCCTGGGTTGGGATGTGGGCTGGTGTGGATCCTGCTTGGGATTCTCTCTCTATCCCTCTCCCTCTGCCCCTCCTCCTCCTGCACTTGCTCTCTAATTGAAAAAAAAAATTACGGTTGAATGGGCCTAATCACTGAATCTGTTTAAGAAAAAAAGGATGAAGGAGTGGTTATTCAGAAAAGGGGATGAGAGAAGGTCAAGGGCCCAGGGGCTTGAGGATTGATAGACTCGTTTGTACTTTTAGTGAAGGCTTTCTAGATGCTCTCTAGTTAACATTAATGCCTCCTGCTCCCATCTTATACAGTAGCACATCTCACTGTCTGACATTAATATTACGTAGGTGTGTATGGGTGCATCTGCCCACCCACCCCCCAGGGATTGTCAGGTTCTGGAAGGTTCCTATCTCATAGGATTTTCTTTCTCTTTCTAGCCTATCTCACCGAGCACTGCACTTTACACAGTGCCAAATGAATGCGTGCAAACAAGATTGGACTGAATGCTTCCCCATCCCCATTCCGACACTTGTGTTAAGAGTTTAGAGACATTATATCTTAGAATCCATTAAGGCCATAACCCCAGAGTGAAACAGAAGGCATAAATCCCTTTGTCACTGTCATTAAATAGAGCAAGAAAAATAAGTAATTACCCATATAATGTAGTGAGGTATCACAAAACTCCTCTCCCAAATGATACATTCCATACCGTGAAGCCTCCTCTTCATTTATAGAGCCATTTCTTTAGGCTAAGGGATTCTTTCCAGTAGAGCTGTGAAAATATAATCTTCAAATGGAAGCTAAATAAACCTTAATGCAATATTTCTTAATGTCTACAGGGATACAGACCTCTTTGAGAATTTTAAGAACCCTGTGGATAGGGATGGCTGAGTAGCTCAGTCAATGAAGTGTCTGTTTTCGGCTCAGGTCATGATCCCAGGATCCTGGGATCGAGTCCCATATCGGGCTCCCTGCTCAGCGGGGAGCCTGCTTCTCCCTCTGCCTGCCACTCCCCCATGCTTGTGCTCACTCACTCTCTATCAAATAAATAAATAAAAATCTTAAAAAAAAAAAGAACTCTGTGGCTACTCCCCACTCCGTAAACACAACATTTTTCAATTTCAAGTAAGGATTTGTGAACTTCCTAGAGAAACTTCTACCCTTGCCCCTCAAAAGACTGAATCAGGACCCTGAGGGAATAAATCAGCATTCATGGATGTTTTAAGGTTGAGGGGTCTTAACGGAGAGCTGGTGATCAGGAAGCGGGACTGTTGCCTGGAGAGGGGGAGAATTAGGTGGGACATTTTTCTTTTTTTTAAGGTTTTATTTATTTGAGAGAGAGAGAAAGACAGAATGAGCAGGGGGGAGGGGCAGAGGGAGAGGGAGAAGCAGACCACCTGCTGAGCAGGGAGTCTGACACGGGGCTCGATCCTGTGACCCCAAGATCATGACCTGAGCCAAAGGCAAACACTTAATGAACTGAGCCCCTCAGGAGCCCTTAGGTGGCACATTTCAACACAGAAAGGACCTGGGCCGCCCCCAGGTCACATCCTGACTGAAAGGGCCTGGGTTTAGGGGATCCCTGGGAAAGAAAGCAGGGAGGCAAAAGGATCACAACAGTAGGGAGTCAGGATGCCTTGAGATCCTATGAAAGAAAACTGGAGAGCTTATTGCCACTGAAGTCAAACCATCAGTGAAGTGGACTTCTTAGCTATCGTTGGTGGAAGTGTCATTTTCAGAACCCTTAGGCAGTTCCAGGCGAGGCTGGAAACTCTAGGCATCATTATTAGTGTCCAGAAAGGGTGTTGATCATACACATTCTCAGAAGGCAGATATCGTTCCCAATACTTCTATGCTTCATGATCGCTCTGCTCACGACCCAGGTAGCAGAATAAAGCACTTCACTTTAGGACAAGCAGGTAATAATAGCCTGTGGGGGAAAATGAAGACGGCCGCCGGGTGCTCACTCTGTACAACTCAAGATGTACAGATCTTGCCCGTTCCCAAAATAGGAATCACAAACTCAAAGCAGGAAATTCAGTTCAACTAAGGGAACCTGGACAGATGCCCCATCCAGCCTGCGGCCCCAGCGACCCCTTGCCCTATTCTCTCCCCCTTCCTGAAGGAAACATGTCTGTGGCCCCCTCACAGGTCTCTTCTTAAGAAATGGCATTGTTGGGGAGCCTGGGTGGCTCAGTCATTAGATGTCTGCCTTCGGCTCAGGTCATGATCCCAGGGTCCTGGGATCGAGCCCTGCATTGGGCTCCCTGCTCAGTGGGAAGCCTGCTTTTCCTTCTCCCACTTCCCCTGCTTGTGTTCCCTCTCTCTGTGTCTCTCTGTCAAATGAATAAATAAAATAAATCTTTTTTTTTAAATCTTGAAAGAAAAAAAGAAAGGAAGGAAGGAAGGAAGGAAGGAAGGAAGGAAGGAAGGAAAGGAGAAAGAAAGGGCATCGTTAACTCTACTGGAATGGTGGCGGGCAAGGAATAGCACGGCAACCCCATCTTTTTCTCCTGTAAGAGAGAAACCTTTCAATCCATACCCCACCCACAGCTTACCCCTCGGGCCCAGAAGCACAGAACCTGCCATGTTGGAAGGGCTTGTGGGCTCATGCTGTTCTCTTGGCCATTACTTTAATTCCCCCCAGATAATCCCTTGACTTCTTTGAACTTCTCGGAAGAGAAACTGAGAGGATGAGGAAGGGCCAAGTACACACAGCTGACCTCCCCACCTCATCTCTCCACTAAATGAAGCTTTTGGGGAATCCATAAAGGAGGCCCAGACACAGTCTCTGAAGGGGCTTTAATGTATTTTAAAAGTTTTCAGAAACAGGATTTACCAAATGTTCAAAAATAATTTTGATGAATCACAATCGTGAAGAAACAGTTTTCTGTCTTTATTACAAAGTTATTTTTAAAGTGCTTCTTCATGAATCATGCAAAATAGCTGATTGCAATAGAAATTGTCATCTTCATGACTATTTCTGAGAGAGGGAAACTCTAGTTCAAAAAAGGCAACCAATATTTTAATTAAAAGAACGATGTTCTGCACAGTAGCAGAAAGGATACAGTAATGAAACCATACGCTCCCCAAATGTAAATTATGTCATTATTTAAATTACTATTCTTAAATTTTGATGCCATCTGAATCCATAGTGAAGCTCTAAATTATCTTGGCAAAATGGCAAATCCCTCTAGATTATTCCGTTCTTCCCAGATCAGAGCAACATTATATCTTAGTTTTTGAAATCGGAACCAACTTTTTTTTTTTAAAGATTTTTATTTCTTTGACAGAGAGAGACCCAGCAGGAGAGGAAACACAAGCGGGAGAGGGGTGGTGGGAGAGGGAGGAGCAGGCTCTGTGCTGAGCAGGGAGCCGGATATGGGGCTTGATCCCAGGACCCTGGGATCATGACCTGAGCCAAAGGCAGACACTTAAGGGCTGAGCCACCCAGGCGCCCCCCCCGAATTTTTTTTGAGAGAGAGAGACATATTGATTATAGGGGTCTATGAATTATCTGTCTATGCTAGCTTCTATTCCAAGTGAAATGAGGAACACTGAATTCTTTCACAAGCATTAACAGCACATACCATTTCTTTGTTAAAAAAAGAAAAAAGGAAGAATTTTAGTGGAAGAATGTTATCTCTAGTCTCGGGTCCTTCTGTTCTCACTACCATGAATACCACGCATCTGGTTGTACTGACACTCATATTCTCAGGACACAATGTTTTGAATCGCGTGGAGGGCATTCAGAGCTTCTAGAACTACGCTGAGATGCTTATGGCTACCAGACTCCTCCCTGTCTCAGATGTTTCTCACACCATGACAGTTGGCCCTATATGCTAAGCACTTTATGGGATTAACGCAATTAATCCCCCCAATGACTCTATGTTGGCATACCAGTGGGCTGAGTAATGCGTCAGAGACTATGGAGCTAAGTTAGGTGCCGAGCCGGGATTTGAACCCAAACAGTCCAGCTCCAGAGTAACGCTCTTAACCTCTAAATGGTATGCCCTGCTCCCTAGAGCAGGCCTTCAGTAATTTTCAACACAAATGCTTATTTGTTGGATCTTTTTTCTCTAAACACATATTGGACCTTAAACGTCTTAATGAATGTAGATTTCAAAGTTACTGTCCTGGGAAGCTTCTGCTGCTCAAAACCTTTTGTGAATTCCTTCTTTGGAATCATTTTGAGAGCCAGTTTAGGATCCACAGAAGGAAAGCAGTGAATCTGTCATGACGACAGCTCCTCTTTAAATCAAGACAGTGGGGGCACCTGGGTGGCTCAGTGGTTTGAGCCTCTGCCTTCGGCTCGGGTCATGATCTCAGGGTCCTGGGTCCCCACATTGGGCTCTCTGCTCAGCGGGGAGCCTGCTCCCCCATCTCTCTCTGCCTGCCTCTCTGTCTACTTGTGATCTCTCTGTCAAATAACTAAATAAAATCTTATTTAAAAAAATAAAGACAGTGTTACTCAGTTTGGTGAATACCTTATTTGCCCAACATGTTTCCGAGTGACATCCATTTTTCTGAAAATTGCATTCTCTGCTAAAAGAAGAAAGACTGGCCATGGTAGAACATAGTCCCAAACTATGATGCACAGACATTTTTTAGTCGACTAACCAACAGCTATTGAGCAACTAGTCCTGGATGTGCCTGGCCCCAGGGATACAGGATCAAAGGGACATCTTCCCGACTCTCAGGGAGCCCTCAGCCAGGTAAGGGAGACAATCAGTGTAGTAAGTGCTTTGACCGATGTGAGCATGGGACGCCCAGGGTGCCCAGAAGAGGGGCCTCCAACCCAGACATGGGGCGAGGGCCAGCTTCCTGAAGGAGGAGATGAGGTCGAATTTTAAAAGATAAGTAGCTGTGGCCACATGGGAAAGAACCAGGGCACAGATTGGGAAGGTGACTCCACTAACTGGGAGATGATGTCCTTGGACAAGCTCACCCCTACCCTCCTGGGTTTCTTTTCAGAAGGCGATAATCACATTATTTTATGTTCACACCTGGGATTCGAGTTGTGTTTGCCTTTCAGGGCAACCTGGAAAGATCTGCTGATGGTCATTTAGAAGTTGCCCGACTCTATGTGGCTTGTTTGCTTTTGTAACTGAACCACGTAGAGGTTTTCAGGTTTCCCCAGAGTTGGGCTGATGGAGTGATCAGAAAGCAAACCGGTATGCTAAGGAGGACACTGTCAGAAAATCCTTGTACGTTGCAGGTACACAATGACCATTTGAGAAACAGAGAAAGGAGTGAATCTTTAATATCGAGTCTCAGTAACTTTAAAAAAAAATAGCTTGTTTTCTTCATTTCCGGTGAGCCAAGCTAAGAGAGAACAACCCACGCGTGGAGAGGAACGGCTGTCCTGGTAGAGGCTTATAGTTTTCTCGAATATCAAGTTCAAGGACAGTAACTTGGAACCATGAGTGGGAGATACAGTAATCCAAGAAGGGGTCATTCTCTTCTGTGGCTTACCTTCCCTTGAAAGCCAAGCTACCCAGGGATCACACAACAGTGTCCTTGGTGGGGGTGGGGAGGGCTTAGGGGATGGGGAAGTACTGTCTGACACAGTGGGGCTCAGTGCTTAGAGATGGCGACAGATGGTGAGAAGTACAATAGCCTGGTTGTGTGCTGAAGCAAGAGTTTGAAGGTCCTCTTCTCCGTAGCCCTCATCCTCTAGGAGAGAGCAAGAAACAGAACACGTAAAGAGGAAGCTGAGGCAAGGCTTAGGAGAGGCCTCAGGCATGGGTTGCTGCCTGGGAAGAACAGGCTTTCCTGGGATTTGAGAGCGAAAGGATCCTGAGTAGGTGGACACACCGGGCCCTTGCTGAAGGAGCTACAGAGAAAGTAATCTCATTCCGGGAGAGTCGACTCAGACCTCCTTCACCGTGGTGCCGTGCGGACATTGCTCTGCGGGCTAGGTTGGGGCAACCAAACGTTGTCCTTCCCCACCTAGCGTGTCCTTTTATTGACCCTACCTTGGCACCAAAAATACATCCATTGCTTTTCCTCTTCCGGAACATTCTAAGCCACCATAACTCATTCACAATGAGCTTTGGTTACTTTTTAAGATAAGCATTTGTTGGGGCGCCTGGGTGGCTCAGTGGGTTAAGCCTCTGCCTTCGGCTTGGGTCATGATCTCAGGGTCTTGGGATCCAGCCCCACATCGGTCTCTCTGCCCAGCAGGGAGCCTGCTTCCCCCTCTCTCTCTGTCCACCTCTCTGCCTACTTGTGATTTCTCTGTCAAATAAATAAAAATAAAATCTTTTAAAAAAAAAGATAAGCATTTGTTGAATGCCCAGAGAAAGGGCCACAGAACAGTGTGGGATTGATGGGGAGGGAGGAGGAAATACTCTGGGAGGCTGTTGCTGAGACGGATAGATCGCAGTGCCCAGAGGACGCTGATGAAGAAATGGCTGAAACGAAATAGTGTGTCTTGAACACCTGTAGTGTGTCTGGTGGTCTCATAGCTCCTCACAAAAGAACTCTGGGTAGTAGGTATTACTCTCTCCATTTTTACCTGGTAATATTCTGAGGATTAGAGATATTAAGTTATTGGCTCGGACAGCTAGGAAGTGACAGTTGAACCCATGTCACGGGGATTCTCAGTACGATCGCCGTGCTGCCTTGAGGATGAAATTGTCTGAACAGATGTGTCGGCCAGGGTCTGACTGGGAGCAAACACTGCGTGAGCAATTGGACCAGCGGGGATTTAATATAAATACAAATACCGTATAGTCTTACTTATATGAGGTACTAGCATAGTCAAATTTATAGAAATAGAGAGGAAAATAGTGGTTGCTGGAGGCTGAGGGAGAGGAAAAAAGTGGAATTATTTCATGGGTATAGAGTTTCAGGGTTTCTTTTTTAAAGATTTTATTTATTTATTTGAGAAAGAGAGGGAGAGTGAACATGAGCAGGGGGAGGGACAGAGGGAGAAGCAGACTTCCCCGCTGAGCAGGGATCCCACTATGGGACTCGATCTCAGGTCCCTGGGATCATGACCTGAGCTGAAGGCAGACACTTAACTGATTGAGGACCCAGGAGCCCTAGAGTTTCAGTTTTACAAGGTGAAAAGAGTTCTAGAGATGGCCAGTGATGATTAATGTCACTGAACTGTGCACTTAAAGTGGCTTCGATGGCAAATTTGAAGTTATACGTATTTTATCATGATTTTTAAAAATTTTTAAAAAAGCAAAAGTAAAAAAAAGCAAAAGTGAAATAAAGATATACATAAGATTTAGACATACATAAGACTTAAAAAGTCATCACTGGGGCACCTGGGTGGCTCAGTGGGTTAAGCCTCTGCCTTCGGCTCAGGTCATGATCTCAGGGTCCTGGGATCGAGCCCCACATCGGGTTCTCTGCTCAGCGGGAAGCCTGCTTCCTTCTCTCTCTCCTGCCAGCCTCTCTGCCTACTTGTGATCTCTCTCTCTGTCAAATAAATAAATAAAATCTTTTAAAAAAATATATCTATAGAGGTAACCATGGGAATACAAGATCGATGTCCAAATTAAAAAAGTCATCACCAGGGACGCCTGGGTGGCTCAGTGGGTTAAGCCGCTGCCTTCGGCTCAGGTCATGATCCTGGGGTCCTGGGATCGAGTCCCGCATCGGGCTCCTTGCTTGGCGGGGAGCCTGCCTCTCTCTGCGCCTCTCTCTGCACCTCTCTCTCTACCTCTGCCTGCCTCTCTGCATGCTTGTGTGCTTTCTCTCTCCTTTAAAAAAAAAAAAAAAAGTCATCACCAGCAGACCTGAATTGTAATAAATATTGAGGGATATCCTTTAAGCAGAAAGAAAATGAAACCAGATAAAAATATATGGATCTATACAAAGTAATAAAGAATATTACAAACAGAAACTTTATGAGTAAATACATAAGATATTTTTCCTATTTCCTAAATCTCTTTAAGAGATAATTGACTATAAACAAAAATAATAAAAATGTATTGTGGGCTTTACAACTTATGCATAAATAAATTATATGAAAACTATAGAATAGGGACGCCTGGGTGGCTCAGTTGGTTAAGCACCTGACTCTTGGTTTTGGCTCAGGTCATGATCTCATAGGTCCTGCGGTCAAGTCCCATGTCAGGCTCCATGCTCACTGGGGAGTCTGCTTCTCCCTCTCCCTCTGCCGCTGCTCACACATTTTCTCTCTCTCCCCCTCAAATAAATAGGTGACTCTTTTTAAAAAAGCTATAGTATAAAGACCAAGGGGGAAGTAGAGGCACACCATTGTAAAGTTTTTACATTATTTGTAAAGTGATAGGATAGCACTTAAAGGTAGAGGATGATAAAGTAAAGCTCTGTATTCTAAACTGCGAAGCAATCACTAAAATTAAAAAACCAAGAATGATAGCCAAAAAGCCAACAAATGACATAAAAATAAAAACGAAAACATTCAAATAATCCGACAGAAGGCAGGGGGAAAAAGGAACTGCAGATGACCCAGAGAGAAAACAAACAGCAAGATGAAAGATTTAAACCTAATTATATCAATAATCACATTAAATATAAATGATCTAAGCACCTTATGTGACTTTTCTACTGCTGCTATAACAAGTTACCACTAACTTAATGGCTTACAACAACATAATCACCTTATAGTTAGTTCGTCAGGTCAGAAATCTGACACGGGTCTCACTGAGCTAAAAATCCAAGTGTCAGCAGATCTCCATTCCTTCCAGAGGCTCTAGGGGAGAATCAGTTTCCTCCCTTTTAACAACTTCCAGAGGCTGCCTGCATCCCTTAGCTCATGGCCCCTTCCACAATATTCAGAGCAAAGGACTCCAACCTTTGCTCTGTCTTTACCTCTCCTTCTCCCTCTGACCCTCTGGCCTTTGTCTCTGTAGACTTTGCGATTCCATTGCGCCCACCCCAATAAGCCAGGATACGCTTCCCATATCAAAATTCTTAACTTAGCATCTGCAATGGCCCTTTTGCCATGTTAGCTTACTATTGTACAGGTTCACAGGATAAGAATGTGGACATCTTTGGGGGGGTCTATTATTATCTACCATACACCTCAATTAAAAGGAACGCACTGTCAGACTGGATAAAAAACACAAGACAGAAGTGTATGCTGTTCACAATAGACTTGAACTATAAACATACAAATAAGTTGAAAATAAAAGGATGGGAGGGGCACCTGGGTGGCTCAGTCTATCAAGCATCTGCCTTCAGCTCAGGTCATGATCCTGGGGTCCTGGGATCGAGCCCCACGTCAGGCTCCCTGCTCAGTGGGGAGCCTGCTTCTCCCTCTCCCTCTGTCCACTGCCCCTCTCACTGCATACACTCTCTGTCTCAAATAAATAAATAAAATCTTTAAAAATAAATAAAACAATAGGAAAAGATATACCTTGTGTAGTAGGCTGAATGGTGTCCCCAAAGATATGTCCATGTTCTAATCCCCAGAACCTGTGAATATCACCTTATTTGGCAAAAGGTATGATTTCACTCAAGGGTTTTGAGAAGAGAAGTTTATCCAGGAGAGCCCTAAATGCAATCACACATATCCTTCTAAGAGACACACAGAGGGAGATAAGACACACACAGAAAAAGCAATATGAAGATAAAACACAGGAAGAGATGTAGTCACAAGCCAAAGAATGCTGACACCAGAAGCAGAAAGAGGCGAGGACTGGTTTCTTCCCTAGAGCCTCAGGGATGCAGTACTGTCTTTTCCTTGATTTTAGAATTCTCACTTCCAGAACTGTAGGAGAATAAATATTTTGTTCTAAGTCAACAAGATTTTGGTACTTTTTTATGGCAGCCACAGTAAACTAATAAACCTAGCTAACTAATAACCAAATGCAGGAAAGACAGATGGCTATGTTAATAACAAGCAAGTAGATTTCCGACCACACAGTATTACCCAGGATGAGAATAATAAAGGGGTCAATTGGTCAAGAGGATATAACGATCTGAATGTTTATGCACCTAATCTTGAAGCTTCAAGTTTCAAAATACACAGAGCAAAAAGCATACTGGGTCATCCTTAGTATGTGTTCTGACATCAAGAGAATTAAATTAGATTTTAATAAGAGATCTGGACACTCCCCCAAATATCTGGCAACTAAATAATAACACATTTACAAATAACATGTGTCAAAGAAAAAATCAAAAGGGACATCGTAAAGTATTTTTCACTAAATGAAAACGAGAACATAACGTATCAAAATGTGTCAGATACCTCGAAATAAGTATGTGGAGGAAAATTTATAGCACTGAATGCATAGGTAAGAAAAGAAAGAGTTCGGATCATTGATGTCGGCTTCTACCTTAAGGAACTAGACAAAGTAAATCAGACGAAGCCCAAAGTAAGAAGCAGCAGAAATCAATGAGACAGAAAGCAGAAACTAAACAGAGAAGCTCTATGATCCTAAAAGTTGGTTCTTTCAGATAATGAGCAGAGTTAATAAAACTCTGGCTGGGCAGATCAGGCAAAAGAGAAAACACAAATTAATAACGTCAGAAATGAGAAAGAAGATGGCACAGCAGATTCTACAAATTTGAGAGAATAAGAAAGAAATATTATGAAAGGATTTATATAAGTCAAGAGATTTGAGGACTCAGATGAAATGGACTAATTGCTTGAAAGACACAAACTATCAAAGCTCATTCAAAAAGATACATATAACACGAATAGTCCTAAGCTTATTAGAGACACTGAATTTGCAATTATAAAACTTTTCACAATGTAAACTCCAGGCCCAGAGGTTTTCACTGGGGATTTCTTATAAAAGCCCGAGGTAGAAATAGTTGTCAATTTCACCCACCTTCTTCCAGAAAATTAAAGGGAGGAATACTTCTAATTCATTCCATGAAGACAGCATTACCCTGATACCAAAGTAAATAATAATTTAAATAAAAATTAAATAAGTAAAACTGCATGCTAATATCCTTCATGCACACAGAGGCAAAGACCAGAAATAAAATTTTAGCAAATTGAATCCAGCAATATGTAAAAAGAATAATATACCATTTGCAAGTGTGGTCTATGTCAGGAATGCAAGTTTGATTTACATTAAAAAATAAATCAATATAATGCACCACAGTAGCAAAGAAACGGAGAAAGGCCATAAGATCATCTCAATAGAGAGAGAATCATCATGTGATAAAATCCTACGTTCATTACTGATAATAGCTCTGAGCAAACTAGAAATAGAAGGAAACATCATCAACCTGATAAAGGGCATCTATGCAAAACCTCCACCTAACATCACACTTAATGGTGAAAGCCCGAATGTTTTCCCTAGATCATTAGCCACCGAAGGGCATTCAGCACTGTCCTGGAAGGTCTGGCTAGAGCGATTAGGCAAGAAAATGCAGTAAAAGGCACCTAAATTGTAAAGAAGTACAATCTTCTTTACTTGCAGATAACCTGTTCGTATACAGAAAACTGGATGAAATCTAAAATAAGCTTCTAGAACTAACATGCGAGTTCAGTAAAGTTGTAGGCTACGTCATTAATACATACTTTTTTTTACACTGAAAACCATTATACTGAACAATTGAACCAATGAACTGGAATTTAAAAATATCATTTACAGTAGTACCTAAAATAGGGGTGCCTGGGTGGTTCAGTGGGTTAAGCCTCTGCCTCCGGCTCAGGTCATGATCTCAGGGTCCTGGGATCGAGCCCTGCATCAGGCTCTCTGCTCAGGGGGAATCCTGCTTCCCCCTCTCTCTCTGCCTGTCTCTCTGCCTACTTATGATCTCTCTCTGTCAAATAAATAAATAAAATCTTTTTTTAGAAAAGCATTAAAAACAATAACACATAAAATATTAAATGATAAATCAGACAAAAGATAGGCAAACCCTGTACAGTGAAAAATATAAAGTATGGCTGGGAGAAACTAAAGAAAATCTAAATAGAGGTTTTTACTTTATTCGTGCGTCAGGCATAGACCGCACACTATAATCGTGACAGTTCTTGGTAAGTTTGATTGGCCCATTCACCTGTTTGTTTATCCGTTCACTGCTGACGGATGTTTGGCTTGTTCCCACTTTTTAGCTATTGCAAATAAAGCTTCTATGAACTTCTGTGTACAAGACTTTCTGTGGATGCATGCGTTCTTTCGTCTTGGGTGAACATCTAGGAGAATAATGGCTAAATCGTTTCATAGTACATGTTTAACTATTTAAACCACCACCAAACTGGGGCGCCTGGGTGGCTCAGTCGGTTAAGCATCTGCTTTTAGCTCAAGTCATGATCCCAGGGTCCTGGGATTGAGTCCTGGGTGGGGGTGGTGCGGGGGGGGGGGGGGGTTCCCTGCTCAGCAGGAAGCCTGCTTCTCCCTCTGCCTCTCTCCTCTGGTGTGCTCTCTCTTTCTTTCTCTCTCAAATAAATAAACAAAATCTTTAAAAAAAAAAAATAAAATAAAAATAAACAAAACCCCCCCGCCAAATTGTTTACAAAGTGGTACCATTGACATCACCACCAGCTATGTAAGAGAGCTCAGCTTTATTGGTATCCTTGGCCACACTTGCTTTGGCCATTCTTTTTCATTTTAGCTATTCTGTTTGGTGTGTAGTGTTATTTCATTGTGGTTTTTAATTTGCATTTATCTACCTAGTGACCAATGGTGTTGAATGTCTTTCCATGTGCTTCTGTGCCATCTGTATGTCTTCGGTGAAATGCCTGTTCAAATCTCTTGCCCATTTTATATTGACTGGCTTGTTCATTTTCTTCTTACTGGGCTTTTGGAGTATTTTACATATTCTGGATGCAAATCTTTTATCAGGTATATGCTTTGCAAATATCTTCTCCCAGGCTGTGAATTACCTTCTCATTGTCTTAACAGCGTCTTTGAAGGAGCCAAAGTTTCATATGTTCATGAAGTCTAATTTATCAATTCATTTCTAATGTATTGTGCTTTTGGTGTCATATCTAAGAAATCATGGCCTAGCTCAAGGTCATGAAGATTTTTCTCCTGTATTTTCTTGGAGGACTTTTATAGTTTCAGCTTTTATAATATATTTAATTCTATGATCCATTTTGAGTTAATTTTGGGGATGGGACAAAGTATGAATTCAAATTGCTTTTTTTCCCCTTGCAGATAAATATCTAATAGCTCTAGCACCATTTGCTGAACAGGTTGTTCTTTTTCTGATGAATTGTCTTTTTGTCTATGTAAAAAAACAGCTGTCTGTATTTGCGAGTATATTTCCGATTTCTCTATTTTGCCCTATTGGTGTATTTGTCCAGGTATCACACTGTATAATTTCTGGTTTGGCATAGGTATACACCTGTGAAACCAGCACCATAATCAAGATGCTGAGCACAGCCCGAAGTTTCCAAGTGCCCTTGGTTGTGATCAGTATCCTGATTGCAGTGAGAGTTTCATAGGTGTCTGCATGAGCCACGCCGGAAATTGTAAGCTTTAAATACGTGCGATTTATTGTATGTCATTCATATGCCAATTAAACTGATTTTTGATAAAGGCAAAAAAGCCATTCGATGGTGTGTGAGGAAAGGTTAAGTAAGGCCTCACAGATTCAGCCAATAAAGACACAATGAGCTGTCATTAGGTTCAGATAGTCTATTACTCACGCAGAGAATGAAAGGCAGAGTAGCTGAAGGTAATGGCAACCTGCGCTCCTCATCCCACGTATCAAAAAGGATGATTCCAGAACAAACGTGCCTCTCATCCTCTCATGTTCTCAGTGGATTCCAAGGAGTTCTGCTAAGACTCAGATAAACTGGATGCCTGGGTGGCTCAGTCGGTTAAGCATCTGTCTTCAGTTTGGGTCATGATCCCAGAGTCCTTGGATGGAGTCCATATCAGGCTCCTTGCTCAGTGGGGAGTCTGCTTCTCCCTCTCCCACTCCCCCTCCTTTACCCAGCTCATGCTCTTGTGCGCGTGCTCTCTCTCTCTCTCTCTCAAATAAATGAAATAGTTTTTAAAAGCCACTCAGGTAAATTGCAGGTCATGCCTCTGCTTCTGCAGCCTTTGTCCCCAGATTGCCATGACAGAGCCATTCCCCTGCACATAAAAGTCTCAGATCCTGAGACAGGCACAGGTTTCCCTGGGCAGGGCTGTTCTTGGCCCTGCAGTTGCCTGCTACAGAGAATGCACATTCTGTGTGGCTTCAGATGGGGAAGTCTGTGCCCGACCTCTCCGAACTCTGTCCCATGCATAGTTTTCCTATGGCTTGTGGTATCCTTCGCTGTAATAAACTTTAGTTGTAAGTAAAGCCTGCAGTTGGTCTGGTGGGTCTATCCAGTGAAACACTGACCCTGAGTGGTCGTGGGACACCAAAAATAGGTTCTTTTTTTTTTTTTTTCAATCAGTGGTGTTGGGAAAATGAGATATGCAGAGGCAAAAACAGAATAACAAACCTAGGTCTCAACCTCATTCCTTACATAAAAGTGAACTCAAACTGGATCACAGATTTAAAAGCAAAATTATAATATTTCAGAAGAAGATGTAGGAGAAAATTTTCATGACCTAGCAGTAAGTAAAGAGTTCTTAGGCATAACACCAAAAGCAAGACATAAAAGAAAAGATGGATAGATTGAACTTCATCAAAATGAAAACCTTTCATTCTGTGAAAGACCCTGTTAAGAGGATAAAAAGACAAGCTACACACTGGGAGAACGTATTTGCAAATTATACCTTTTATAAAGGATTTGTATCCAGGATATATAAAGAATTCTCAAAACTCAACTGTAAGAAACCAACCACCCAATTTTTAAATGGGGAAGACTTAACAGATACTTCCCCCCAAATGACAGACAGACAAGCAAATCAGTGCATGAAGGAAGGTTCAGCATCACGAGCCATTAGGCGAATGCAAATTGGAACCACAATGTGATGCTGCTACCTACTGATCCGAAGGGTTGAAATAAAGAACACTGATCACACCACGTGCTGACGAAGACGCCAACAAATGGACTTCTCTCTTTCGTTGTTGGTAAGAACGCACAGTGGTCGGGCCACTCTGGAAAGCACTCTGGCAATTACACACAGAGTCATCGTGTGCTCAGCGATCACACTCCCGGGCATTCAGCCTGCAGAAATCAAAATGTATGCCTGCCCCCACCAAAACCATACTCAAATGTTCCCGGCAGCTTTTGTCTGTACAGCCAATAACTGAAAACATACCCTGTAAATGTTCTTCGATAGGTGAACAGTTAAACACGCTATGGTCCATTCATACCGTAGAATACTACTCAGCACTAAAAAGGAACAGAGCACTGCTACACCAGACAACGTGGACGGATCTTAAAGGTACTGCGCTGAGTGCAAAAGCCAATTTCAACATGTTATAGACTGTAAAGACAGAGAAAACCTACTGGGTTACCAGGGGGTCAGGCCTGAAGGGGCAGCATGAGGAACTCCCTCTGCAGTGACGGGGCAGTTTAGTCTCACGGTTGTGGCGGTGGCCATCAAACAGGTCTACACAAGTGACAAGGTGCCATACAGTCACAAAGGCATACAACATATAAGTGTGCGTAGGGGCGCCTGGGAGAGGGGGTGCACAGTCACTCGAGCGTCTAACTCCTGGTTTCAGCTCGGGTTGTGATCTCAGGGTCGTGAGATCGAGGCCCACGTCAGGCTCCACACTCAGCACAGAGTCTGCTTGGAATTCTCTCTCTTCTCTCCCCCTGCCCTTCACCCCCTCCTTTAAAATAAACAAATAAATCTTTAAAAAAACATAAATACATGTGAAACTGATGAAATCTGACTAAGACCTGTAGTGTAGTTCCCTGTATCATGCTGATCAATTTTCTGATTTGGGTTGTGAAAGTTAGAGTTAGGAAAGATGTTACCAATGGTGGGGGAGCTGGGGGGTAGGTACATGGAAACTCTCTGCAGCATTTTTTCAACTTCTCATTTCAAAATAAAAAGTTACAAATTGGGACACCCAGGTGGTTCAGTCGGTTAAGCGTCTGCCTTCGGCTCAGCTCATGATCCTGGGGTCCTGGGATCAAGTCCTGCATCAGGATCCCTGCTCCACAGGAAGCCTGCTTCTCCCCCTGCTTGCTCTCTCTCTCTCTCTCTCTCTTTATATCAAATTAATAAATAAAATATTTTTGAAAGAGTTACAAATTGATACTCAATTCAGTTATTGGCAAACTTCTAAGTATATTGAGAATGACTTAAAAAATGTAAATCTACATCTTCAACTGTAAATTTTATGAAATCAAAATATGGATCAAGTATTTCTGGTGAAAATTTATCATCCAAATTGAAGTATGCTGTCAGTGTAAAATACACACCTGATCTCAAAGACTTCATATGAAAATAGCTAATCATTTTTATAGTGATTACATATTGAAATGCAGCAGATCAGATACATTGGGTTAAACACAATAGACTGTTGAAATTAATCTCACCATTTCTTTTTACCCTTTTAGTGTAGCTACTAGAAAATTAAAGATTGGTGTGTGATTCACATTATATTTCTATTAGACAGTGCTGCTATAAGGTGTCCCAGAGGTAAAAACTTCAGGAAGCAGCCAGCATTCCTATGCTGGGGGGCCATGGGGGAAAGAGGAGAATTCATAATTACTAAAACTTGGGAGAGGGCCTCCGTGGAGCTGAAACGCCAACTTCTGGGAAGGAGGTGCTTGCTAGCTGCTGCTGGGATCTCTGTTCTTGGAGGAGGTCCCTGTATGCTAGGGCTCAGACTTTCAAGAAGGAGGCATAGACCAGTGGCATTGTCTCTGAGTGGGGCCCTAGGAAGCCCATTCTTCTAAGTGATGGGAACTGCCAACCAAATCGAGCTGGTGCTATAGGAAGGCACTGCTGTTTCCAGGGTGAAAGTTCACATATTTGATAAGTGGCAAAGCCAGACCGCAAACCCACAATGTCGGGTTCCAGAGTCTGTGCTCTTAGAAAGCCATATGCTGCGCTGCTTCTCGAAGGCCCGTGCTCCATATTCCCACAGCACCCTAAGAATACCTCGATCTTAGCACTGAGCATAATGGTTTGAAACTGTCTCTTTGGGGATGTGCCTGTCACTTCACCATGAGGGTCAGAAAGCTGAATAGTGTCCAAGGTGGTATGGGATTGTGGTTAGATCACGAAGGGATCGCCCCCAAGTCCTCACCAGCGGAATGTTGGTGGAAGGGGCGTGTGCCACACTCAGGCCAATCTCAGAAGCTCATGTGCCTTCTCCACTCTTCCTCTCTCCCCATCTGTTAGTTGCTTGTCAGCAACCAGGGTGACCTTGGGCGCCATGCACTAAAACAGGACAGAACAAGGGTTACCTTAATGGGTATATAATTCCACAGACACTATGTCTTGGCCCCACAGTGGAAGGGGGCATAGTAGCCTCAGTTGCCAGGAGATGGCCAAGGAGGTTTTTAAATTCACTAGCAGGGAGCTCACAAATTCTTTTTTAAAGATTTTTTAAGTACTTGCTACACCCAATGTGGGACTCGAACTTACTACTTCAAGATCAAGAGTTGCGGGCTTTACCAACGGAACCTGCCAGGCGCCCTGAGCTCACAAAGTCCTATCAAAATTCTACTCCCACAGACAGGCTGCATTTTGTGTAAGAAGTATTCATTTTACCTTTTGAACTTAGGGATTATTTAGCTGAAGAAAATGGATATGCTTCTCTTGAAGGTTATTCACTCATTCTAAATTGGAGAGTACTTAGCGTGGATAATGCTTCTGGTATAATATTGCAGTTATGTTATAATAGTACATTATTAATGTTGTTAAGAAAATCTGTCTGGTTTTATGTAAAATACACATTCATAGGGTTGAAGATGAGGCTAAATTCTAGTGCCTCTCTCTTCATTAGGTTAAAAGCATTTTGTTTTTTCATATGCCAAAACATTTTTTAAAGATTTTATTTATTTATTTGATAGAGAAACACAGCGAGAGAGGGAACACAAGCTGGGGGAGTAGGAGAGGGAGAAGCAGGCTTTCCCGCTGAGCAGGGAGCCCGTTGTGGGGTTTGATCCCAGGACCCTGAGATCATGACCGAAGCCAAAGGCAGACGCTTAATGACTGAGCCACACAGGCACCCCCATATGCCAAATTATTAACAGCAGATCATCTCCAGACTCTGATTAAAGTCACATATTAACATACAAATGTGAATTTCCACCACCAACTTCATCCAACCAAGGTGTAAGAGGGACTGGCCCTCAGACACCCAGTGCTAACACAAACGATACTCAGAATTCTCTGATATGGGGGTTAGCTTTGAGGAGGTGAAGGAAGTAGAATTTTGGGGGGTTATTTGCTTTATTTTATTTTTTAGAGAGAAAGAGAGAGAGAACAAGCATGGGCAGGGGTGGGGGAGGATGGGTGGGGCAAGGAGACCCCCACTGAGTGGGACGCCCAACATGGCACTTGAGCTGAAATCAAGAGTCAGACTGCTTAACCAACTGAGCCACCTAAGCACCCCAGAAAATAGCTGCTTTAAAACCTTCCATCCGGGGTGCCTGGGTGGCTTAGTCAGTTAAGCATCTGGCTTCAGCTCAGGTCTTGATCCTGGAGTCCCAGGACAGAGTCCTGCATCAGGCTCCCTGCTCAGCGAGGAGTCTGCTTCCCCCTCTTCCCCTTACCCCTCTCATTCTTTCTCGCTCTCTCACGCCATCTCAAATAAATAAAATATTAAAAAAAAAAACAAGAACAAAAGAAAAACCCCAATGTTCTATCTTGGGCATCTGAGTGGTTCAGCTGGTTACATATCTGTCTTCAGCTCAGGTTATGACCCCAGGGTCCTGGGATCGAGCCCCACATCGGGCTCCCTGCTCAGCGGGGAGTCTTCGTCTCCCTCTGCCTCTTCCACTTGTGTCCCCACACCCCCTCCCCTGCTTGTGCTCTCTCTCTCTCAAATAAAAAAATAAATCTTTAAAATAAATAAATAAATAAATAAATAAAATCTTCCATTACAAGAGGAAGCCTAGAACCTCTGCAACAAAGTCATAAGATTGACTTAAATTCCTTTTTGGGTTATTATCAAGTTTTAAATGTCTACCTTGACATTTTGTAATACCATGAAGACACTGATCAAATCTGTTCTTAGAAAGGTTACCAGCGGGGCGCCTGGGTGGCTCCACTGGTTAAGCATCTGCCTTTGGCTCAGATCAGGATCCCAGGGTCCTGGGATGGAGCCCCGCATCGGGCTGGCTCTCTGTTCAGCGAGGAGCCTGCTTCTCCCTCTCCCTCTGCCTGCTTCTCTGCCTACTTGTGTGCTCGCTCTCTCTCTCTCTCTCTCTCTCGCTCTGTCAAATAAATAAATAAATAATCTTAAAAGAAAAAAGTTACCAGCAACTTCTTGTGACGATCCTGTTGAGCGTTGGCTAAAGAAGTCAAAGAGCACGGAAGAGAAAGCTGTCTGTCCTGGTGTTCGTGGAGTGATGGCAAGATCCAAGTGGAGAGATGTTCTGGAAGAGAAGTGAAGATGTCTGGAAGGGCGATTTGAATGGTTCTTTATCTTTCTCTACCTCTTGGCCAAGTTTCTGTGGGAGCTGAGATGACTGGTGGCTGACAGAGAGACAAGGAAGAGGGCTGGAGCGGCTCTGAGGGCCAAGTACAGGCCCAGCAGCACTCTGACAGTTACTAGGCTCCGGCAGGTGCTCTACTCGCTCGCTCTCTCTCTCTCTCTGCACCCGCTGACATGGCCTCTTACATAAACCTTACATAAATCCTCAGTTCCCTCTCTCTTCACTGATCCCACCAGAATGCAGATTTCTGCCCTGCTCACTCTCCTTCCGCTGGCTTTCTCTCTCCTGGCACTTCCTACAACAGTATTTCCTACTTGGAAGGGACCTGACCTCCTGTTTCCACGTGAGCAGCTTGGAAGCCTCTAGCAAGTTAGGCTCAAAAGGAATGACATAGAGCTCATGGATACTGGGATTAAAATTTATAAGCTTGTACAAAATAGTACACAAAATAAATTTATTTTTATTAGATTGTGTGTCAGTTAAAAAAAAAAAAAAAAAGGATTACAGGTAGTACCTACCAGTAGGGGAAGGGCCTAGCAATTCACCCAGAGATCAGCATGGATTAAGGCACACAAAGAGACTGAACTATTTGTATCTGAGATCAGCTGTCAGCCTCCAAAATAGTACCCTCGTAGCTTTCCAATACCCCTACAATTCTCACCAACAGGGTCACTCCTACCGGGTGTTCCAAAGACATACAGATATGGGTTCTTAGAGCAAAGCAGTGACACCGTCCATATTTGGCCTTGGCCCAGTCCCTGCTCAACAACTGGGGAGTGGTTTAAACTCTCTGAACTCTGGTTTCTTCATCTGTTAAAAACAATCCTTTTCTCTTCTCTGTACCCGACACCCATTCCTTGGCATCCCTGAGTGGCTGGTATTTAATATACAGTAAGAGGCCAACCGACAAGATGGCCTCTCTTCCCACTGTATCTACCTTTTATTTATTAATAGTCTCTTAGTAACTGACATCTGACGGATACTTACAAGTTTCACCTAAGCCTCCTACTAGTAGTAGTCTGATTATCTAGTCATCTCTACATTTCCCGACAAGGAAATGGTCTGAGAAAGGTTTACATGACCTGCCTGCCATTATGGGACAAATCAGTGGTAGAACTAGGATCAGAAGTCCCATCTCCTCACCCATCGCCCACTGTGCTTTCCGAGAGGAGAACATTTCCAACCTGTGTTTCTGAACCCTCCATGTTTCTAACTGTCTGGACAGAAAAAGGGAGAAGAATCCCTTTGCACTGAGCCCAAGACCACAAGCCTTTGCCTCTAGTTTCTTAGATGTACTGTGTGCTTTGACTCCCATCCAACCTTCTTCCTCAACTCTAGAAGCCCTCACCATCCGAAGTCTGCCAAACCTGGCTGGACACCTTCTCTAGGCAGCCCTTCCTGACCAGACCCAAACCACAGTCATCATCCCCTTGCATTAAAATCCTTTAGCACCTGAGAGTCCAGAACCCTCAACTAGCTCTGTGTGTGTGTGTGTGTGTGTGTGTGTGTGTGTCTGGGTGTTGAAACAGTATTAACAGTAGTAGCTCTATACAACAGATTTAAGGGCAAAAAAGAGAAAAATGAAAACATACCAAACTATCAGAGGTTTAATCAAACAACCAGATTATTCTAGACTATGACCAGGATGAATAGAAATTCAGGTCAACTTCTTAACTTTGTCTGTCCATCTAAAATTCTGAAGTAATCACTGGTGATAACCAGGTCAGCCTAGAGGGTCTGTGAGATCCTCCTGGAAAAGAGAATCCGTGGTCTCGAGGCTGTCTTCCTTTATGAAGGAAAGTGGGGTCAGATATTACAGAAAGATCGGCCCACTGAACCCCAATGAGGGCTCCCCTTAGCCCCAAGTAAACCAAGAAATTCTGCTTGAGGAGCTTCCTAACTCTAACCCTAGTGTTCTGTGGGGTGGGGTGGTTATTCTCTGAATAACATTCTCTGAATGTGACACATGTGCCTATTCCAGATTTTCAAGCAGCATCTTCTACTGCTCTTGGGTGCAAGAAGATGGGTACTTCATTGATACCTGGGACATTTTCGGTCAAAACTACACTACCCAAAGCTGACCTGGGCATGTCTGATAACTATTTTTCATCCAGCTGACAAGTGAAATTTACAGCAGAAGGGATCAAAGCCCTGGCATGCTGGGAAGGAAATGTACATGGGAATTCCAGAATTGAAAAGGCCAGCGACCCATGAGACTCAATGGCCCCAGGGAGAGTTTTGAAGCCCTTGTTCTGAGAAAAGGAAATGAAATGGGTTCTCTTTCATTTTGAAGGATGGGGAAATGGTTTAGGAGGACAAGACCCACTTGGAAGCGATGAGCTCTCCTGTAGTGAGCTTTAGCTACGTTAAAACAAATGGTGGCAAAGACCAGCACCATATGCTTGCTAGTTATTGACTGAAGAGCTACAGGGCTAGCTACCCTTTGGAGGTAAAACTCTTCCGGGCGTCCTAGCAAAGTGAGGTGGCACTTCCCGCTTAACAAGAGGGGACCATTTCTGAAGTCATGTCTACTTTAGATACCAGGGTCTGGCTAAAGATTTCCATACTCGTTCAGTTCAATAATAGTCCTCCAGCATCCATTTCCCAGGGGCTAGTTGCTAGAGACGCAGAGATAATAATAACTAGTAGCAACAGTCAAGCATTACCAAGAGGGTTTTTTTGTTTGTGTGTGTTTTTTGTTTTTTGAGTTTTTTTAAATTCTGAGAGACCCTCCGCAGGGTGCTCTACCTAGATCATCTCGTTTCATTCTTTCCATCACACTGTGGGGTGTTCTTTGCCCCACTTGACCAATGTGGAAAAGGGCATGTAGCAAGGTTACGAAGTTTGCGTAAGGTCACACAGCTAGTACACAGCAGAGGTGGGACTTAGTCCCAGGCATATCTAATCCCAAACTGCAAGATCTAACCACGACCCCACCCCGCCTCAGAGACTATTCAGCTTTCTGACCCTCATGGTCGGAAACCCGACAGTGTGGGTTTGCAGTCTGGCTTCGCCACTTACCACTTACGTGAACTTTGACCCGTTAAACCTCCACGTGCCTCAGTTTCCTCATCTGAAAAGAGGGACAATAATAGAATCTAACTCCCAGAACCATAATGAGGATTCCAAGTGCTTAGAAGAGCTCCTGGCACATAATAAGCACTATACGTGTGTTAAGATAAATGAGCTTAAGTCTGAATGGGATTACAGGAAAGGCTTCTTGAAAGAGCTGATGCCTGGGTTGAGTCACAGAAGATGAGTAAGAGTGAGCCAGGTGAAGCCAAGCAGCGAACGTGGGCCGGGCAGGGGGAGAGCGTGAGCCCAAGCCAGCATCGTGGGTGAGAGCTCACATACGCGCCGCTTGGTAATTCTAGACGGGATCATAAAGTGCCAAAAGGAGAGAGGTGGGGGAGGGTTCTGGAAAGGGCTTCTACATCCCTGGAAGGAGTCTGGACTTTATTTCACATGGACCATGGAACCATGGAGATAAAGGGTTTCATTCAGGGGCACAGTATGAATAGATGTACATAGGAGGAGAGATTTGTTCTATGGTCTAAAACTTACTTTAAAAATTTTAAATTAGGGGGACGCCTGGGTGGCTCAGTTGGTTAAGCAGCTGCCTTCGGCTCAGGTCATGATCCCAGCGTCCTGGGATCGAGTCCCACATCGGGCTCCTTGCTCATCAGGGAGCCTGCTTCTCCCTCTGCCTCTGCCTGCCATTCTGTCTGCCTGTGCTTGCTCTCTCTCCCTCTCTCTCTCTCTCTGACAAATAAATAAATAAAATCTTTAAAAAAAAATTTTTTAATTAGGGGCGCCTGGGTGACTCAGTGGGTTAAAGCCTCTGCCTTCGGCTCGGGTCATGGTCCCAGGGTCCTGGGATCAAACCCCGCATCGGGCTCTCTGCTCAGCAGGGAGCCTGCTTCCTCCTTCTCTCTGCCTGTCTCTCTGCCTGCTTGTGATCTCTATCTGTCAAATAAATAAATAAAATCTTAGTTTAAATTTTTAAATTAAATTAAAAATTAAAATTAAATTTAAAATTAAAAATACTCAGTCCAGGGCACCTGGGTGGCATCATAGGTTAAGCATCTGACTCTTGGTTTCAGCTCAGGTCGTGATCTCAGAGGCATGAGATCAAGCCCCACGTCAGGCTCCATGCTCAGTGCAATCAGCTTGAGATTCTCTCCCTCCTCCTTCTGCCCCTCCCCTGCTGTTTGTGTGGGCATGTGTGCTTTCTCTAAGAAAAAAAAAATACTCAGCACAGTGTGCGATACACACATACCCATGCATATATACGTGCACATACGTATACAGGGACGTCAGTATCAGAACTACCCCAATGAGGAGCACACTCCAGCCGTGCTCAGTGTGCATCTGAAAGACTAATTATGAACATACATTCCAGAGGTGGAACTGGAAAGCTTCAACCAATCTACCTAAATCTGCATGAGAGTGTTGGTTCATTAATACAAGGGATGTTAGAAATAAACTTTCATTGATAAAATAAAGGTATTCTAGATTTATGGATCTATACCGCCATCTGCCATTGCATGAAGGGGGCCTAAGAAACTGATGAGCCCAGAGTGGCATTCTAGGTCTAGGAAGCCACTGGTTCTGCGTCCTGACACCTAATGGAAGGTTCCATCGCCTGACCTAACCACAAGCTTAGCTAAACTGCAGCGACTGGGGAAATGCTAAACGTGCCTCAGTGAACCTCTCCCACGTGGGGCTTCCCGTTCTCACGAGGACAGGTTGTAGGGCTGTGTCTAACCACTACTAGATGTGTTTGGCAGAACTGGGTCGAAGCCCTGTTTTCTCTGGAATGGACCACCCGGTCGGCAGATTGTGCAGGGCGGGGTGAGGATGACAACCCGCAGCCATCTTGAGTCAGTGGAAGCTACTGACGGTCACTGAAAACTCAGGGACAATGTGAGAGGCTAAAAAGGCTTAGCTCGATTTGCAGGAGGACTAAAGGAGGGCAAATACGGAGGCTGCTGCAAGTGGCTCAGTCAAGAGATGATGAACGAGAAGGTCTGAACGAGAGCGGTGCCAGTGGGCGAAGAGAAAATGGAGTCAAGAGCTATTGAAGAGGTAAAATCAGGAAGTCTCAGTGATCCTTTGGATGGTAAGGTCTGGGAACAGGTCTGTGACAACATCTAGGCTTCTTGTTTGAGTGAGTGGGTAGGTGTTGGTGACACTCCCTGAGGTAGGGGACAGTAGAAAAGCCAGAAGAAGAGAAAGTTTGGGGGTGTGGCAGGGACAAGCATTTTGAGAAACACCGAGCTGGACATCTACACGGAGACATCCAGCAAGCATTTGGATATTAAAGGCTGAGGCTCAGGGGAAAGTCCGGGCTTGAAAGAGGACGGGAAGCCATCAGCACGTGGGGGCTAGAGAGTACTTGAAGAGCGGATGGTCCCTCCCTTACCATAATACAAAGTCAGTAGATGATGGTTAAAAAGCATCAAGAAAACAGAATGTGGAAACAGCATTGTGGTTCCTCAAAAAAGCAGACTGGGGAATTGCCGAACGATCCAGCAATTCCATTTCTGGGTATAAATTCAGAAGGGGTGTAAGCAAGGACTCGGGCAGGTGTTTACACACTTGTGTTCACAGCAGCACGTTCCTAATGGCCAAAAGGTGGACATGGCTCAAATGTCCATCATGGAACAGATGAAGAACAAAATACAGTGTGTGTATGTGTGCGTGCCCACGTGTGTGTATATAAAATAGAATATCATTCAGCCTGAAAAAGGAACCAAAGTCCAAATTCACAGTGACAGGTACTAGAATAGCGGTTGCCAGGGACATGCAGGGAAGGGAATGGGAAGTTACTATTTAACAGGCACAGAATTTCAGTTCCCAATGAGGAAGAAATTCTAGAGATGGATGGTGGTGATGGTTGCACGACAATATGAATGTCCTTAGTGCCATTGAACTTGACACTTAACAAATGGTTAAAATGGTAAATTTTGTGCTATGTATGTTTTACCACAATAATAAAAAAAAGAAATTGCAAGATAATAATCATACTCTTTTTTAGAGATTTATTTATTTACTTGATAGAAAGAGAGAGGGAGAAGCAGACTCCCTGCTGAGCAGGGAGCCTTATGTGGGGCTCGATCCCAGGACCCTGAGATCACAACCTGAGCTGAAAGCAGACGCTTAACTGACTGAGCCACCCAGGTGCCCCAATAATCATATTCTTTTAAATGACTGAGGTAAACACCGTAAGGAACACTTCAAGGAGTGATTGCTTCTGGCAAGAAGGAAAGGGATAGGCATAGGGAGTTTTGCTTCTCATTATAAGCCTTTGGTACTCTTTTTTTTTTTTTTTAAGCTATATACATGTTTCATATTATAAAAATAAAAATGTTTTTTTTTTTCTTAAGATTTTATTTATTTACTTGACAGGCACAGAGAGAGAGGGAACACAAGCAAGGTGAGTGGAAGAGGGAGAAGCAGGCTCCCTGCTGAGCAGGGAGCCCGAAGCAGGGCTCGATCCCAGGTCCCTGGGATCATGACCTGAGCCAAAGGCAGCCGCTTAATGACTGAGCCACCCAGGCACCTGAAATAAAAACTTTTTCAACTGTAGAAGCAAGCGGATGAGGGTGCCTGGCTGGCTCAGTCGAAAGGGCATGCAACTCTTGATCTCAGGGTTGTGAGTTTGAGCCCCATGTTGTGTGGAGAGATTACTAAAATCAACTTCAAAAAAAAAAAAAAAAGAAGTGGATGAGATCACTCAGGGAGAGTTCAAGAAGTTGGTGGGAGAAGAGGTACCTTAGGGTATAGGTTGCAAGAAACAATATTATCTACTAAAACAAGGTACCAGAAAGGGTGATCACAAGGATCCAGCAGAATCACTCATTTACTGTACTAAGCACAAGAGCAGCTCCCAGGATCTAGAAAGTTGTCTGGGGACCTTCTCCTGGGCTCTCTGTCATCATTCCCCCTCGCCCCACTGATCCATTCCACAAGGCTTCCCCTCTCCTCCTCCTCTCCTACTCCACACCTCTCTTTTGGCTCATGATCTCTTCCTTGCTTCTCTGGGAGCATTTACTTGACTTCCGCACTCCCTTCCCTGCCCAGCAGCGTCTTCAGGTCACTCGCCCACGCTCACGTGGCCAGAATCACAGCTTCAGCCTCCGTGTCTATGCAACTTCTCAGCCCTATTTCCTAACGGCCACCTCCCTCCATCTTGCCATATTCCTAGGCATCCCCTCTGCCTAAATGTCCACCCCTAGTCCTAGTGGCCAGGCCCGAGGCTTCACCATCCCTTCCTGAGACACTGTGGGTGGGGAAATACAGCCACGAAGGAGACTTAAGCCGGCCATTAACCAAAATATAACTACTATCAAATAAGATCCTTGAGGAATACAGGAGTGGGACAACAGGAGAAGAAGAGCCACGGAGAGAGTGCCAGCAGGTGAGTGGCTGAAGGATGTTGAAAACTGCCAAACAAAGTTCCTTAAAACACCGACTAAAAGGTTTGGCATGGGGGTGAACAAAAAGGAAGGAAGTGGGACGTCACGTATAGACTATTCATTCCTTCAGGAGGCTTGGCTGACAAGGGAGACATCAGGTAAAATTGTTTTTATTAAAACAAAACTGAGGGGGTGCCTGGGTGGCTCAGCGGGTTGAGCCTCTGCCTTCGGCTCAGGTCATCATCCTGGAGTCCCAGGATCAAGTACCGCATCAGGCTCTCTGCTCAGCGGGGAGTCTGCTTCTCCCTCTGACCCTCCCCCCACCATGTTCTCTCTCTCTCAAATAAACAAAGTCATTAAAAAAAAACTGAGGTTTTGTGATGGTTTCAAATGTAGCAGAGTATAAAAGGAAGAGTAAAGAACTGTCAAGAGATGGATGGGTGAAAAGGTTGGCGTTGACTGGGAGAGGATACGCTATCCTCAGAGACCGGTAGAAAAAACCTAAGAAATACAGGTTTTTGATCCAGAGTTCATATTATTTTGCCACAGAGACCAACCTTGACCACAGGCCTACTCTTTTTTTTTTAAAGATTTTATTTATTTATTTGACAGAGAGATCACAAGTAGGCAGAGGGAAAGGGGGAAGCAGACTCCCTGCTGAGCAGAGAGCCTGATGCGGGGCTTGATCCCAGGACCCTGACATCATGACCTGAGCCGAAGGCAGAGGCTTAACCCACTGAGCCACCCAGGTGCCCCCCAGGCCTACTCTTAATACAAGAAAAGAGGACCAAGGACAGAACCTCGGACAATGCCGACACTTAACAGTGCGAGCGAGTTGCCCATTCCAGATCTGATCCTTCAGGGTGAATGTTTAATTTGGGTCTGGCTTTCCCTACCATGTATGGCTCTGGACCTGTCCCCTTAACACCCAATTGGCTACAGGCCCCAGAAATGCCAACTAAAAACCTTTACAAATCATAATCAGGAGAGAAAATACGTAACGATGCAGTCATATGTTCTGGAAAGAGGACAGGAGTGAGAATCATGGGATCTTCTCCCTTCCCTCTGTGGGTGTCTGTCTCCCCATACGTAAAAGTGAAGTGGCGGGGTCCGCTGTCCCCACGGCTCCTCCAGTTGGACCACTCGTTATTCTTTGACCTCTTATCTATGCTCTCCTTGTGGGGGTATCAACACTCTCTCGCACTAACACAAATGAGTGGAAGCTGGCCATATTCTTCTCAAGCTCCTGATCAAAGGAAAAACTCCAGGCCTCCTGGGTGGCTCAGTCGGTTAAGCGTCTGCCTCGGGCTCAGGTCATGATCCCAGGGTTCTGGGATCGAGCCCCACACTGGACTCCCTGCTCAGCGGGGCACCTGCTTCTCCCTCTCCCTCTGCCCCCCAGTTCGTGCTTGCTCTCACTCTCTCTCGCTCAAATAAATAAATAAAATCTTCAGGGGAAAAAAAAAGGAAAAACTCCAAGGAACTGGGACAATCACAGAATATGATAAATAGAAGAAAGCAGGAGTCAAAGAGAAAATGTGAGTGGTCTCTTGCTGTTGATGTCAGTGCTCGGCTGGACAACAGCAAAACCACGTTTCCTTGAGATCAAGTCAATGGCTCGGAAGTGGGAAAACCCAAAACTCCTCTTTGTCTGATCAAATGGAGATTTACTCCCCAACCCTGCTAAGTCCAGAGGAAATAGTGAATATTTTCCTCTCCTCATAACATCCCTCGCGCAGTCATCATAATCATTAAGAATGTTCTAATCCATGTAACAGAAAGGGGGTTTCACTATTGTTCTCAAGTAACCAACTATTCTTACCACATCTTCAAAGCTTCACTGGAGGAGGGGGCGGAATTAATCTCAGGACAGTATGCCCTGCCCCCCTTCCTCCACACCACCAGCTAGGAACAATTTACCAGTGTTCACGCCTAGGCTCCTCACTCCTATTCTGAAGTCTAAAAATACTTTGGTAAGAGTGGGATTGTGAATAAAGATCGTGCTGTCCTTTCCACAAAAAGCTGGGACGACTGATCTATGAGTAAGCCACAGCCTTCCAGTTCTTTCGCAGGCTTGGAGATGGGACTGCTCTGTGTCATTTCTACCCTCGTACACTCTGGGGACCAACAAGTGTCCCTGTGTTCCCCGGGGGGCCAGGGGGTAGAGGCAAAAGCAGTGAGCAATGCCTGGGGCCTCACGCAGACCCTGTCCTGTGGTCCACCAGCAGGCCACGTGTAGCCATAGGCTGAGTCCCCACACCTCAGTACTGAATGCCACAGCCCCTCCCTCCCCCAGCTCAGAGCCCAGGTCAGGTTCCCAGCTCCCGTTTGGAGTTGTGAGGCCTGATAGGTCCCCTGAGCAGGGTTGGGGGGAGGACCCCCTGCTGTCCTGGTGCTTGTACCCAAGTCTGGATGATGGGGACTGCTCGGCTATCACCTCTTTCAGCAGCTGGTCTCGCCACCGTGAGAGAATTAGCAGGTGGTTGCCCGGAGGTGGGGGGGGGGGGCTGGGGGAAGAGCGTGAGCAAGTGAAGCTGGAAAACGAGGCAAATGAAAATGTAGGGGAGGTGGCTTGCCCTCCATCCCCCGTGGAAAGGTTCGTGCCTCAACCAGCAAGGCTCCCACCTGCGCCCGCTCTGAAGATGCCGTTGTCGTCCACTCGCGTCCGAGGCTCAGCTGCCTTCCTAGCTTGCTTTTCCGCATGTGCTTTGCATCTGTGCCTCCCCCAGGGGCCGCTGCCAGGAGAAAGTTCAAATCCAGTGAGAGCAAGGGGATAAAGGGTGCTTTGGATTCTTCCTTTGTTGGTTTAAACATTCTTTTGAGGCACTAAGGGCCACCTCTATAATGGATAAAATAAGCAGCCATCTGTTTTACAAGCCATCCAACTGAAAACGGGTTAATTCAAGCACAATCTACCAATGGACTCATTGTCGGGCATCAGCTAATTGCCGGAGATGAGCTGTGTCACCGGACATATGCACTCTTATTTCATTAGCTGGATGTGTCTGTGTCAGGGGCAGGCCGTGAACTTGGTGAAAAAGACCGAGGCTCTGGATAACCCTGGGCAGAAGGGGACCTTACTTTCTGGACTGTCCTGCAGCCCTCAACTCCTGGATCAGTCTGGCCACCTGAGGCTGAATCTCTCCTCTTACAGAAACTGGCTCCCTCACCCTCCAAACGAAGTCTCCAATACTTGGCAGTTGAGTTCCTTGTGTAAGTAGGACTTCACGAAAGGCCTGCCTGTGGGGAGAAAGAAAAACTAAATAAAGAATGAAGTTCTCCTGAGAAC
This sequence comes from Enhydra lutris kenyoni, assembly GCF_002288905.1. Classification (NCBI taxonomy): domain Eukaryota; kingdom Metazoa; phylum Chordata; class Mammalia; order Carnivora; family Mustelidae; genus Enhydra; species Enhydra lutris. The sequence goes on along the minus strand of NW_019154137.1, from coordinate 2,375,912 downwards.
CCAAGGTGCCCTTCTCTTTAGGTTTGGCTAAGTACACTGGATTCAAACACTTTAAAAAAACAAACAAATGTGGGTTTCAAAGCTCTTCGTGTTTACTTCGTAGATAGATGAGACAGAACCAAACAAGGCACCCAGCTTTCCAACTCAAGAGTGAAGGCCTACAAAGGCATGATCCAGGTATATTTATCAAAGAGGTAACAGTTGTTCTCAGCGTGCCCCAAGTCCCCCGGTAGAACGTTCTTCCACTTTCCAGTCCACGTCCTTGGGTCCCAGTATCTCCTGCTGCCACTTGGACATACAGGGTCGTTTGTTCTCTGCTTACCTCTAATTCAAGCTGGGGTGCCTATTCCTTGACACTGGGCACCACTCCAGACCTGTCCTATACCTCAGATCAAAAGGTTTTGTTCCACTCTCTCAGGGCCCAACTTGAGAATGGGATATCCCCTTAAGTGACAGGTTCGCATTTTTTTAGAGAGGTCTTCTGGAATTTGGTAGCCTAGATTAGTGATCCTAGTGGTAGACAATTTGAGGTATTCAGGAGGGCAGTTTAAGAAATCCTGAGGGGCGCCTGGGTGACTCAGTCGGTTAAGTGTCTGACTCTCGATTTCGGCTCAGATCATGATCTCAGGGTCATGCAATCGAGCCCCATGTTGGGCTCCACACTCAGAGTGGAATCCACTTAAGATTCTCTCTCCCTCTCCCTTTGCCCCTCCTGCTTATGCACACGCGTGCGCGTGCTCTCTCTCTCTATCTCAAATAAATAAATAAATCTTAAAAAAAAAGGAATAGTTCAGGCACTCAGAGATGCTGCTTTCTGGTTTTAGAATTTAGAGATGTAATGCTGATTTAGAAATTACTCTCTGCTTCTTGCCTCTCTACTTTTTTCACCGGAAGAAACAGATTAAAACCGGCTAAGAGAAACATGTTAATCACTGTTAAGTCATTTGGCCAAAGGTGATTTAATTGCACAAAAATTATACTGTTACTACACTATTACAAAGCCTGCTTAGAGAACTAATCTGAATAAAACCAGGGAGCAATTCTTCAATTTAAAAATGTGCTTAAATCAACTTTGACAGATCCAACAACTTGATGAATCTCAAAGACATTTGCTGGGTGTAAGAAGCTAGTTTCAAAGTTACCTCCTGTTTGTTTCCATGTACACGACGTTCTCAAAAAAATAAAACTACAGCGACAGAGAAACGCATCAGTGGTTGCCAGGGTTTGGGGATGAGGGTGTATTACAACAAAGGGAACTTTGTGGGGAAGAAGGAACTGTTCTGTATCCCGATTGTAGTGGTGATTACACGAATCTATACCTGTGTAAAAATCTGGAGAAATGTACATACCAATCAGTCAAACTTCCTATATATTCATCTAAAAACTAAATTAAGGGATACTTTCCCCACTATTTAGTTCTATGCAAAATCAAGTTTACCTTCTAAAAAGAAAGTCAAGAGGCGTCTGGGTGGCTTAGTCAGTTAGGCACCTGCCTTTGGTTCAGGTCATGATCCCAGAGTCCTGGGATCGAGTCCCAAACCCAGATCCCTGCTCAGACAGGAGCCTGCTTCTCCCTCTGCCTGCTGCTCCCCCCTGCTCGTGTGTGCACACACTCTCTCTCACTCTCTCTGTCTCTGACAAATAGATAGATAAAATCTTAAAATAAAATAAAAAGTCAAGTGATAAGCTCAAGATGCTCCAGGTCTGAAGAATGGGGATGAAAAGGCCTTTGGGGAAAAGTTGAAGATGACCCTCTGAGCCCCCCCAAGGAAGGTGTTGAATCTATGGAGAGGGCAAAGCCTATATTTGGAGGTGATGGCTAGCCATGAAATGTGGTTTGTAGCCAATCACCCACAGCCTCTCATTCCCCCTCAGTGTTTCCTTTGTGGTCAGAGCCAACCGACTGACTGACAAGGGTTGGGGGTGGCTTTTCGCTATTCGGAGTTACCTTACAGGCCCACTTGGGCCTTGTACATTGGCTCCACAAGCAGTGATCAGGCCAGTGATTCCGACTTTGGAAGGGCTGGGGGAGGGGAGGAGCAGGCTGAGATCCCATATTTTGGTTTCCTAGTGCCTCCCTCTGCTAATGAAGATTTATATAGCAAATGTTCGCTCTTTCATGAAAGTGATTTTCAATTAAATTTGGTTACTGACAATTTCCAGAAGGTGAACAATACCTCTCTGGATTATTAGAGGCCCACTTAAAGCACTGCATACCCAGGTGTGGGGCCTCACTGCTTTTGTCTAACTAGCCAGTCTGGCCGCCACATGGCCAATTAGTTTAATGCCCACACAATGAGCCAGATGCCTTAATTCAGCTTCTGGAAACACATTCAAGGCCCTAGTTTTCTGTCATTACCATCTTTTTTTAACTAAATTTTTTATTTTGAGATCACTGTAAATTCACATGCAATTGGAAGAAATAATACAGTGGGATGCTGTGTATCCTTTACCCAGTTTCCCTTAGTGGTAGCATCTTATAAAACCGTAGTATAATGTCACAACCAAGATAAAGACATTGCTACAACCCAACGATCTTGTGCAGATTTCCCCAGTGTTACTTGTGATCATTTGTTTGTGCCTATGTGTTTAGTTCTATGCCATTCTACCGTGTGTAGGTTCATGGATCCACCAAGGAAGTAGAGAACTGTACCTTCCTGCTACTATTTATAGCCACACCTGCCTCCTACTTGCCCCATTCCCTAACCCCTGGCAGCCACCATCCATGTCCCCATCTCTATACTTTTTGTCATTTCAAGAGTATTTATATATATATATATATACATACATATATATATATGTATATATATATATATAATCATACGGTATGTAACTTTTTAAGATGGCTTTTTCTCACTTGGTAAAATTTCCAGGAGATTCATTCAAGGGATTGTGTGAGCCATGTCCCATTTCTTTTTATTGCTGAATAGTATTCCAGGGCATAGAATGATGTACCACATATTATTTAACTATTAGTCTTTTGAAGGACACATGTAGGGGCGCCTGGGTGGTTCAGTCTGTTAAGCATCTGACTTTAGCTCAGGTCATAATCTCAGGGTCCTGGGATCGAGTCTTCATCAGGCTCCCCCACTCAGCAGGGAGTCTGCTTGTCCCTCTGCACCCCCCACCATGATCTCTCTCTCTCTCTCAAATAAATAAATAAAATCTTAAAAAAAAATAGAATACATGTATGAGATACCCAGTTTCTTGACATCCTCACCAGCATTTGGTATTGTCACTATTTTTTATTTTAGCCATTCTGATAGATGTGTAGTAATATCTCATGGTGGTTTTGATTTGCATTTTCCTGATGGCTAGTGATGCTGAACATCTTTTCATGTGTTATTTGCCATCTGTATCTCCTCTTTAGTGAAATATTTCTTTTTATCTTTTGCCCATTTTTTAAAAGATTTCTTTAGTTATTTTAGAGAGAGAGCATGAGTGGAAGGAGGGTCAGAGGGAGAGGGAGAGAATCCTCAATCAGATTCCCCACTGAGCATGGAGCCAACATGGGGCTCAAGCCCAGAACCCTGAGATCATGACCTGAGCCGAAACCAAGAGCCAGACACTTAACTGACTGAGCCACCCCAGCAGCCCCTGTCCATTTTCTACCTGGACTGAGTTTTGAGAGCTCTTTATATATTCTAGATACAAATCCTTGGTCAGATATGTAGTTTGCAAATATTTTCTCTAGTCTATAGCTTGATCTTTCATAGAGCAAAACTTTCAATTTTGATAAAGTTCAATTATACTTTTTTCCTTTTATGGATCATGCTTATAGTGTTAAGCCTAAGAACTCTTTGCTGAGCCCTAGGTCATGACTTTCTCCTGTGTGGTTTTTTCGTTTGTTTGTTTGTTTTGCCTACAAGTTTTATAGCTTTACACTTTACGTCTGTGATCCTTTCTGAATTCATTGTTTGTATAAGGTGCGATGTTTGGGTCAAGGTTTTATTTGTTTGTTTGCTTGTTTGTTGCCTATGGATGTCAATTGCTCCTGCACTTTTTGTTGAAAGGCTAGCCTTCCTTCACTGAAATTGCTTTTATTTTTGTCAAAATTCAGTTGAGCACATTTGGGTTTATTTCTGGGTGCTCCATTCTGTTCCACTGACCTATGTGTCTACCCTCCACTATTACTACACTGTCTTGATTACTGTAGCTATATAGTAAGCCTTTATATTGGAAAGAGTAATGTCTCCCCAGTTTATTCATTTTAGAAAGATTTTATGTATGTATATACGTATGTATTTGAGAGAGAGGACAAGAATGGGGAGGGGCAGAGGGAGAGGGAGAAGCAGGTTCCCCACTGAGCAGGAATCCTGGTGTGGGACTCAATCCCAGGACCCTGAGATCATGACCTGAGCTGAAGGCAGACGCTTCACTGACTGAGCCAGTCAGATGCCCCCCATTTATTCTTTATAAACATCATTTTAGCTACTGTAGGTCCTTCGTCTTTCCATATAAATTTTATAATAAGCCTGTCTATGTCTACAGAAATCCCTGCTGGGAGGTTGAGAGGGATTCCATTGACCTATAGATCAATTTGGGCAAAACTAACATCTTTACTATGTTGAGTCTTCTAATTCATAAACATAGTAAGTCTCTCAAATTATTAATGTCTTCTTTGGGTTCTTTCATCAGTGTTTTATAACACTGAGGATACAGATGAAACATCTCATGTTTTGTACATTTTTTGTTAAGTTTTATACCTAAAAATTTCATTTCCATTGGAGCAATTATAAATAGTGCTGTGGTTTCTCATTTAGATTTCTACATCGTTAGTATACAGAAGTGTGACTGATGTTTATGTGTTGATCTGGCATCAGATGACCTGGCTGGATTCAATTATTAATTCCAGAAGAGATTTTTTTTAGATCCCCTGTCATTTTTTATGTAGACAATCAAGTCTTCTACAAATAGAGACAGTTTTACTTCACTCTTTCCAATCCGTATGTCTTTTATTCCTTTTTCTTACCTGTTGTGTTGGCTAGAACTTTCAGTACAATGTTGAATAGAAGTGATAAGAGCAGACAAGCTTGCCTTATTCCAGTCTTAAGAGGCAAAGTATTCAGTCTTTCACCACTAAGTATAATGTTAACTGTCAGGGATTTTTATAGATTTTTTTTTTTTTTAAGAGAGAAAGAGTGAGAGTGAGAGCAGGAGCTGGGGATAGGCAGAGGGACAGAGAGAATCACGCTGAGCTGAGCATGGAGCCGGATTCGGGGCTTGATCTCATGAACCTGAGATCATGACCTAAGCCAAAGTCATGAATGGAACACTTAACTGACTGAGACACCCAGGCATCCCAGAGATCTTTTTTGTGAGCTCAGGGAAGTTCCCTTCTCTTTCTAGTGTACCGAGTTTTTGTCATAAATGTTGAATTTTGTCAAATGTTTTTTTCTGTGTTAATTGATATAGTCATATGATTTTTCTTTCATTTTTGATATGGTGGACTTTACCCAATGATTTTAAAATAGTGAACCAGCCTTGCATACCTTGAATAAATCCCACTTGGTCATGGCATGTAATTTTTTTATACATTGTTGGATTCATTTTGCTAATATTTTATTTATTTGAGAGAGAGAGACAGAGAGACGGAATACAAGCAAGGGGGGGGCAGAAGGAGGGGGAGAAGGAGACTCCCCACTGAGCAGGGAGACCGATGTGGGACTTTATCCCAGGACTCTGAGATCATAACCTGAGCCAAAGGCAGATGCTTAACCGACAGAGCCACCCAGGTGTTCCCATTCTGCTAATATTTTGTTGAGGGTTTTTGTGTCCACGTTCATGAGGGATACTGGCCTGTAGTTTGCTTTTATTTATTTGTTTGTTTGTTTGTTTTTTGGTACTGTCTTTCTCTGGATCTGCTATCCATCTGGAACTCTGACAATATACATGTCGGATGTCTTGTTATTTCCCACAGGTCTCAGAGGCTCTATTATTTTACCAGTCTATTTTCTCTCTGCTGTTCAGGCTGAGTAAATGTTATTGAAATGTCCTCAAGCTCTCTGATTCTATCCTCTGTCATCTCACTAGACTATGGGCGCGGCAAGTTTTTGTTTTTGGTTTTTTTAATTTCTGTTACTGTATATATTTTTTTCAGTTTTATAATTTCCATTTAGTTCTTTTTTATAACTGGTTTCTCTTTGCTGAGATTTTTCCACTTTTTCATTTATTTAAAGAGACTGCGATTGTTTACCGAAGCACCTGCGTGATGGCTGCTTTAAAATCCTCGTCAGATAATTCCGTCTTTTGATTCGGCTCGCTATTGATGTCAATTGACTGTCTTTCCCTATTCAAATCATGATTTTCCAAGTCTTAGTATGAGAGGTGATTTTTCATTGTATTTTGGCTGTTATATCAGGAGACTATTGAAATCTTTTATTTTAGTGAGCAGCCACTGCAGGTTTAGCACGCAGGTCCTGGCCTTCCTTTCCCGAGCCTCTGCCATGCTGATTTGGTCTGCTTGTTAATGCAGTGCTGATGGTGCCCCCACGGGTCCACGCTGGGGCCACCTAAGGGAGCCCAAGGTGCTCCAAGGGCTGGGCTGCCTGGGGCCTACGGGTGGAAGAAGTGAGTCTTGAGTCTGTGGAAACTGAATCTTCCCCGGTTTTGCTTGCTCTAGTGCAACCTCCCTTGCCTGTGCTGTATACCATCCTGGTATCTCTTACAGGGAGACAGCGCTCCCAAGCCCTGGGGCCCCGACAGGCTTCCTGGGCCCCAGAGTACTTCTTGTGGTCGGATTTGCCCTTGATGGCCCAGCCGTACCGTATCTCGTGGTAAGGGAGAGGAGTCGGGCCTGGTGGAGAAGAACACTTCCGCCGGCTGCTTGGTGTCAGAAGGCCTCACATTCAGTCCCGAGGAGGAAGCTGCCTACCTAAGCCACCTCCTGTTGCTAGGCTGGGGTTTGGGAAATGCTAGGCCTGGTTCACCTTTTTCTGCTGGGCAGGAAGGCATAAGGTGCCTCGCTGCTAGCATGCTCCTCCAGTCCAGGGGTCCCTAACCATTCTGCCTTCCTCTTTATGCCTTTTGGAATTTTTCTTTGGTTGCCTCTTGAATTATTTCTAGGATTTATAGTTATACTTAGCTGGGAGAAGCAAGGAGAAATGAGTCTGTGCCGTCTTGTCCGGACTGAAAATAGAAGAACGATTTTGCACTGGTTTCTGCTGTTGCTTCTTGGAATGATTCAGGCTTTCATCCGCCCCCCTTTTCTGGGCAAAAAAGCTCAGGTGGCTTTGCCTTGGTTAATATATCAAGCTCCCAGGGTTTTTGGTATGTGTGTATGTGTATGTGTGTGTGTGTGTGTGTGTGTGTGTGTGTATGCACACGTGCACAAGAAAGAGACAGAGGGAGACAGAAAGAGACAGACAGAGAGGAGAAAGGCTGGCAGAGATCAGCCCTAAAAGAGAGCATGTGTTAGAGTGGGGCAAACACTCTGACAGGACATGGAGTTAGCTGGGGATCTGTCTTGCTTATAAGATACTCCTATGCCGGGGCGCCTGGGTGGCTCAGTGGGTTAAAGCCTCTGCCTTCGGCTCAGGTCATGATCTCAGGGTCCTGGGATCGAGCCCCACATTGGGCTCTCTGCTCAGCAGGGAGCCTGCTTCCTCCTCTCTGCCTGCCTCTCTGCCTACTCGTGATCTCTGTCTGTCAAATAAATAAATAAAATCTTAAAAAAAAAAAAAAGATACTCCTATGCCACTATATTCCCAGGATCATTATTTTGAGGAGTCAGAAGCACCAAAATTTGGTATCTCCAGACAGGATGGTGGCAGAAAATACGGTTTTAACACATTCTCCCCCCTTTGTGTAAAACCTTAGGACACCAGTGTGTGGCATATTCTGTGCAGCCCTGCTCCTCAAGGAAAACAAGATGGAGGCTGGAGACCGCCGCCCATTATGGCGGGCTGAAAATCACGACACCCGCCGCCAAATGTCCAATGTCCCAATCCTTAGCATCAGCCAACAGGTCACCTTACATAATAAAAGGGACTGCACAGGTGTGGTTATGTCAAGGATACTGAGATGGGGAGACGGTCCTGGCTTATCCAGGTGGGCCTCATGACAGAGTTTATCTAAGAGAGAGGCAGGAGGGGGAGAGCCTGAGAAGGCCATGTGACTCTGGAAGCAGAGGTCAGAGAGTGTGAGAGAGATTTGAAGACGGCCTGCACTGGTTCTGAAGATGGAGGAGGGGGGCATGAGCCAAGGAATGCAGGCCGGCGACCTCCAGAAGCTGGGAAAAGGCTGACTGTAGACTTCTGATAGCCAGACCATTAAGATCATAGATCTGTGTTGCTCTGAGCCACGAAGTTTGTGGGAATGTGTTCCAGCAACAACAGGAGACTAGTGTGCTGACAGAGGCCAGGTGACCCGATCAGGGGCAGGAGGTCACGGGGTAATGCGGAGCGGGACGAGTGAGGCTGTGGCTAAAAGCAGGAGACTCTCCAGTCTGGGAAGGTGAAACCTGAGACATCGGCTCGAAGACAAGACCACTGCTGTCCAATGGGACTCTCTGTGATGATGGAAATGTTCTATATTTGATTTCTCCGGGAGGGGAGCCCCTTGCCACATGTGGCTACTGAGAACTTGAAATGTGGGCCAGTACTTCAGAGGCACGGAATTGGTAATTTGATTTACTCATTTAATTTCTGTTTGAGTTGTAAAAGCCACAAGTAGCTAGCGGTTGCTGTATTAAACAGGGCAGGTCCCTACCATTAAAAAGAATGTGGGGGAGGCAAACACAAACTTACTCATTTAAAGTCTTCAATGCTAGAAAACTAGCCCACCCAAAATAGCTTGTATCAAATTAAAGAGGCACCAGCCCTTCCCTGGAGATCAGATTCCTCATAACCTCTACCATAATGTAACCACAAGCCTAAAAGATTAAAAAAACAATAACAACAACATCTAAACAGCAGGTAAAATTGCTATCATGAAACCCAGAAACTTCACAGGAGATGCATGGGCTCAGTCCCTGGTCAAAAGCCTGTGTATTCAAAGAACCTAGAATAACACTGATCGCAGAGTAAAAGCTGGAAGCTGGAGCAGATGGAATTTCAAAAGCACAGAAATCTGAGGCCTATTTGATGGAGAAAGACCTATTCCTACATGTCTCGGAGGTCCAGGGCAGAAGCAGATGGTCAGAATGGCCACTCTGAGTCACAAAACAAGGCCATACTATGTTCTGAATCATCTGAGAAGACAAGGCCATGAACGATGCCATTTTAGAAAGGAAGGAAGAAAAGAGAAAGGAGGGGAGGATGGGAGGAAATGAAAGGAGGAAAGGAGGAAGGAAGGAAGGAAGGAAGGAAGGAAGGAAGGAAGCAAGAAAGGAGAAAGGGAGGGAGGAAGAAAGGAGGAAGGAAGGAAGGAACTCAAGAGACGGAATGGGTAAGTGCAAAACAGGACAAAAACAAGCTCTCCACTCTCCTGCAAAACCTGCTTTTAGGGTCTAGCATATGCTGTAGTCGACAGCACAGTTCCTTTTTACTGTCACTTACTAGGACCGATATGTGCTAGGGTTGGTAACTCACTTCAAGGACCCTCTCTCTCACCATGAAGCAGCAACACCGTTCTTCACCTCCTCCTCCTGCCTTACCAGCCACACAACTTCCCAATCTAGATCGATGCGGTCAGCCACCAGCGCGGTTCCCACCTTCAGGCTGCTGAGCCCTGGGGGAGGACAAAGCACAGTGGTATAGATGGGATCGTCTCAAAAAGAATGGTCTCCATGAAATATTACATAGCAGCTCGGTGCACAAGAAAGCGATACACGCCAATATGGAAAACCATCCAAGGCGTGTTACACAGCAAAGTAAGTGATATCACACCCCCCAGCATGGCTATAATCCAAAAGGTAGACACTGACAAGCATGTGTGACAACACGGAGCAGTTGGGACATTCAGAGACTGCTGGTGGGGTATAAAATGACTGGAGGTTACAGGGGACTTTGGAAGACAGTCCGGACATTCTTCAAAATGTCAACCATAGAGTTATCACATGGCCTGGCAATTCCGCTCCTTGGTAGACACTCGGAACATGAGAATGGCTGTCCATACAAAAACTTGTCATCAAGTGTCTGTAACGACGTGACTCATAATAGCCAAAAGTAGGAAACAACCTGGTGTCCACCAACTGGTGAGTGGCCAAACACAATGTGGTCTATACATACAATAGAATATTACTCGGCAATAAAAAGGAGGACATTCCAATTTATGCTACAATGTAAAGGAACCTTGAAAACACGGTGCTCAGTGAAGGAAGCTGGTCATGAAAGACCATATGCTCCCATTTATATGAAAGCCCAGAATAGGCAAATCTGTAGAAACAGCAAGGAGATCAGTGGTCACTTCCAGTGGGGGTGGGGGGAAGGCTGGTGATAAGAGAGTGATCACTCTAAAGGAGACAGGGTTTCTTTCCAAGGCAATGGAAACATTCTAAAAATGGACTGTGGCGGTCGTACACGTTATCTGTGAATATACTAAAAAACCACTGAATTGTACACTTTAAATGTGGGAATTGTATGGCATGTGAATTATGGCTCAATAAAGCTGTTATTTTTTTTTTAAAAAGCAAGTGATAGAATAATGCATATACTATGAGCTCATTTATATAAAAACCCAAAAACTACATATGCATTTAATATAAACATTTGTGAATGTATGTAAATATATAGAAGATGATTTGGAAGGATACCCACCCATCTGTTAGCATTGGTTACTCCTGGAGAGGGAAGCAGGGCTGCCTTCTGTAATCACACTTCCCTGTTCCTCCTCCTACCGCTCTGTTTTTTTCTTCAAGTCGCTTTTGCAGGCATCCCTTCCTCTGCCCACCCCTTTAGAATCTCCTTTTACTCTTCAGGCTCTCCTTGAAGTGATGCTAAGACCACACCTTTTCCATGGCCTCAACACCCCCATCCGTTTCCTAGCTCATGTCATTCACCTGCTAGGTACTGTGTTGGGACCTGTAATTCCTTTCTCTCTCTCCTCTCCCAGCCCTCATCCCGCAAATTCCACCAGTCTTATTCCCAATTAACCTGCTCGTCTCTCTTTCCTTCTCTCCTTGTCCCTGGCCTCCCATGTCACCCCAGCCACTGTTTTTACCTCCTGGATCAAGGGAACAGTCTCCTCCCTGGTCTCCCAGCTTGTACAGGCCATTCTGCACACAACAGCCGGAGCCAACTTTTTTAAAAGTGTGACTCATGTCATATCCATCTCCCTGCTTCAAAACCCTCCAAGAGCTTTCAGTTATGCTGTGTATAATATGCAAGCTCTTTGCTTTGACCTAATAAGATAGAGCCTTTGCCTAAATCTCTAATCTTAGCCCATCCTGCTAGGCGCCTAGAATTTGTTCCCTCTTGAGGGACTTTGCACCTGTCCAAAATGTTCTCCCAACATCCACGTCTCAGCTTCAGTGTCAGCGCCTCAGAGAGCCCTTCCCTGATCATCCTAAGTGGGCCCTGACCTTGGTCAGTGTCTCATCCCGTCACCCTGTTTTATTAGCTCCCTTACTGTCATTTGAAATTACGTTTCATTTATTGGCTTATTACACATCTTCCCCACCCCTCAAATATAAACTCCATGAGAGCAGTGACTCTGTTTGCCTTGCTCTTACTGACTCTCTAGCACCCAGCACAATACCTAGCAGGTGCTTGGTGAATGTCTGCGGAATGAATGAGCCAGGGGATGGATGGGGGTTGTTGAGGCCACGGGAGACGTACGGTCTAGCGTACAGGTTTCTTAGCCCACAGGTTTGGGGGCTTAAGCAACTAGATAGATGGCGGGTGCCATTCGCTGTGACTGGAAGACTGAGGGAGGAGTGAGGGGGGTGGGGATGGATTTAAGAACAGGGGTTTGGACATATTAAATTTGAGATGTGTGTCAGTCTTCCAGCTGGAGGTCCTAAGTAGCTGGCTGTATACAGAAGTCTAGACCTCAGTCAGGATGTCAGGGCTAGACACATGAGTTTGACAATGAAATTCACCAGCCTAAAAGGGGGTGTGGAAAGTGCTGGGAATCACCTCAGAAGGAAGTGGAGAAAGAGAAGTAAGAGGACCTGACACAGAGTTCTAAGGTCTCCTGCATTTGTACCCCCCAGTCCTAACCTCTTGCTTCCCTGAGTTCCTTACGTAAACCCAACGCGTCCTGAAAGGACCGCATAGATGCCCGCTCTCCTTCTGCATCCTCTACCCCCTCTTCATCAGCCAATGGGATGCCTTAACATCTCCGGGGCCATTCCCCACCTCTCTGTCCCTGCAACAGGGCTTCCGGCCCCTGGAGCTCATCATCTCGTGCCTGGAACACCACAACCGTCTCTTAGCCAATAGTTCTGCCCCCAGTCTTGCTCCGCACCGCTGCCACCGGGGTCCCTTTAAAGTGCCCCAATCGTGGTACAAGTATATAGCAATTCAATCAGTCGGTATTTATCAAGTAATTCCATAAGTGCTTTACATGCCTTGATTCTTTACAACAACCTGAAAGAGCGGCACTATTATTATGCCCCGTTGACAAATAAGGAAATAGAGACAGAGAGGGCAGGTAACCTGCCCAAGGTCACACAGCTAGGAAGTTAGTGGATACAAGCTGAGAGTCTGTGCGTGTAAGCACCAGTATCTCAGCATAGAGTCAGTAAATAAAGGCCTGCTCAATGGATATGATGTGGGGCCCATGATTTTTTTCATGTTGTTATTCTGACCTTGACTCTTTCATCTTTTCTTTCATTTTAAAATCTCATTTCATTCGAAGCTCAGACACAATAAAGTTCCAAAAGCAAATAATGGATCTTTTGCTGGGGTGCTCGAGGGAGTCAATCGGGGCACAGGCCATTATCCTCCCGCCTCGAGGCTCTGGCAAAGTAGGGTTGGTTTTTCGGTGTTCGGTGATGGGGGCCAAGGCACAGGGAAATAAGATGGAGGTAAACCTCACGACACCCTGACACCAAGGCATCGCCTTGGCACTGCTCTGCTCTCCATCTCCCGGGGCAGGGGTGGAGGGGAGATCCAGGCTCACAGAGGTTAGGTAACTCATCTCAGGCTGCAGAGGTAGTCAGAGCCAACCGGGAACGAATGCCAGGAGCTGCCATGGCAGCTGGCTTCCGGTCGCCCAGGTCCCCATCCCTGTCATTCTGGCGCCCCACCACCTCTCCCCGCCCGGGGTGGAATAACCACCAGCCACGTGTGGCTCAGGGCATTTAAATTTATTCAAAGAAAATTACATTAAAAATTGAGGGCCTCAGCCACACTAGTCACATTTCAAGCGCCCACAAGCCACAGGCGGCTGCTGACAGCCCTGTGAGAGTGTGTGGACAAAGATGATGTCCCTCCCGATGGGACGCTTTCTAGGACAGCGCAGCACGGCAGCTCTGCCAGCTGCCTCCAGGTGCCGAAGCCTTCTCTCCGCTCTGCCAGTTGGGCTCTTCTCACTTCAGGGTCCTGGGGCAACTCGGAGACCTGCATTAAGGTAATAACCCTCACGATTGCGCCCCCCTCCCCATTGTTCACCTCCTTAGCAATGTCACCCTTTATATCCACTGCCCACAGTTCATCCTCAGCCCTGTCCCACCTGCCTCCTCCTCTTTCTGGGTCTGGGAAGGTGGAGCTCCCGTGGTTATTCACTCCCATGCTGCCTCCCACCTGGATGACCGGGACGGGGACAGCCCCTTTAGGGCCACACGTCTGGAAGGCCCCCTAGAAGTAGAGATGCCGGACGGCCGTCCACAGCCATGCCCTGTCATGCCACCTGCTGCCTGCTCGGCTCTCGGGGGACAGGGGGGGCTCACCCCAACCGTGGCCCAGCTGGCCTGAGAGCATATGATTTTGGAGCTGGTAAAAGAGACCTAGAACCTTTTTGTAAGACCCCAAGTTACCCGGATATAAATGAAACATGATGTGATGCTAGAAGGGAGGCAGCTTATTATCTGCTCTGCACACAGGAGGATGAGGGGGGGAAGAGAGGAGACAAAGGACCCCCAGGGATAGCGGCGCTAACTAAGATACACTCACTCACCGTGGTCATGGAGAACGGACGTGGCAGGTTATTAAAGCCAGCTGATGATCCAAAAGGCACCCTGGGATACATGATGTGACCCATCCATGCCCTTCCTCGGAACTCTGGCTGATTAATGCCTCCAACTAACTTTTCTCAGTTTGACATTAAAACGAGCACGTATATTCCAAGCTGATACTAGCTGATGGCTAGAGGAGGTGAGCAAGAGCATGTAGACTGGGAAGGGTGAAGAGCCTAGAATGATCAATTTGCCACTGAAAATCTCCCTGTGGGTATGTGAGAGTCCCCTGTACACACTGTCCAAAGAGGGGCTCTGCCTGTCGAGGTGACTAAAGAGTTGAGCCCCCCAAGACTTTTTCTGGAGGCCCACACCAAAGATGTATATATTAAAGAGTCAAGCCTGGGGTCTCCAGCTGGATGTCTCTCAGTCCGTTACGAGTCCAGGCTTATGGTATAAGGTGGAGACAATCAGAACCCCCACCTTCTCATTTCCAGAAGCTTCTGAAGCAGAAGTAACTTCAGTGCAGTTCGTGCCACTTAACAATGAGCTGTGGCAGGGGAAGGCAGGCTGGGAAGGCTCTGCCCCCCAACCCTGTGACAAGGGGGGGGCACACTACTTCTGAAAACACAGCTGTAAAATGAGGGCACTAAGCAACACTCAGGGTGCTGACGCTCTCATGCTCGAAGTGCTTAGAGCACGGTGATAAACGACGGGGGGCCAGAAGACAGAATCGACATTCCTGAAAGCAAGAGTACTCGCTGGAGACATTTATTGGTTTCTGTCTTCCCTCTGAAGGGGGGAAAGTAGGTCAACGCCCTCAAAGCCCTGTGACCAGGAACAGTGGGTCTGAGAGGGAGTCGTTCGCTGAGTCCTGCCAAAATGAAGCAGTGAGAGATGCGCCTTTCATTTTAGGCCACTTGGCTGCGATCACTCGGCTTTGGGGGGAAAACTCGAGCTGTTGATCCCCTGGTGTGTATTCCCTGCGGGCCCTGCGAGCTGGGGGCAAGGGGAGGCTCGCATTTTAAAACCAACATGGAAATGCTTGGCAGGCGTGAGCTGGCAAGCGCGGCGATGTTTATGAGCACACTGCGGGCCTCCTTTGGCTCTCAGACAAGGTGGACAAGGCTCGGGGCAGCTCGGCTAAATATAGAGAGCACAGGGGGACTGAGAAGCAGGAGAGCTCGGTTTCCTTTCCAGGTCTCGCAGTTAACCTTGGGCCAAATTCCCCGAGTGTCTTTCTTCCATATACTGATTTGTTCTTAGGAAGGCAGGGCTCTTGAATAGGCTTTCCTGGGCCTGGAGAAGGTTCGCACTGGGTCTGCTGTGTTTTCTTGCCTCGTCTTCCCTCAAAAGATCCAAGTCTGGGGAAGAGACCGGCTGAGACTCGGTGGAAGGGGATGCAGCTGATATTCTTCTGGCAACAGGACGAAGTCACGGTGACCCACCGGGAGCCACAAGTCCTCCTGGACTAACCAAGGTTGTTGCCTACCCAGAGCCGGAAGGAGGCTACCCGACCCCTGGCACGGAAGCAGAGGTGGCAGCTAAGCATACAGAAATGCCAAACCAGTGCTCCTGCTGCCTGACGCACGGCTCTCAGGCAAGCAGAGAGAAATGCAAGAATTTAGGGAGACAGTTTGAGCAGAAGATTCAGAAAGCAGGGGTGCCTGGGTGGCTCGGTCACTGAGGCGTCTGCCTTCAGCTCGGGTCGTGATCTCAGAGTCCCGGGATCGAGCCCCAAGTTGGGCTCCCTGCTCAGTGGGGAGTCTGCTTCGCCCTCTGCCTCTGCCCCTCCCCTGCTTGTGTGCTCACTCACTCTCTCAAATAAATTTTTTTTTAAATCTTAAAAAAAAAAAAAAAGGAACGCTCAGAAAGCAGGCAGTTCCCACCCTTTGTCACTGTCCACATGCCATTCCCGTCCTCAGCCAGATCCCACTTGTTCGGAAGCAAGGAATCCAGACTAAGGCAGCTGCTGGCCAGTCTATAGATAGGTGGCCGTGTTCTTGGGAAAAACCTAGACTCATCAGGAAGCCCAAGAAGCTGAGCCCAAGGAAACGATTTAGTATTTCCTGCTTCAAGACTCTTGGCCCTAATCTCATTCCTGGACACTTCCACTAGAAGTCAGCATATCCCTGTGTGGCAGGAATATGTGGCAACAGTTCCTCTTGTTCTCAGATTGCAATACTGATAAGTGTTTCTTTTATAACACTTCGACCTTAAAGGAAAATATAAAGTAGAAAAGAAGAAGCACTCTGCTCCCACTACCTAAATATTAGTACTGTTAACAGCCTTCCTAGAAATTCAAGTATCCAAGCCTGGAGTCAGGCTCCCATTCTGTTGCCTGGGTAAGTTACAGGACCTTTCTGAACCTCAGTTTTCTCATCTGCAAAATGAGATACTACTCACTAAATAAAATGAGATACTACTCACTAAATAAAATGAGATACTACTAGATTACATAAATGACCCAAGTGTTGCAAGGAAGAGAGAATTTAAGTAAAGCGGTTTGGGAGTCTCCAACAAATAGGAAGTGATCAATAAAAGTTGGTCGCTGCCATCATCATCCTCATCATCACCATTCTACATGCCTATGTGCCAAACCATCATACTGATGGCTACGTACTGTTTCATTTAGGGATGGTACTACTTCTCCACTGGTCAACATTCCTGCTGTTGACAAGATGTTGCTATTACAAAGCTGTTGCGAGAACATTCTTGTATGTATGTCTTCTTGAACATCTCTGACCATTTCCTCAACATGAAATTCCTAGAACTGAATTCACGGGGTTATTTTTAAGGCCCTTGTTACAGACCACGAAACGGCGTACTAGAAAGATCGTACTCACTCATGCCGCCACCACCAGCACAACACGTACCAGTACCTGTCTCTTCCTATTTTCGCCAACACTGAGTAATAACATCGTTTTAAGTCTTTGCCAACTTCACAAGGGAGAAAATTTTCATTCGTATGACTTTGATTATAAGAAATGATATATGCTTGATGCTCTCTGTTAAACTTATACAGGAACTCACTTGTTCCCAGAGACAAAAATCTATAACAAAGTCTTAAGAGATTCTGAAACGAAAACACACAGGGACAAGTGCATAAAAATAATTCATGTTTGAGTAGTTGATATACTCATTTTTTAACCATTATTTAATTGCAGAATATATAGAAAACTGTAGATCTTGATAAGGGTATTATAAAGTAAATACTTTTTTATTATCATCTACGTCAAGAAAGAGAACTTTGCCAGCTGCCTCAGAAGCCTGACGCATAGAGCCCAAACCTAAAATTAACTACTAGGCTGACTTTTATGGTAATCTCGTCCTTGCTTTTGTTTATAGCTTTATATCATCCAAGTTCCAACTTTTAATGCTTTCGTTTAGTTTTGCCTTTTAAAAATATTCTGTCTCTTTCACACTGCAGTTTAGTTTTGCCTTTTTTAAATACTTTAAGTCTCTTTCACTAGTAACTGATACACTTGTAATGAAAATTACACTGGATTATAATAGCATATAACTTAAAGAAGCATATGCTTGTGTTTTTTTTTTTTTAATGGTGCTTTACGAACACATAAAAACATACACAATTTCCCCCAGGGCATAGAACTGAATAAATTACTCTGCCTCAAACTTGGCATGTCACTTCACACGGTTACTGTATCGATTGGTTCGGGTTTGAAGCAACGCCTCTAATGTCCGCATCATTTTAACATTTTCCATTCAAGCTTCAATGTTGGTTATGAGTCAGGATTCTGATTTTCAACCTTTTTTTTTTCTCAACCTATCAGAGAGAGCAGATTCTTAGTTGCAAACTACAGAATCCACTCTGACTAGTTTAAACAGAACAGAAACTTATTAAATAATATCAGACCATCTACTGGCTCTCTCAAGACCCATATGGCCAGGCCCTGAAGAAGCCAGAGAGGACCAAAGCAAAACAGAGTCGTGGTTTCTACTCTGGCAGAGACAGCACTGCCTCTGCCCTGGGTAACCTCAGCTCCCACCAGCCTTGTCTTCCATTTGGAATTTCCAAGCTGCTGGCACCTCCCTTCAAACAGCCCGTCGAAGCCCGTCTAAGAGAACGCTGGGCGGGACAGCCGCCAATTGCGCAATGTTGTCCATTGGTTGCTGGTTTCTCCCGCCCAGGATGCTGACCTGCCCTAGGTTGGATACCAGAAAGCACAGAAAAGTTTTCGGTACATTTTGCTTTTTCCTACTCAACTCTTCAGTAGAACATAAACCTTTAAGGGCAGAGACCAGCTCGGAATCACAGGCTGACTGTTGATTAATTATCCACTGCATTCATCAACAAATATTTCTGAATCCCTACTCTGAATATGGCATGGTGCCAGGTGCTAGAGCTACTACTGTGGGCAAGATTAAAAAAAAAAAAAAAGAGCAGTGTTGTGAGACAACAAATACATAGACAAATCAATAATCATGATCTCAGATGAGGGGAGGGGCCAGGCTACCTTCGATGGGGTGGTCGGAGAAGGTCTCCGTGAGGGACTGACAGTGGAAGTAAAACACAAAGCATTTGAGGGGCGCCTGGGTGGCACGGTCTGTTAAGCCTCCAACTCTTGGTTTCGGCTCAGGTTGTGATCTCAGGGTCACGAGATCAAGCCCCGCATCGGAGCTCCTTGCTCAGTGCGGAGTCAGCTTGTGACTCTCTCTCCCTCTGGCCCTCCCCATTCTCTAAAATAAATGAGTAACTAGATCTTTAAAAAAAAAAAAATGAAAGCATTTGAAGGGTTAGGGGAAGAACAGTCCTGGAATAAGGGAGATCACGTGAGGAAGAAACAAGATCCACTGGTGATTACTGGTGCGAGGCTAGAGCGTGACGAGTCAGCAGGGGACTGAAAGGATTGAATTTTTTTTTTAAGATTTTATTTATTTATTTGACAGACGGAGATCCCAAGTAGGCAGAGAGGCAGCCAGAGAGGGGGGGGGAAAGCAGGCTCCCCGTTGAGCAGAGAGCCTGACGCGGGGCTCAATCGCAGGACCCTGGGATCATGACCCGAGCCGAAGGCAAAGGCTTAACCCACTGAGCCACTCAGGCGCCCCAAAGGTTTGAATTTTAATCCAAGCCTGTGGAGGAGCCATCGGAGGTTGTGAATGGCAGGCAGTGACATATCTGGTATTAGAGTCTCAAGGACCACTCTGGGTGGTGAGCGGAGAACAGGCCATTGGGGAGACAAACAGAAACACTTAGAAGGCAAGTAATCCAGACGAAAGCTGAGGATGCTCTAGACTACAGTGGCTGAGAGAACGACAGGGGGTCACACGGGGGACGTGCCTCAGAGTTGGATCTGAGGGAATCACTGACTGGCTGTGGGAGGGCAGCAGAAAAGAACCGAGGATCACAGCCCACTTCTGTGGGGCCTGAACAACAGTGCGGAGGAGGCTGCCAGTTCCTGAGATAGAGAAGAGCGAGCTAAGGGAGGAATTCGAGTTCAGATTTTAATGCATGGGGGTGCCAACACTTACGGGCCTGGACATGGCAAGTAGATGGTGAAATACACACAAGTCTTGAGCTCAGAGGAGAGGTCAGCTCTGGCATGACTCTGTGCCAAGAGGGTCCTCTGAGAGGATATGTGAGGATATGTGAAATGGAGAGGACACCGCTCAGAAGAGGAAATTAAGGCAGAAGGTCTAGTTGCTCACTCCTTGCATGACCCCAGGGGAGCCTGGAATCATAAGTGACCCTGGACCCACCCCCTGGCAATGTGGCCCTCAAAAGGTTCTCTGTGTCTCTGACTGACGATGTTGGTTTGCGTGTCCAGAGCAATGGGGCAGGTTGTATCAGCTCATGAGGACCTCTCAGAATTATCTAATGACATTCATGATGTACCTGGTTTTGATGCTGGAATCCCGAGTTTTGTTTCAGAGGCCTCAGATGCTGAGGTTTAAGCGGGCTCTCCTGGGCAGAGACATATTACAGGTGTCCCTACAATTTGCTGCTAGATGCTCCTGGGTCGCCCTCCATGGGGAAGAACCTGAAAGCCTATGCCTGGCTGAGGCCGCATTTTCCAGCTGCCTGTCTCTGTGTCCTTTGCTGTGAAACCTGAGCTGCGAATAAAACCTGCTGTTGTGGCTCTCGAGTCCTTCTAGGGACTCGCCCAACTTGGAGTGGGGGTGGGACCCTCAAAATGCAGCCATTGCCCTCGGAGAGCTTAGGTTTTCACCAGAGAGGAGAAAAGAACAAGCATGAAGCAAATAGGATGCTAGAGTTCGGTCAGCCTGACGGTGGCAACTAAGCCTTTTTTCATCTGTGTATGCCCCAGAGAGGGCTAGGTCGGTGGGAGGTCCTCAGGAAACGTGTGCTGGACTTAGGTGGGACATGCTGGACGGGCAGGATTTCGCATAAGCTAAGAGGTGAAGGAGGGCATGCCAATTGGAGGAAACAACTTGATGGAAGCCCAAAAGCTTTTTCTGGGTGGTGCCCAGTACGAGAGGGGGTGCACGGTGTATTCCTTCTGCGCCCACTCAGTCACTTGCCAGAGAGCAAACGGAGGCTGAGGCCTGGTTCCGGATCTCACTGCATCATAGCTGGGCTCATCTCCCCTGCCCCCGGGATTAAAATTCCAGATGGGGCTATGCTAACTGGTCATCCTGAATTCCATATGGCAGTTCCAAAGCAAAAACCCCCAGCACTTACGCTTCTCTAAACAAGCTTTCCTTAGTCCCAGGGTAGCCTGCAAGAGAAATCAATTAATAACTACTTCCCCCAAAGTGAGGCTCCCATGAAGGGGAACATGGGAACCCAGGGCAAAAGAGAAGACGCTCTCGGGGAAGGACCAAGAGGTTTCTGTCTGTCTGAACAGTAAAGAGGACGGAAGGTTTCATGCTTAGAACTCAGAGAGCCTCTTCTAGAACCATCACCCCCTCTGGCTCAGGCAGGTGGCTCAGAAATCTGAGATCACACAGCGGTCCATGGCTGATGCGGGACCAGAGCGCCGGCGGCCCGAGTCCTGGCCCGGGGCTCGATCACGTTTTAGCTCCCTGCTTAGTAGTTGTACCCCGCCCTGAGAATCATCGCCCACAGAAGGTGGGTGCGGTATGGTTCCCAATTAGCAACCAGCCCTCGCGGAAGCACCTTAAGGGCCAGAGCACAGAAACAGGGAAGGGCGGCAGCCGGCGGAGCCAAGGCATTACAATCCCAAGGGCTAAGTGAGACAGGTTCCTGACTGCTTTAGGGGCTCGGCGGCCTCGCTGTTTCTTCCCAGCTTTGAGCCGAGTCAGGCACACTCTGTGTCGTGGGACGGGGGCTCGGGGAGAACAGTGAGCCAAACAGACCTTCCTGCTGGCACAGGTGTGAGGCCAGACTCTTAGATGATCAGCTAAAGGTGGGGGTGGGGAGGGCGGCGGGGAGAGGGTGATGATTGCCACCCAAAGCCCCGGCCCAACCAGCAGCATCGCCTCCCACCCAAGGCCTGCGAATTCAGGGCAGCTGGTTGGAGAGCTCCCGGCCGGCCGTGTCAGGAAGCCAGGGCGGGACGTCCACGCCAGCAGCCTCTGTGCCCTACCCCGCTCTCTGACTCGGAGCAGGTGACAACTAGGCTGGGCCGGTTCCTCAGCACAGTGAACCCAGGCAACAACCTTGCTAGCAGGCAGCAGACTTCTTTAAGGACTGAAGTCACTTCCTGTTGGGGACCCCAGGCGCTCCCACACAGCTCGGGCTTCCTGGGAGGATCACAGGTGTGGATCCTGGGCCAATCACAAAAATGTGAGAAAACTCCAGGAAGTTGAAGGAGGCTGCGAAGAGGTCTAGAAGGGGACACCTCTATGTGGACCAAATCAGAATGAATGACTCTGCCTCAGTGCCCGAATCTCTCTCACAAAATGCGTGTTAGTCTCAGTTCCTCTCAGTACTTCCAAATCCTTCCTCTAAAAAAAGCATTATAATGTCACTACAGTAAATAACCTCATAATTCTGGTTGAGGTGAGCCAGGGAGGAGTTAGAAACAACTGGATTTGTGCAGATAAGGGAATCTTATCCTTTAAACTGAAGAACTTTTAAACTATTTTTGATGACACAAAATATATGCGTATATATTACGTGATTCCCAGATCTCTTAACTCTCTCAAATCTTTTTTCCGGCTAACCCAGGGTAATCAGAAGCGACATCCTGTACTGCGTTAAACCATTTTGTTTTTCTGTCCCTTTTCAGGATGTCAGGCCTTCAGTGGGCCCTGCCCCTGTCAGTCTGACCTTCTCCCCCCCCCCCCCCCCCCCCCCCCCCACATCTCTTCCTGTTGCTTCTAATTGGTATGGCTGGGAAACCAGGTTACAGACCTCTTCAGAGCTAGCTGCCATTAAAAACAAGCCACTAGAAAAGAACTAGGGAATAAAATGTGTGGCTTTAGTGCTATCTCTGTTTGAGGGAGTTTGTAGCTATTTTCTCCTTCCACAACCGGGGCAAATTACCAGAGGACAGAAGGTGCCAGACGCCTGGCCTAGGGTTAAATGTTGTGCTACTGAGTATCTCCCTGGGATCACGCCAGGCCTCAAAGTTCCCTGTCCCCACACCAACTCCCTGACTCAGTCAGCTCTGAGTGACAGAAAATTGGGAAGAATAGCTAAGAATAAACATGAGGCCATGCCAAAGTCTTCTTTCAGAAAAATCCAGTGCTGACAAAGCAGGGGCAACACTGACTTGGGAGATCTGCTCTAACTTCCAACAGAGAAGCTTCTCTGCATTGTTGCCAGAACTGCGAGGTGCTGAGCATAAGAAATAACATGGAGGACATGGGGAAATGCAGAGGAGAAGGGAGTTGAGGGAAATTGGAGGGGGAGACGAACCATGAGAGACTGTGGACTCTGAAAAACAATCTGAGGGTTTTGAAGGGGCGGGGGGTGGGAGGTTGGGGGAGCCTGGTCGTGGGTATTATGGAGGGCACGTATTGCATGGAGCACTGGGTGTGGTGCATAAACAATGAATTCTGTTACACTGAAAAGAAATTAAATTTAAAAAAACAACAAAAAAAGAAAAAGGTGATTTCTCAAGCTTAGGCAGATCCTTAGGGAAACCCAATGGTGTTAAAAAAAAATGCACTAATCAATTGTTTAAGTGCACAATACTCTATTGTTAACGTTGGGCACTACGCCCTACAGCAGCTACCTGGAACTTTACTCCTCTTGTATAACTGGAACTTTATGCCCATTGAGCGACAACCCCCCATCCCTGCGCCCCCCATCTCCTAATAACACCACCCTATTGTCTGCCTCTATACCTTTGACTATTTTAGACACATCGTGTGTAAGGAATTGCGCAGCATCTGTCCTGTGACTAGCTTATTTCACTTAGGATAACATCTTCGAGGTCCGTCCATAACTCACCAAATTTTATATATTCATTATTTGCAAGGTTTTTTTTTTTTTTTTGGATACCAATTATACCTCAATGAAGCTGGGGGGAAATGATAAATAAGCCATGGGTTCTACCTTCAAGAAGAGAAAAAAAAAAGCACTTATCAGAAGTAAGCCAAACAAGGTGATTTTTGAAGTTTTTAACTGTAGCAATACTTGAGATCTTTCCTAAAAATCTTGGGAGAAAAGCGACTGGTGCAATTTACAAGGAGATAGCAATAGCCATCGTGCGTTCCATATTTTCATGATTTAGAAACCACTCTCCTAGCCGTTGCTTCATTTGACGAGCTTCAGGGAAGGCCGTTCTCTCTCCCAGCCTCAGCCATCACTCACTTGAAGAACCAACACTTGAAAATGTTCATTATTCACAGAGAAATCCCCACCATGTCCACTTCCTCTGTAGGCAAGGATTACCACCAGGTATTGCTGGGAGAGCTTGGCCAGGCCCCAAAGGCCCAGCCATGCGCAGGATAAAAAAGGAGGATGGCCTAGATGCTGGGGTCCCTGCCCTCTGGGGACTTCTAACCCCAGAATTCTGCCTCTGCCAGACCATTAACCCCCCACAGGATGCAAAGAAGTCTCCCTCAGCCTGTCCGGTATCATTGGTAGCCCAAGCTGGAAATAATCAGCCAGAACCCACAGGTCATCATTTCGTGATGTGGGGTTGGACATCCACCAACCCAGCAGGATGATCATAGTGGAAATGTTATTGGTCATCTCTGAACCTTGATTTGACATTTGTCAAACAGGAAAGGTAAAACTCATCCCCACCTAGTTTCCAGATATTTGAAGAAGACAAATGAAATATCACAGTATAATATTTTAGGTTTTAAGGTGAATTTCTTTGAAGTCCTTGGAGTGATCACGTAAGTCTCAAAGAGTCCAACTAGCTAAAAGTTAAACCTCTTCCACCACTTCAAAGTTTTACTAGAAATCATACATAAGATCTCCAACCAGAGATATAGAAAAGGGGAAAATCTTGGGAATTGACGTTGGGGAGGAGGAGGGATCTTAGGGAGGAAAGTGATCATAGCCGAGATACGAAACAGGAAGAGGAAGACATGAAAGTGTCAAATTGAGGAATCAAAATCGCGCTGTGGCAAAAGAAAAGGGAAGTGTAAACAGCCACCCTCAAACGATGTTTTCACAGCTAGATTTACAGATGACATAATGAAATAACAGACACAATTAAGAACACATTAGAAAGGACATAAGGTTGAATTGCGTGAAATAAATTTAAATGGGAAACTCCAACCCAAATGACTGCTGTACACAGATCCTGGAAGTGTTTCAACCATAATGAGTTTGGCGGTGATTCTACAAAGCCGATGTAGTTTATATTTTCGAACTAACATCTGGGCGAGTCTCAACCCAATTCAAAAAAACTAGACGCACACAGAATTTAATAGCACTTATCTATTTTATATACATACATATATGCATACGTACATATACATACACACACGTGTGTGTGTATGTGTGTATATATACACATACACACATACACACACACACATTCTCTCTCTCTCTAGTATACTCCGGTGGTTATGGTTCAGGTAAACACTGCATCAGGTCAGGAACAGCCAACAACTTCAACCGCTTTTTACCTCTCAGGTCTTTCTGGGAGTTTGGTCTTCACTTCCAGCAAGAAATCCGGACATGGCTCCACTAGTCACCCTCCTCCTGGGAGAAGGACCATCTTCCCTCGCCTGGTGATACTCATGGACACTGGGGGAGTCTGCTCACCTGATCCAGTCAGAGCGCTCACTGTAAATTAAACGGAGCTGAATCAAGCCTGAGGCATTAGGACCACCGCAGACACGAACAGCCTGCCTCGGCCTTGGGAGATCAACTTGACCAAGAACAACTCTCTCGCACTTTCTTCTCTGATGCTCCCACAGCTCCAGGCAGAACCAGCACCCGGGACGGGGGCCAGAGGTGCTTGACCTGGAGGCTCCTCTTCTGTTCACATGGAGTGGGACTCTCAGGGACAGAAGAAGAAGGGAGAATGGGTGTTTCGTTTTGAGGGACGAGGTGGGGAAAGGACGGTAGAGGAGAAACGGGAGTATGCCTGCCCTGACTCCTCTCCCGGGAGAAACCGAGCCCTCTGCCGCATGGAAGAGGGGCTTCAGTGATCGCTGTTCAGTCTGTTACAGAATTAGAACATAAGCATCACTCCTACATTCCCTGAGTGGGATGGGAAGTTAATGGTCATCTGGGACCCGGGGAATGCCACGGAGGCCATGGCCAGCTGCCCCATATCCCAGTCTCCCTTGCAGTTAGGTCAGGGTTAGGTGATGAGTTCCTGTCACTGAAATGCAGGCAGACGTGACGGGCGTCCCCTCTGGGATGAGGCAATGAAGGTGCGTGGGCTTTCAGCTGTCTTTTTCTCTGCCATGGTGCCCTTCAAGTTCACGGGCTCCCGATGGCATTGCTACATGACAGGAAAGGGCCAACCGTCTGCAAAATATCCTAAGACACCCAAAATTCCTTCAATAGCTCATGAACTCTCTTCCTGGGCACCTGTCACCTCCTGCCACTTCCCATTTTCCTACCATCGCTGGACACAAAGCTGGCTTAGAGCCTCTACATCAGAACTTCCTCATGGATTCAGGCTGCCATCAAAACCAAATAAGAGAAAAGTGAGGGGGGGAAAAAAAGACACAACCAAGTTTCTCTCTGTCAAGCCCATCTCAATCCCTTGAGGGGCCGGGTTCCATCCACTTTTAAAGTTTAGAATAGAAAGACCAGAAACTTCCCTCGTTCTCTGTTTCTAAATCCTTGAGATGCCAGCAAGCCAGCAGGGTTAGCAAGCATAGGCTGGGAGGCACAAGGCTTTAAAGCTTGAACCAAAAGGGCCGGGGACGATTTCGCCTTGGCACCCCCCTCACGGAGGAGGGAAGACCTCTTGGCCATTTTTCACCAGGACCCGCAGAAAGCTCTACCTTTCAGAACATGTCCTCCCTGAGATGACGGGGACCCCATGTATGATGGCCTATAGCAGATGACCAAAAGTTGGTCTTGAAAAGCGTATCTGTCAAAGGCAAGGTCGCATGATCAGTGTAAGTTGGAGAAATTACACGTGCCCATTTTTTTTCTTGAACTAGGACTTAAGGAAAACTTGAATGTGTCCAGCCCCTGTTGATTAAAAAGGCTGGTCTGGTGGCTAAGGGCTCTCCAAAAGCCACGGCCTGGGCTCAACTGTAAGCTTGCCCCTCACTCTGCAGCTAGAATCTGGTTCTGTTGGGAAGGGAGAGCCAGAAAAGTCCCTACTCTCTGACCCAGAAGGCCTCTTCTGAGCGTTGCCCAATGCTCTGTTATACAACACGCAAAATAAATAATCAACTTGAAAAGTCAGGCAGCCAAAGCTCTGCTCAAATAATAAGTCCTTTTACAAGCTGCTTATCACCTGCCAAATTCAGCTCCAGAGGAACACCGGGAACTCTAAATTCTACTGTTCGCATTAACTGCTTGGGGGGAATGGACAAGCTTCAGTGGCTTTATTGGTTTCCTCAGAGACAGAGGCATAGAGGTTTTCATCCTCCAGCTCCCTGCCCTTGACCTCAATCATTTCAATATGGCTCCCTTCCCACCATCTCCGCGAGGTTCTCTATTACAAGCGCGAGCTAGAAAGGGGTCCTGGCCTTTTCTTAGAAAACATATCACTCTTTCCATTCCTTCTCACGTGACCCCGTTGGGGTAAGAAAGGGAAGAATATAAATGCCAACCTTTTCAGAACGTTCATGGGGAGGGAGCATGTGAAAGGGCAGGAGAGACTCTCTGTTCCTCTACTGGCCTCTGTACAAGCTGACTTGAGAGCAGGGACGAAGCTTTAGTCCTCTTTGCATCTCAACGGTCTAGCACATTCCCCAAAACATCATAGGTGTTCAATAAATCATGTACTTAACAAGAAGATTAATAGTAAGTGTAGTTAACCCTTGAGCATTCAGGAACTCTGTTTAACTTCCCATAGTTCTTTTTTTTTTTTTAAGATTTTTATTTATTTATTTGAGAGAGACAGTGAGAGAGAGCATGAGCGAGGAGAAGGTCAGAGAGAGAAGCAGACTCCCTGTGGAGCTGGGAGCCCAATGCGGGACTCGATCCCGGGACTCCAGGATCATGACCTGAGCCGAAGGCAGTCGTCCAACCAACTGAGCCACCCAGGCGTCCCAACTTCCCATAGTTCTTTCTCACTCTCTAGTCGAGGAAGCCGAGGCACTGATAGGTTAATAAGCGAATAAGTGGCAAAGCAATGATACGAACCAGGTGAACAGGCTCTAGAACCTTCGTCCTTGACCACATGAACTGGTACACAGGAATAAGTAAGTGAGATGTTAAAAGGGCTCTCCACATATGAAAGCACGGAACAGGAACCAACTGTGATTCAGAAACCTGGTTTATTCACACAAAAACTTATTAAGCACCTAGTATTCTATGCCGGACCTGCTGCTACGAATTAGTGGCACAAAGATAAAGGCACGGTCGCAACCCTCGAGAAGAGAGACAAGTCCCAAGGGCGTACTGGGCACCGACCACATGCCGGGCACTGTGCTAGGTGCTTCACGTGTGTATCAGCTTCTGTAATCCTGGCAAAACCCCAATGAGGGGAATCCTGGTCTTACTACATCGAGATGAAGCGGGTGAGAACCTGAGGCCCAAGGAGAAAAAGTGGTTATGGTAACGTTGAGAAGGAAAGGATTCATCTCGCCTGAGAGGGGGCTCAGAGCAGGCTCCGCCCAACAGGGAACACTTGGGCGGGGCCTTGAAGAGCGGACAAGAGGAAAGAAATTCACATCCGAACGGTACACGGAGGCCAGGAAAACTCAGCCGCATTTCCGAAGCCGTCACAACCAAAACATGGAGCTAAGCGGCGAGCCCCGTGCCACCCCGTGTTCTGCGGCTGAGGGACTTCTTACCGGGGACCGAGGAAAGACTTCGTGGAACTGAGGCCTGAATGTTTATGTCCGTTTTCCCACTGCGTTCAAGCTCTCCCTGGGGCTTAGCCGTCCTCACCATATCTGTAGGAAGTTCTTTTCCTCTTCCTTCTGTGCAATAGGTAATGTTTCTGGAAGGGGACCCCCACGCCCATTTTAGCGTAACTGAAGCCAGATCCTCCAAGGTTGGCAAAGGAGGCCGCAGTCAACACGGGGGCCACTTGGAACAGCAACAGCTCATGGCTCTGTTCTGTTTCCCACACTCGGAGATACTCTCTCCTTTGCTAAGCACAGAGGTTCTAAGTCCAGGTCCCTTAAAGGCTGTCCAGAGGTTTCCCTAGTCTGTTCTGCTCAGACCTGCTGACAACTTCCCTTCCCTCACCCTTTGGCTTCTTTCTCTGAGGACGGCTGGCTGCCAGGCCAAGACATGCCGGTGAATATGGACAAGTGAACTCCAACAACCAGTGAGTACTCCGGGGGCAAACTTTCTATTCTTCCCATGCTAAGGACCCCCTCGAAACACCCCCCACACAGTTCCAGTGACCGCCCCACTTCCCCACTCTTCTTTACAGCACGACTCTTCACGAGGCTTGTCTACATCCTCCGTGGACAATCTCCCTCCTCCCCTTCTCTCTTGAATCCACTCCCATCAAGCTTCTGCCCCCTGAAATGGCTGTGATCAAGGCCCCGATGCTGCTAAAGTCCACTGAGAATTCTCAGCCCTCCTCTTGCTTGGCCAAACGGAGATGCTTTCCACAGTTGATCAGTCCTTCTTCCCCGAAGAACCTTCTTTGCTTGACTTCCATGACATCACTGTCTTCTGGTTTTCCTTCGGCCTTGCTGGCCATATCCTGCTGGTCTCCTTGGCTTGTTCCTCATTGTCTTGCTAACCTTTAAATGTGGGAGTGCCCCGGGGCTGGGTCCTTGGTCCCCTTCTCTTCTCTAACTGTTCTCAGTGTCTTCTGGTGTCTTCTTATCATCCATCTCAGGGCTCTGAATACGATCTCAAAGCCTAGGACTAAAAGATGTTCATCTCCAGCCCTAACCACTCCTATGAATGCCAGGCTCAGACAGCCTACAGCTTCGATACCTCCACTTACATGTCTAATGGGCATCTCAAATTTAACATATCCAAAGGTTAACATCTGATATACCTCCAACCTTGTTCTTCCCACAGTATTTTTTTTTCAACGATTTATTTAAATTTTTTAAAACTTGGTTCAAGTCACCTAGGTGGCTCAGTCAGTTAAGAGTCTGCCTTGGCTCAGGTCATGATCCCAGGATCCTGGGATGGAGTCCCATGTTGGGCTCCCTGCTCAGCAGGGAGTCTGCTTCTCCCTCTCCTTCTGCCCCTCCCCCCTGCACATGCTATCTCTCTCTCTCTCTCTCTCTCTCTCAAATAAATAAAGTCTTAAAAAACAAAACAAAACAGTTCATCCATTTCTCCTACCCCCAGCCCCTGCCTCTGGCTACCACCAATGGGTTCTCTGTATCAATGAGCTTAGTTTTTTTTTAAAGACTTTATTCATTTATTTGACAGAGAGAGAGAGAGCACAAGTAGGGGTAGTGGCAAGCAGAGGGAGACACAGAGTAGGGGGAGCCCGATGTAGGACTTGATCCCAGGACCCCGGGATCATGACCTGAGCCAAAGGCAATCTCTTTTTTTTTTTTTTTAAAATTTTTATTTATTTGACAGAGAGAGATCACAAGTAGGCAGAGGGGCAAGCAGAGAGAGAGAGAGAGGAGGAAGCAGGCTCCCTGCCGAGCAGAGAGCCCGATGCGGGACTTGATCCCAGGACCCTGAGATCATGACCTGAGCTGAAGGCAGAAGTTTAACTCACTGAGCCACCCAGGCGCCCCCAAAGGCAATCTCTTAACCAACTGAGCCACACAGGTGCCCAATGAGCTTAGTTTTTCTTTGGTTTTTTTGTTTGTTTGTTTTTAGAGCCCATATAGAAATGAGATAATATGGTATTTGTCTTTCTCCGCCTATCTTATTTTACTTAGCATAAAGCCCTCAAGGTCCACCCATGTTGTTGCAAATGACAAGACTTTATTCTTTTCTATGGCTGAATAATATTCCATTATATATATTTATACATTCCATATATTTATACATGTGTATATATGTGTGTATATATGTAATACATATAATATTCCACTACATGTGTGTATGTGTATACATATATATGTATATATATACACACACACAAATTTCTTTTTCCATTCATCCATCAATGGACACTCAGTAGTTTCCATATCTTGGCTACTGAAAATAATGTAAATAATGCTGAAATGAACATGAGGTGCATCTATCTTTTCAAGTTAGTGTTTTCATTTTCTTTGAATAAATACCCCAAAGTGGACTTGCTGGTTCATATGGTAGCTTCATCTTAATTTTCTGAGGACTCGCCATACTGCTTTCCATAATGGCGGCACCAATCTGCCTTCCAGCCAACCATGTGCAAGGGTTCCCGTCTCTCCGCATCCTCGCCAATACTTGTTATTTCTTGCTTTTTAATACTAGCCATTCTGACAGGTGTGGGGTGGTAGCTCACTGTGGTTGTGATTTGAAGTTCCCTGATGATGAGTGGTGCTGAGCATATGTTTATGTGCCTGTCGGGCATCTGGATGTCTTCTTCGGAAAAAATGTCCACTCAGATCTAAAGGCAATTTTTAATCAGATAGCCTTTTGCTACTGAGCTGGATGAGTTCTTTATATATTTTGGATATTAGCCCCTTATCAGATACGTGATTTGTAAATATTTTGTCCCATTCGGTAGATGGTCTTTTAATTTTGTGAATGGTTTCCTCTGCTGTGCAGAAGCTTCTCAGTGTGATGTCATCCCCCGTATAAATTTTTGCTTTCATAGCTTTTGTTTCTGGTGCCAGATTCAAAAAACTCATCACCAAGACCTACGACAAGGATCTTATGACCTGTGTTTTCTCCTAGGAGTTTTATGATCTCAGGTCTCATTTTCAAGTCTTTAATCCATTTTGAGTTAATTTTTGTGTATGGTGCTAAGACAGTGGCCCAGTTTCACACTTTGGCATGTGGCTGCCCAGTTTTCCCAGCACCATTTCTCGAAGAGATCTCCTTTCCCCGCTGTATATTCTTGCGCCCCTTGGCTATATACTTACTGACTGTACAGGCGTGGGTTTATTTCCAGGCTCTCGATCCTGCTCCATGGATCTGTATGTCCGATTTTATGCGAGTTCCATACTGTTTTAATCACTACAGCTTTGGAACAAAATAATATAGGAATCAGGGAGCATGATGCCTCCAGCTTTGTTCTTCCCTCTCAAGGTCGCTTTGGCTACCTGGGGGTTTCTGCAGTTCCATACATGTTTTAGGATTATTCATTCTGTTTCTCTGAAAAATGCTGTTGGAATGTTGGTAAGGATGGCGCTCCGTCTATAGATTGCTTTGGGGAGTACAGACATTTTAACAATACTGATTCTCCCCAGTACATCAGCATGGAATAGCTTTCCCTTTGCGTCTTCACTTTCTTTCAAAATGGAGCTTCTGATATACTTCCAACCTTGTTCTTCCCACAGGCTTTACCAATGCAACTCCATCCTTCCAGCTGCTCAGAACAAAAACCTTGGCAACATCC
The DNA here is from genome assembly GCF_002288905.1 of Enhydra lutris kenyoni. NCBI lineage: Eukaryota > Metazoa > Chordata > Mammalia > Carnivora > Mustelidae > Enhydra > Enhydra lutris. The sequence goes on along the minus strand of NW_019154137.1, from coordinate 2,343,986 downwards.
AGAACAGAAATGCTGTGTTACACAACTCCAGAGGGCACCAGCCACATTTATTCAATGCTACTGGTGTTATGCAACATGGTGACCCTGTTTCCCTTCATTCCTCTTTCTCCAACATCCTACATCTGATCTGTTAGCAAATTCACTTGGCTCTACCTTCGAAATACACCCCAAAACCCAACAACTTCTCCCTAGTTCCAGAGCTATCAGACTGGCCCAAGCTTGTCCCCTGATAACTTCTTATCCAAAAACACAACTAGAGCAATTCTTTAAAAATATGTCAAGTCGCATCACTCCTCTACTCAAAATTCCCCACTCCTTCCCATCACACTCCAGGAAAAAGTCAAGATTCTTACAATGGCCTATAAAGCCTTGAGTTGTTTTCTTGCTTTGATATTTATCCCTATCTATCCTATGTATTTTATGTGTTTATCTCGATGGATTATCTGTTGCCCACATAGGAATATAAGCTTTGTGAGTCAGGAACTTAGTGTGTTTTGTTCACAGATGAAGCCTCGGTGTCTACAGTAATATCTGACACAAAGTACATGCTCAATATATATTTGTAGATGATGGGGCGCCTGGATGGCTCAGTGGGTTAAGCCTCTGCCTTCGGCTCGAGTCATGATCCCAGGGTCCTAGGATCGAGCCCCTTATCGGGCTTCCTGCTCAGCGGGGAGTCTGCTTCTCCCTCTCCCTCTGCCTGCTGCTCCGCCTACTTGTACTCTCTATCTGTCAAATAAATAAATAAAATCTAAAAAATATATATATATATTTGTAGATGAAATAAATGAAGCAGGTTACAAAGAGGGAAGTCTTTACACAAGGGCCAGAATCATACCAAAACACAATATAACAAGTGAAATGCTGCTTGAGTAGCCAGCTAGTGCTGGGACCACGTTAAATCTCGGGAAATGTTCAGTTCCAATCTCTTACTGTTTGTTTTTCCATCGCTTTGATATTTTACCTGAAGAAATGCACCTATACGTAGTAATGAGCGCCCCCTGGTGGAAGCAATCCACCCAAGCAATGGAAAAGAAAATCCTAGAGCAACAGGCTTTAAATTGTAAAGACCCTTGGGGACAAAGGAAGTAACTCCAACATTTCACAGAGGAAGTCCTCTATAGAAACGAGGGGAACTAAAGATTCAATTCGAAGTACATGGGGGTGGGGGTGGAATTTATCAACTTATTTTACTGCTGAACCTTTTCTGCAACTGAAAATGAGAAAAAAAATAATTCACTGCAAGCTGAACAACGTTTAAGTGCCTACTCCCAAAGAATTTTTAATGTGGTAGAAGAGAGGATGTAAGTCATGCATACAAATAAGTACAAAGCAATGAATATGGTTGCCGATGAGGGACTAGGGGGCAAATAAGAGGAATGAACTAAGAGCTATGACTTACCCAGGAAAGAGAAGTATGGCTTTGGGCTGAGTAAATCCAGAAAGACAACTTGGAGGGGGTGGTTCTGGAGCTGAGCCTTGAAAGACAGACAAAATTTTAATAAGAGAGCATTCCAGGTAAAGGCCTAAATGTAGGGAAGGGCACAGCATGTGGAAACCCAAGCAGGCCAACAGGGCTCTGCAAAGGTCACAGTCTGGGTGACAGCACAATTCAAACCCCTCCTTGAAAAGGGCAGAGATAGATTCTCAAGAGGAAAGTCCTTGGCAGAGGTAAACACAGGAAGGGACCAAAGAACCCCCCCCCCCATTCCTTGTTCTTCCTTGGATGAGAGGAACACTGTTAAAAACTATGGGGAGAAACAAAGATAAAATGTGAACTCCATGATAAATTGTCCAGCTTACATACCAGAGGATTCTGAATCCACAATATTGAGGGGCCCCTGGGTGGCTCAGTGAGTTAAGCGTCTGCCTTCAGCTCAGGTCATGATCCCAAGGTGGCTCAGGTCACTTCACTTTCAACTTTTCTCTTGAAAAATTATAGACTTACCCCCCTAGAAAGTTGCAAAACTAGTATGAAGTGTCCTCCTATACCCTACCCAGATTTCCCATTTTTTATAACCATCTTATCGAACCACAGTACAGTATTACAGACCGAGAAGTTAATGCTCATACAATACTATTATTGATACACTATTTTTTCCATTTGTCCCAATGTCCTTTTTTCAGGTTGGGGATCACAGATGTCTTCTTTGACTCCTTGAACCCGAAACAGTTCCTCAGTCTCTTTTCATTACCATGATGCTTTTGAAAAACACTAGCTGGTTTCACTTTGGGGTTTATCCGATGGCTCATCAGGACTCCATTTAGGATATGTGCGTTCCCAAGAACACTACAGATCTGACGGCGCGTCCTTCTCGGTGCGTGGATGGTTCTGGCCTGAAATAGTTATTACCATGGCGCTTGCCGAAGAAGTTTCTAGTCCCATTGTTCTTTCTACATTTTATTAATTGGAATGTTGTTGTAAACAAGTGCTTTGCCTTCTCCCTCACTTGTTTGTTTACTCAGTTATTTCTTTATATTCGCATGGACTCATGGGTGCTAATTTTACTCTCTGGGTTATGATCCATTATTACCATTAATTATCTTGTGGCTTGTCACAGAGTTCACCATTGGAAACCCCTCGAAGTGACTCCCGCATCCTCCTGGCATGTCGCCATTATTGCATGGACACTGTCTTACTTTCTGGCAGAAGAAGACATTCCAGGCTCATCTTCTAGTCTCCCTGCCTCAGCCTGGGAATCAGCCCATTTCTCCAAGAGTTCTGGTTCCTTTTATTTGGAGAATGGTGTTTTAAAACCCAGATCTGAGTGCTAGTTGTGTTCCCCGGTTTTGGGGTGTCGCTGCTTCCAGGCCTTCTAAGCAGACAGAGCTAGGAGATATACGCATATCCACAAACCATTCTATTTCTGTATCTGTCTCTGGGTGGGCGGGTGCGCACATACAAAATGAAACGTGGTGCGTTCATGCCAATAACCTCTGATCACCACCAGTCTCCTGTCTTCTTCCATGGAGCTCTTTCTCCGATAGAGTAAAAGGTGGTTCTTGTTACTCACAATAGATCATTTGCTCGAGACTAGAATCTACGTAAAGTAGATTCAGAATTGCCAACCCGTATCCCTGGGGAAAACAAAGCTACTATCTAGTGAACGGGATTTCTGTTCTGTTTAGGGGTGGGGGATGGTCTTCACCAACAGGGGTTCTGAAGTGTGCCCCCTGAACCAGCAGCATCAGCTTCATCCGGGAACTTGCTAGAGATGCAAATGCTGAGCTCCAGCCTCGGCCTACCCTACTCAATTACAAATGCTGGAGAGGAGGCCATCGCCCAGAGTCCCCCCACCCCCAGCTCCCTAGGGGACTCTGATGCACACTGAAGTTTGGGAACCATTACTGGAGAATACAAAGTCAAAATACTCTTTTCTGAAGTTCCCATCCACCCCTGTAAATCATTAATCTCATTAGTTTTTGGTTTCTCTTTCCACACAAGGAGCATTGGTTTTCCGTGGCCCCCGTAACAAATTAGCACAAATTTACTGGCTTAAAATGCCACGAATGTAAGATATTACAGTTTTGAAGGTCAGAAGTCCAAACTGAGATTCATAAGGCTAAACGTCCAGGTGTCAGCATGGACTGTGTTCTTCTGGGGGGGCTTTTGTTTTTAAGGATTTTATTTGTGAGGGAGAGAGAGAGAGAGAGAGAGGGCACAAGCAGGGAGAACGGCAGGCAGAGGAAGAAGGTTCTCCACTGAACAAGGAGCCCAATGCGGGACTCGATCCCAGAACCCCCGGGATCATGACCTGAGCTGAAGGCAGATGCTTAACCGACTGAGCCACCCAGGTGTTCCCCTTTCTGGGGGCTTTAAGGAAGACGCTGTTCCCCTTTCTTCCCAGCCTCTATGCGCTGCCTACATCCCCTGGCTGCCGCCCCTTCTTCAGTCTTCAAATCGCTCTGGCAGCGAGCCCTGCTTCCATGCGCACATTCCCTCCCTCCGACTTTGCCCCTTCTGCCTTCCTCTCACAAGGACCCTTGCCATCCTATTGGACCCACCAGGGTAATCTCCTCAGGTTTCCATCCCGAGTCACACACGCGGCGTCCCTTCTGTCATATAAAGCCATACAGTCATAGTTCTGGGGGTTAGTATGTGAGCATTTTTGGGAGGCGCCATCATTCTCCCACATAGATTTTTTTTTAAGTTTCTAAAAACACAGAGTGACCGATCTTTGTATCCTTCTTACAATCATTAAATAGCTTCCCTCTCTTCTCAGAAAGAGCCCAGCCTCTTGACCCTGCCAGCCTCCTTCGCCTCCTTCCATGTCCTTGACTGTGCCACATCCTTGACGGCTTTCAGCCTTCGCACACACTCTTCGTTGGCCTAGAATATTCTTTCCCCAGTTCCTCTCGTGGTTGGCTCATTCCTCCAGCCTCATCTCAAATGTCACCTCTCTGAAGAAGCTATCTCTGATCACGAGACAGGTAAGAGCCCATCTCAATGACTGTGATTTAGCCTGTTTCCTTATCACTGACACTGGTCTATAATACATGACGTATCAGTTTGTGACCCATCTTCCTCACTAGAACGTAATCTCCACGAGGGTGGAGACGCTGGGTATCCCTGTACATCCCTAATGTCTAGCATAGTCGGCGCACAGCAGATAGTCCATTAAGTGCTGACAGGGCGGATGAAGGCTGCTCTAGTGTGGGTGGCCGGTGGAGGACGAGTGTGTTTTGCTGGTCCGAACAGAGCAAACAGAACAATCCGTGTGAATCCCTGTGACTCTAGGTACGGCTGATGCAGACTTTCACTGTGCCCAGTACAACCCAAACAAGTTCCTATCTGTCATGCATTCCTTCGTTCCTCCACAAGTATGCGCTGAACAGCTAATATACACGCGTTTGATCCACACAACAATACAAGGAGATACTGTTACCATTATCCCCATTTTACCGACAGGAAGACTGAGGTTCAGAGAAGCAGCGTGGCCGAGGACACGCAGCTAGGGAGCTACTATGTGCTTCTATATGCTAGGCTTTACGCTGGGCTCAGGCTATGCCAGGGAATGAGCGAACATAGTCCTTGCCCTCTCTGGTGGACAGTCCGAGGATGAATCCACGCTTACAGGGGGGTGTGCTAAGTATTATGATCGGGATCTGCTAAGGGTGCTGTGGGAGCACTGGCCTGGGACAGTGAAATCAGGATGAAGTGTGAGAGGAGGCTTCTGGGAGGAGGAGGCACTTGAACTAAACTTGAAGCCTAAGTAGATCTTAGCTAGATGAATGGAGGACCAACTAGCAGCTACCGATTGGGCTCACAGGCTATCATTTTCCTGGAAATTTCTGGAAGTTTCCAGAAATTTCTGTTTTTCTAGGGTCTGGCCTTCACTGCCGCTTTGCAGGGTAAGAAATCTAACATCACAAGTAACCTAGAGTTGTGTGACATTGGGAGCAGTGGCACACACACTAATAACGTTCAGGAGAGGATGACATTTATAAATCAGAGTTCGTTCGCTGAACTGGGAAGTGGCAAGACCCAGGGTCCCCAGGCTTTCTCTTTCAAAGGCCAGACGGTAAACGTTTTTAGTTCTGTGGGTCATATGTGGTCCCTGGGCCGCTGCTCCCCGCTGCCACTGCAGGGCAAGGGCAGGGATGGGGACTCATAAACAAATGAGCGTGGCTGTGTTCCAACCAGACTTTACTGACCAAAAGACGAGGCAGGTTTACGGAGCCCTGGGCTAGAATAAGGGAAGTAGTTACAAGATTCAAATGCTTCATCACAATGCTGTGTCCACAGATGCAAGAGAGACAAACCCGCCTCCGGGATCAGACTGGACACCTTCTCTCCTAGACAGTGACTGCCCAGACGGACACCGCCAACCCTGGCCTCGCTCGACCTTTTTTAATGCTCGGCCGCCCTACAGAATCCCACCCCTTCCTAAAGCGCTGGGTGTACGAAGGCTCTACTCACCAGGAAAACTCCCAAGGAAAATGCCAGCAGCATCAGTTCCCAGAGAAAGCCATGCTCCTTCGTCACCTGCAGGGGGCGAGAGCAGTCTTCATTTACAGCTGTTTCCCCACAAAACAAGGGACAGATTGGGCCACGGTAATGCAAGAGACTCTGACATGTAAACTCCACGAAGGGAGAGATTCTGTTTCAATTAGACAGAATCTTTTATTTTTATAAAAAGCAGTGTAAGTTCCCTGTAGAAAATTAAGAAAAAAAGTAAGAAAAGACAAACATTATATTCCCACCTCCCAGAAATTAGCCATATTAAGAGCTTGGTACAGGGGGTGCCCGGGTTCGCTCAGTCGGCTAAGTCTTTAGCTCAGGTCATGATCCCAGAGTCCTGGGATCGAGCCCCTTGTCGGGCTCCCTGCTTAGCGGGGAGTCTGATTCTCCCTCTCTCTCTGCCCTTCTCCTACTCATGCCATCTTTTTCTCTCTCAAATAAATCTTTTTTTAAAAAAAAGAGCTTAGTGCATATTCTTCCAGATCTGCTTCTAAGAGTACGTAATACCTATCTGCACTTTCTACCAAAATGAGATAATATGGGTACATGACGCTTTGTGACTTTTTTTAAATCAGTCGGTCACCTCCACTGTTGCACGTTAATAAATTTCTATCTCATCGAATACCCAACCATATTCCAATTTCCCTACTTTCCCCCGAATGTCCGACAAAGCTGGCTTGCTCCAATCAGGATCCAATCTCAGACCACACTTTGCATCTTTAGTCTCTTTTCATTTAGAACAGTATCCTCTTTCAGGACCGGATCTTGTTTCCTGCTCTATCCACAATGCCTTTAATAGCTTCTGGTATCCGGTAGTAGCTCAATAGATGCTGACATAATTAACTAATTAATATAAAACTTAGAGGAAGGGGGGGGTTTCACCCTAGAGCTTATCTCCTCCACCCATCACACTTTATGTCCATTTAATATATAACGAAATTCAGGACCAGAAAAATGAAGTGACTTCCCAAGGCCACCCAGCAAGTACGTGGCAATTTCTGTTCATTCTGTTAAACCAAGAGTAGTCAAACTTCTGTGAAGGACAGAAAATAAACCTTTTAGGCTTCATAATAAAATATAATGACAGAAATACAATAATGGACTACAAGCTTTTGTTATACATGTCTACTAGTAAAAAAAAAATGGAATTAGAAGAATAACATTTTGTTTAACTGTGGTTGAAAGTCAAGTGTCCCCCACGAACTAGCTGATTATAACGGTTCATCTGATAAAACTTTCTTAGATCACAAGTTATAGTTTGCCAACCTCTGTCCTACACTGCTTATCTGTGATTTGGCTTTTTCTTTGTGTTTGAGTGAAAAGAATATCCTTCTTTATTAATGGTTATAGTTGGGTTCTGGCTTATCGAAGTTATATGGTACTAAAATACCAGTAAGGAAAACTCCTTAGCCAGTCCCTTAAAATGCATTATCTTGTCTTACTTCAGTACCTAACTGTTGGAAATGCCTGTCTTCTTTCATTTAATTTGCAAGAAGGTAGGTTGCATTGTGACTGTGGTTCTCATAATTAACCATATGTTAATATTTAATGCAACTGACCAACTTAGAAATCAGTACAAGTGAAGATGGTAATTGGCCTATGTCAGGGCTATTTTTTTTCTCAAATAAAAACATGTTATGCTGGGGCACCTGGGTGACTCAGTGGTTAAGCCTCTGCCTTCAGCTCCGGTCATGATCTCAGGGTCCTGGGATCGAGTCCCACATCGGGCTCTCTGCTCTGCAGGGAGCCTGCTTCCTCCTCTCTCTCTCTCTCTCTCTGCTTGCCTCTCCGCCCACTTGTGATCTCTCTCTATCAAATAAATAAAATCTTTTTAAAAAAAATGCTATGCTATTTAAAGATGGAGAAATAAATAGCCAAAGGATTAAAAGAATAGAAAGTGGTTGCTTGGGGGGGGGGAGCAGGGAATGGGGAGAAAAGCTGGGGACTCCTTTCTTTAAAAATAATAATAACGGGGGTGCCTGGGTGGCTCAGCCATTCGGCGTCTGCCTTCAGCTCAGGGCATGGTTCTGGGATGGAGCCCCGCATCGGGCTCTCTGCTTCTGAAGAGGCCTGCTTCTCCCTCTCCCACTCCCCCTGCTTGTGTTCCCTCTCTTGCTGTGTCTCCCTCTGTCAAATAAATAAATAAAATCTTTAAAAAAAATAACAAAGCTTGTGGAACTACTTGACTTTTAAAACAGCATATGTGTATAATTTTGATAAAAATACAAGAAAGAAAACCAGAGGGGCGGCCTGGGTGGCTCAGTCGTCAAGCATCTGCCTTTGGCTCGGGTCATGGTCCCAGGGTCCTGGGATCCAGCCCCACATTGGGCTCCCTGCTCAAGGGGAAGCCTGCTTCTCCCACTCCCCCTGCTTATGTTCCCTCTCTCTCTGTGTGTGTCTCTCTCTGTCAAATAAACAAAATTAAAAAAAAAAAAAAAAGAAAACCAGAGGTACTTTAAAGCCCCTTCTAGAAAAGGCTTCTTGAATACTTTCCTCCATCCTCCCAACTGAGGTTAGGATCCTTCTTCTCTGCCCCCCACAGCATCCTGTGCTCAATTACGTCAGAGCACTTAACACACTGTACTATAATTATGTTTCTCTGTCTCCCTCTTGGAGCCATGAGCTCCTTGCATGGACGGGCTATGTATTCTTCATTTCAGCAACTAGATTTTATATTTAAAAAGCTAGTCATTCAAATGAAATGAAACAAATTAACCAAATACCACTCAGTCTAGGCAAATTAACATCACAAGGAGATACCAAACAAAAAGACCAACTAAGTGTTGTGGAGGATATGGAGAAATTGGAAACTTCACACATTTACCAGTGGCCATCTTAAATGGTGCAGCCATCCTGGAAAAGAGTCTGGAAGCTCCCGAAAAAGTGAAACATACAGTTGCCATCTGACGCAGAAATTCCACTCGTAATGCAGGGAACGAGGGAACATGGTCCTTGCCTTCTCTAGTGGAGGGACAGAGAATGAATTCAAGCTTACGGGGCAGTGTGTTGAGAGTTAGGATAGAAATTGGCTAAGGGAGCCTGCCGAGGGAGCGCCAGCGAAGGGCAGTGAAATCAAAAGAATTGAAAACATATGTCTACACAAATGTTCCCAATTATTGGATTACTCTTAATAACCAAAAAAAAAAAAAAAAAAACCACCCAAATGTCCATCAACGAATGGGCCAACAAAGGTGGTATATCCATAAAGCGGTATATCCATACCATG
>NW_019154137.1:2332885-2334698 GCF_002288905.1 Enhydra lutris kenyoni | reverse complement strand
TAAAAAAAAAAAAAAAAGAAAGGAATGGCATACAGACACATGCTATGACATTCATGAAACTGGAAAACATTGCCCTAAGTGAAAGAAGCCAGTCGCAAAAGACCACACAGTGTAGGCTTCCATTCGTATGAATTGTCCAGAAAAAGCAACTGCATAGACACAGAAGAAGGATCAATGGTTGCTTAGGGCTAGGGGCCCGAGGAGAGATTAACTGTGTGGTGTTTTTTTTGTTTTTTTTAAAGATTTTATTTATTTATTTGACAGAGAGATCACAAGCAGGCAGAGAGGCAGGCAGAGAGAGAGGAGGAAGCAGGCTCCCCTAGACAGCAGAGAGCCCGATGCGGGGCTCGATCCCAGGACTCTGAGATCATGACCTGAGCCAAAGGCAGCGGCTTAACCCACTGAGCCACCCAGGCGCCCCTTAACTGTGTGGTTTTATGGGAATTGGCAGTGGACAGCGGGCTGGGGGCGGTGAATGGGGACCAAAATACGCTCAAACCAGATTGTGGTCATGGGTGCACAACTTTGCCAATTAACCAAAAAGAACTGTACGCTTAAAATGAGTGGATTTTATTGTATGCAAAGTGTAAGGCTCTTTTTTTTTTTTAAGATTTTATTTATTTGACAGAGAGAGAGAGAGAGAGAGATCACAAGTAGGCATAGAGGCAGGTAGAGAGAGAGGGTAGGAAGCAGGCTCCCTGCGGAGCAGAGAGCCCAATGCGGGGCTTGATCCCAGGACCCTGAGATCATGACCCGAGCTGAAGGCAGAAGCTTTAACCCACTGAGCCACCCAGGCGCCCCTGTAAGGCTCTTTTTAAAAGCCCTCAATGTATCCCATTATTTAGTTTCTCTCTAAATTAGCTTTTTTTCCCCCAGCTGGACTACCCGCGTTACAACACCTGGTGAAAATGATGGTGAACGACGTTTCTGAGGGTTGTGCTGACAGACACATCAAAGTCAGCATCTGCGTGTGTGTGAAATTGTCAGATGTCTCGAGGTGCACGAGGCATTTCCGGTTGGGTGATCCAAGTGTGCAGCCTGGGCAATCCGTGGCCGCTCTGCCAGGCCAGGTGTAGAGCGAGCCTAAGGCCCGCCACTCCAAGTTAGGGACGTAGGCAGGTATGAGAATCACCTTTTGCACCTCTCAAGCCCGGTGCACAACCAAGTGCAATTAGGGCATATCCGTGAAAATGGTGATGTGAGGGTGGGAGTCATTTGGTCAGTGCTTATTGGGCAAGGAGGTCCTGCCAGAACAGCCAATTGATCCAAACTACCCCCCACCAACCCCCGCTCCCCGCGCTCGGCTCACTCCCACCGGGTCCCCCTGGGAACAGCACGTCCCTCCAGGGGGACGACGGGATGTGACAGCGCCTCTCCGAGCTAGGGGAAAGCCTGGCCCCCAGTACACCCCCCCACCCCCTGCTTTGCGGGAAGGGCAAAAACTGCCACAGAGCCAGAGCTAGGGGTCTCCTCCCCGGGGGCTCCAGGTGCCCAGGAAACTCACGCGGCTGCTCGGCAGGGTCGCCTGAAGGTTACAGGTTAGGGAAACTGGACTTGAGTCGCTGTCGCTGCCACCGCAGAGCGAAAGGACAAGGCGGTGGAGGGGGCGGGGGGTGAGCAGGCGAGCGCGCCCGCAGCCGGTGGGGGCCACCCCCGCGGACCCCAGGACCCCGCGACCCCACGCGCAACTCCCGGGTCACGTGGCCGCCGTCCCTCCCCGCCCGGCGCTTGTGTCGCAGCGCCCCCTGGCGGCGACCGGCGGGCACGGCGGCGGCGCGGGCGCGGGCGGGGGCGCGGGCGGGGGCGCGGGCGG
>NW_019154137.1:2305047-2332485 GCF_002288905.1 Enhydra lutris kenyoni | reverse complement strand
TCTCTCTCTGCCTGCCTCTCTGCCTACTTGTGATCTCTCTCTGTGAAATAAATAAATAAAATCTTTAAAAAAATAAAATAAAATGGACTCAGTTGAATTTTCCTTTTTAACACGACAACGAACAGGTTTAGCAGACTGGTTAAAGCTAGTTATATCCTTTGTCTCTCAGGGCTTACTTAGTAAACTACCTAAGAGTAGGGCTCCTCTTTTCTCAGGATTCAGGGAAACAAAAGGATTTTGACACCACAAAATAAACACATACCTAAGACGAATTAGTCATAAAAATGGTAAGGAGGTGAGAATGAAAACAGTCTCTTGCCACACTCAGCCGGGACACCGAGAAATAAAACCACATCTTACTGTCTACATACACAAGACTTTGCTAGTCAACTGTCTTCATTTGCATTGCCTTTCCAGGACTCTCCTCTCTCTTCGTTACAGGAACTTCAATGGAAAGCATCAATGGTTTGCTCCCTGAAATCCTTCCCTTTCCTCGAAATCCTCCCCTTGCTGCTTCCCCCAGTCCTAGACTGCTGACATCATGATCCTTATCCAATCCTAATCAAGTCTCCGTGTTTGTTTGTTTTTAAAGATTTTATTTATTTATTTGAGACAGAGAGGGAGAAAGAGAGAGAGCATGAGTGGTGGGGAGGGACAGAGGGAGAGGGAGAAGCAGACTCCCCGCTGAGCAAGGAGCCCGACATGGGACTCGATCTCAGGATCGATCCTGACCCTGAGCCAAAGGCAGAAGCTTAACCGACTGAGCTACCCAGGTGCCCCAAGTCTCCGTGTTGAAAGACCTTCTGCCTTAAATCAAAACCTTCATTTCTTAATAAATTCTAATCTTTTCTTCCCTCCCTGAAATACTGCCAAAACCTTGTGAGGTGGGGGTCTCCCATACCGAGGTAAGGAATACATTCAACCCTGTCAAATCAGCAGGTGTTCAGTGATATTTGGGGAGTTCGGCCCTTGACATCTTTGAAGGCCGCACAAAGATCCCATGGCGGCTAAGATCTCATCACTATAGTTCAAGACCTTCCACTTGAAATGAGTGTCCTCCTCTGAGGCCTCTTAAACTTCCTGCTTGGGGCTCTCTGACTGTGAAGGTGGGTTTTGTAGGTTTCACACTGGTTAAAGCTCTGATTCCTTTCTTTGAGCTCCCAGTTGCTAAGGATACTGGTCCTGGGGTGTCTATACATGACTCCCAGTGAGAAGCCATTCCTGACACCACGGGCACCATGCCCACCATCCTGTAGCTGAACTTGGGTTCTCTTCTTCTATTCAAATCTTCTCACTGAGTGCCCCAAAGAGTTTTAACATTTTCTTCTCAATCTTTCAGATTTTATATTAATGTCCTTCATTATTTTCAGACGTTTCCACCAATTCTCTTGCTTTCCCTGTGAAAACAATCATACTTATTTCAATGAATGCTCAGGATTTGTTGACCAGTAACAACCATGTTTATTTCTTGTAGGCTTTTTTGTATGTTTTCATATTTGCTTAGACTTGACCTGCCATTACTCCTCTTTTTGCAAATGACCTTTAATTTCTGCTCTTGAAATGATCACACTTATTGTTAGAAAAAAGAGCCAAAATGACAGCTATGTACATGTAAAACTCTAGAGAGTATAACCTCAATAAATTTCATATGTATCTACACTCACATACAGAGTTAGAAAAACATTTTAAAAGAAATATGCCAAAAGTTTCAGTGGTTACCTATGGCTTTTTTTTTTTTTTTTTGCTCTTCCTGTGTACTTTTATAGTTATTTCAATATTAACCATACAAAATCTTTCACATGGTTTTGTGTCATTCTGAACATCCTAATCTTAGAACAACTCTAAAATGATTTAGGAAATAAAATAGTTGTACAAAACCTTCTGGCAGGCAGCGAAGGAAAAAGTTTGTATGTTGTCTCTTAAGTGTCAGCCATCAGTGATACCAAAGAGAGTCTATTTTCAATTATGTTTTCTTGAGCTAAAATAGATCTTGGTTCATCCAGGGTATTTAAAATCAACCTTCATCAGGGCGCCTGGCTGACTCAATCAGAAGAGCATGTGACTCGATCTGGGGGGCATGAGTTTGAGCCCCATGTTGGGTGTAGAGATTACTAAAAAAAAAAAAAAAAAGGTAAATCCACTTAAAAAATTTTTAAATCAACTTCATCGTGTCGCTCTAGTAAAATTTCTTTTTTTTTAAGAATTTATTTATTTGAGAGCGAGAGAGAGAATGAGAGCGAGCATGAGAAGGGGAAGGTCAGAGGGAGAAGCAGAGCCCGTGCTGAGCAGGGAGCCCAAATACGGGACTCGATCTCAGGACTCCAGGATCATGACCTGAGCTGAAGGCAGTCGCTCAACCAACTGAGCCACCCAGGCACCCTAAAATTTCCTTTACTTACAAATTTTGAAACAACTTCAACCTGTGTTTAACAGACAGGAAACTGGTCAAATATTTGCATCTGCCTATTTCCCCTGCCCCTAATTACTAATATTCCACTGCAATGCAGTTCTTCCCAGTAATGTCAATACTTGACCTTGAAATATATGATAGGAAGTTCACAGACTTTGGTGCCAGGCTTACCATCTGTTTACTGCTCTATCACCTTATCCTTTTGCTTTCTCTTACTGAGACTCATTTATATCCTCTAAAATGAGTTTAATGATTCTTACTCTATTATTGACAAGTTCAACACCTAGCAATTGAAAATAATATCCATCGTTATTGTTATTACTCTTGTTAATTCTTTATTATTAGGAAAAGAGCAAAGAGTACCCAAAACAGTCATATTTTACAAGTCAGTTGCTTTTTTAAAAAATTTTTTGAATTTTTTATTTTTTTTTAAATTTTTTAATTTTTTAAAAGATTTTATTTATTTATTTGTCAGAGAGAGAGAATGAGAGCCGAAGCAGGGGGAGCAGCAGGCAGAGGGAGAAGCAGACTCTCCCACTGAGCAAGGAGGCCAATGAAGGACTTGATCCCAGGACCCCAGGATCATGACTTGAGCTGAAGGCAGATGCTTAAAGACTGAGCCACCCAGGCAACCCAAGGCGGTCACTTTTTTTTTTTTTTAAAGATTTTTTTTATTTGTTTATTTGACAGAGAGAGATCACAAGTAGACAGAGAGGCAGGCAGAGAGAGAGAGAGAGGGAAGCAGGCCGAGAGCCCAATGCGGGACTCGATCCCAGGACCCTGAGATCATGACCTGAGCTGAAGGCAGCGGCTTAACCCACTGAGCCACCCAGGCGCCCTCGCTTTTAATATTTACAAATGCACATGGAGTGACTGGGAATCTGAAACAACTAAACCTAAGGTCTGATGACGTCACAGCGATGAAGCTGTAAAGAAACCCATCTCTCACTTTCTGCGGTGCAAGGAGTGAATGGTCCAACTAATAAACCACAGCCTGCGAGACTGAGAAGCAGTGGACTGTCTCCCAGGTTTCTTACCTCATCATTGAGAGGTGGATGGCGGGTCCATGTGCTCTGTTCTCTCCTTGAGCATCTTCTCCCCAGTAGCGTGGGTTCCAGGAGAGCAGACGGGCCTCTCATTCATTCCAGCTGCAAATCCATAATGAGAGCTGGCTTGGGTTGTAGGCAGTGTCCTAGGAGCTGGGGATGCGCCCATGAACTAAGCTTACACATCCTCCCCCTTGAGTTTATATTCTAACGGAGAGAGACAGGAATAAATAATGGACATAATACATCAGTAAATTAGGTAGCCTAGAAGAGAGGCATGCGATAGAAAAATAGAGCAGGGAAGGGTCATGGGGATGCTGGTGGCCAGGCAAGCCGTTTTTCATGGGCTGCTCAGTGTCAGCCTCATGGGGAAGGCGTCACTTGAGCAATCACTGGAACGTGGTGAGGGATCAAGGCACAGGGACATCTGGAGAGACAGTAACAACTGCCAGAGCCAACACGCTAGGGGTGGGTATGCATGGGTTCTGCACTGAAATATCCGAAGGGGGCTGCTAGGTACGGGGGTTATAAGCCCAGAGGGCAGGACAGATATAAGCAATTAGGACAAAATGAGAAGTACTGACTCTCAACTCCAGGAAGCAAACTGAGGGTTGCTGGAGCGTCACTGAAAGGGGGCAGGGTAACTGGGTGACGGGCATGAAGGAGGGCACGTGCTGTGATGAGCCCTGGGTGTGACACGCAACTGATGAATTATCGAATGCTACCTCTGAAACGAACGATACACTATACGTTGGTCAATTGAATTTAAATTGATAAAAATGGTAAGTACTACCTGAGATATAAAGAATGACCTTGATTTGGAGTCAGGGAAAGCTGGTCCAATGGATTGCCAGGGGAGATGATTCTAGAAGTCCAGCAAGGGTTTTGCCCGGTCAAGAGGAGCACCGGGCCGGTGGGACAGCACGTTGACAGTCAAAAGTGACACAGAGGACCTGGTAGACTGGTGATCTTTGAAGGTCCTTTGCCAGAAGGACCACACTTCATTTGTCTGGGGAGGCCCAGTCATGTGAAGGCACGCCCAGAGTTCTGGAAGCATCACATTCCCTTCCAAGCATGGAGCCTACTTTATTCAGCCAAACCTTACTCATGGTCTTCCAAGTTGTTCGCAGCTTCCCACTATGACCCAAGAAAGCGAGGGTAAACATCTTTGTTTGTAAAACTTTGTTTACACTTGTTCAGTTATTTTCTTAGCATGAATTTCAGAAAGTTAAGTGGCTGGATTCAGGGCTTTTCATATTTCAACCTTTGATACATTTCCCGGTTGGCCTTCCAGAAAGAATGTGTCAGTTCTCAGTCCTACCAAGCAGTGTGGGAGAAAGACTCTTTGCCCACACCCTTACCAACAGCCCATTATTTTTAGTATCTTCTCCCAGAAATTGGATATAAAAATAAATATGAGGAGAAGATGGTTTCAGACTCTGAGAAGGAAGTTTCCTAAACTGATCATTTTTCTGCTGTCCTGGTCAATAAAAGAAATCAAGACGGAGGCCATCTTGCTGTGCAGACTTTGCCTCGCGAGTATGACAGTTCAGACATCCCTACTCGGGATGCAGCCGGTAGAATGAGACCATTTGTACCCATAAGAATGACTCCTACGTGGGGCGCCTGGGTGGTTCAGTGGGTTAAAGCCTCTGCCTTCGGCTCAGGTCATGATCCCAGGGTCCTGGGATTGAGCCCCACATTGGGCTCTCTGCTCAGTGGGGAGCCTGCTTCCCCCCCCACCCCTGCCTGCCTGCCTCTCTGCCTACTTGTGATCCCTGTCTGTCAAATAAATAAATAAAATCTTTTTTTTTTTTTTAAAAAAAAAAAAAAAGAATGACTCCTACAGCTGAGGAGAGACTCCTGGCTCCGGCGAGGGGCAGATCTGAGTTCGGTTCCAGCTCCAGCCTTTATTCATTGTCTGATCTTATGAGGCAAGTTACTAGAACTGGGTGTACCTCAACGTCCTGGTCTGTAAAATGGGGCGGTGAACGCAGCACGTATCTGAAGGAGTGTTTGTGAGGGACCATAAGAGGCCGGCAGCTGTGTCCTGAGATGAGAAGCTGCAGCCAGAGAGCCATACATCCTGTCAGCGGGAGGCAGGAGACCCAGCCCCACTCTATTCTGTTCCCTTTTATGCTGCCCCTGACATCCCAGGATTTCAAGGTTACCTGGATCATAAGGGACTCCTCAGACCTCTGTCACATCCCCTTCCCCCCACACACTGGGGAGTCTCTGTGTCTCTCTGAGATGAGCTCCCCTGCCCCCCATCTGTTGCTCAGGGGAGTGTCTTAGGTGGAGGAAGACTTGGCTCTTCGGAAGGACAGACACGTGGGGGAAGAAGACATTCCCTGGGGACACAGAAAACAGGGAGACAGCACCTCAGCATTTAACAAGTGTTCTCTTCTCACCCTATATCCTCGTCATCGTCATCACCATCGCCACTAAACTCTAAGGCATTTCTGAATCCACTCGGCGACTGTCGCTGCTGCGACCAGACTGTCCCATTGTCAGATGAACACCAAATAAGACCCGTCTGCATGGCCTGGACAGCCTCTCATTTGTCCCTGTCTTCCCTTCCGTGGCAGAGTAACGCATTCTAGAGGAGAAATAGCAGCTGGTGGTTGCTGTGAGCCTACGAGGGACCCTCAGGCCCTGTGCCAGTCCTACATGGGGCCCACCTGGGAAAGGCAGGTCACCTTATGCCGAACAGACAAACCTCAGTTTACTCAGATGATCGTGGCTCCAGCCTTAAAGCCCTCGCCCCTTCTCACCCTGGAGTCTGACCTCCGCCCCCAACCAGCTGCAGGACCCCTACGCAAGTTTCTTAACTTCCCTGCCCATCTCCTCCTCTGAAATATGTGCTCATGGTAGTGCCTATTTGGGGGGGTTTAATAAAAGGATTAAGAGAGCTAATAATGCATTTAAAGGACTTTGGTACAGGCTGCCCAGCCCACAATAAGCTCATCATAAATCACAGTTGTAAGGATTTTTTTTTCTTTTTATTAGGATCGTGGAGGGATCAAGAAGAGAGGAAGGAGATTCAGCCAAGGAGACTAAGCAGCGGCACCAACCAGATCAGGGAGGGGGGAGACCAGGAGAGAGGGGTGTCATGGAAACCGAGGGGGAGAGAATACCAGGAAGGAGGGGGATCTAACGCAAAAGGGCACTCAGAGAGGCCGGATTCTTCTGACAAGACAAAAGAGCAATTTTCATCTCTTAGCGACCGATGAGAATAAAGGCAGAAAGGAAGTAAATTAGCCTATAGCTTTATTTTGTTTTAAGTTTTTTATTTAAATTACAGTTCGGGAACATACGGTGTTAGAGAAGCTTCAGGGGTATGATAGAATGATTCAACACTTCTATACGTCACCCCGCATTCATCATGCCAACTGCCCCCCGTTTTCCCCATCCCCCCACCCCCTTCTCCTCTGGTAACCATCAGTGTGTTCTCTAGAGCTCGGTCTGTTTCTTGGTTTGCCTCTCTCTCTTTCTCTCTCTCTTTTCCCCTTTTGCTCATTTGTTTTGTTTCTTAAATTCCACGGTTAAGGAAACCTGGGTGGCTCAGTGGGTTAAGCCACTGCCTTCGGCTCGGGTCATGATCTCAGGGTCCTGGGATCGAGCCCCACATTGGGCTCTCTGCTCAGCGGGGAGCCTGCTTCCCCCTCTCTGTCCACCTGCCTCTCTGCCTACTTGTGATCTCTCTGTCAAATAAATAAATAAAATCTTAAAAAAAAATTCCACCGTTGAGTGAATCACGTGGTTTTTGTCTTTCTCTGATTGACTTGTTTCGCTTAGCATAATACTCTTGAGCTCTGTGTCGTTGCAATTTAGCCTACAGCTTTCAGTGAGGCCCTTCTCAGACTAACTCCATTAATCTGATCGGAATGCCCAGGTGTGAGCTTCATGTCTTCTAATTAGGGAAAATGCATATTTCTTTTCTTTTCTTTAAAGAGAAACAAAAAAAGAAATGTCAGGTTACATCCGGCTGGTGAAATAAAAATTTAGACAATCTCAAATTTACACAGCGGAGGGGAGGGCAAGGGAAGAAAAAGGGGATGGATCACAGAGCAGGTTTTCAAAACCATGGTCTATACTGAACCCCCAAACTCACTCCAGTGAAAAGGAGGGTAGGAAATGGACAGAACTTCCTGATGTTTCATTCCATCTTTCTATTCTACCTGGTGCCACAAAGAAATTAGGGCAGCCTAAACCATGTCTTTGGACAAATATTGGATAAGTGTTTCTAGACTAAAATTGAGAAAAAAATGATTGGGAAGTGGACTGCTATTCTAACCTAGACTAGATAAGGGAGGTAGATACCTCCCAAGGGGAGACTTAGGGAGACATGGAAAGGAGTTAGGTGTGAAAATCTACATAAACTGTAAAGTGTTGGGGATCTGAGGCCGAGAGGCCCACCCAGTCTCCTGACCATGAGAGTTAAGAAAGAAGGTTGAGGATTAAGGCAATTTTGGGGGCTGGGGTGGGGGAGGGGTGATGGCAGAGCACAGGAGGCGGAGCCTCCAACCCTCAGCACCATCACCACTGAGAGGTGAATATGCGCCCCCCCCACCCCTCCTTTGCGCGTTTTAGAGTCAGATGGTGAGGTCATTCGTGGAGCAGGAGCAATAAGCCAGGGAGGAGCGGAGGGGCTTTCTGGAAAAAGCAGCACTTCAAGGCCAGTTCTGGGTATGGCAGCCCAAGGAAGGCTGTCCTGGCTTCCCCTGCTGCCTTGGGGGCCTCAGCCTGCACCCCTTCCTCCCTACTGAGTTGTCACCTACTGCTAGCCTAAACCCCAGTGTCTCTCCCAGGGCCCCTCACCCCCACCGTTCCCAGGACAACACATCCCGCAGCTCTGTATGACCCCTGGACTCTGCAATTTCTCCCAGGGTTTGCAAGGCTGCGGATCTCTGTGTGTCTCCCCAGTCAACACGACCTCACCCTAGCTCCCCCTCCCCAAACAACACTGTGCTTCTCCCTGGACGCCCCCGACGTGTCCACTGCCACTGCTGCTTACACTAAGCTAAGCTCTCCCGCACAGAGGAGTCCCCAATTTGGGCACGAAGAACGCCCGTCCCCACCTGGGCCTCAGGTCTGCGCATTCAGTTCCCTCTCCGAATCCTGCCCTAAATGCAAGCACCACCACCACCACCCCCCAGCCTTGTCCTGTTCGCAGAAACTGGAACGTGCGCACCTACGCAAGACACAGGGGCCCTGGGGGTGGGGGGACTGTGGCCACACGCATCCTTTTTTTATCAGCCTCCAAATGAGATCCAGAGATGGGACAGGACAGGTTCCAAGAAGGTCCACGTTTTCTTTCCGTCCCCCACTCGACTGAAACGCGGGGTGGGGCTTCCCGATCCACAGGTTCCTTCAGGTGCCTCTGGGCTACTAGATGGCTTGTCGTCCCTCCCAGCTAGTCTCAATTCTTGGGGGTGGGGAGGGGTTGGCTTGGAGTCGCGGGGTGCCTGTGTCCTCCAGCTGATCACTTCAGGGTTTATGAGGGACGGCTCTGGCGCCACCAGGAGCTGAGCCTCCCGTGCTGGGCTGGGGGACGGGGGGAGCCGTTCTCTCCTTTCCCTGACTGGGGAGTGAGGAGAGGGTGGTGTCCGGCCGCGGGAGATTCCACATTGTGATTGTTGCGACATGTTGTGACCGTTGTGACCCGATGTCCACAAGCAGCAGCAGGAATCCAGCTGGAAGAGGAAGAGCACTCGTCCCCTCACAGTGACCAGGAACAGTGTCTCTGGAATCCCCGTTTGGGGGGCTATTACCTCAGCATCAGACTCCTCTTCCATCGGACTCCTTTGGATCCAGTAGAGAAGAAAGCAATGGGGGCGGTCAACAAACGGACGCCATAATCTGGCCACATGACCTGCGGGACAGGCCAGTTGCGGCAAGCGGCTCTGTCCATCTACCTTTGGGGACTGTTTCAGCCCATTTCTTCTTTCCTTTACCACATCTACAAATCGAGGTTGATTAAAAAAAAAAAAAAAAACCCCACCCCTTTATAGCTCTTCACTATTTCTCTTGTCCCTTTTTCCTTTACCTTTTCCGAAAATAATAACACAGACATTAAAAATAGATGCTGATATATATTTATTGACATAGAAAGAAGCCCACGACATAAACTGTTTGGTGAAAAAATACAGACTATAGAACAGGACTTGTATTTGAGCACTTTATCTATACATAGATCTATCTGGGTAGGCAGGCGGAGGGAAATGCCTAGGAGGGGCTTTCACCAAAGGGTTGACAATGGTTAGATCGGGGTGGAGGGCTTGGGGTCACCGGCACTTCACTGTTCTGTACTTTTCTTTATTGTTTGGAGACTTCACGATGAACGATTTCACTTTCACAGAGAATAAAGCCATCAAGGAAATGGGCACACAAAGGAAGCAGACCCTTAGGCAGCAGAGTGGGGAGTGGGGAAGCAAGCGCAGGGGTTTGGCTGGCTCCCTTCACTGAGCTGGTATCCAAGCCCCTTCCTACTCAGCTCCGCTCTGCCAAGAAAGCTGCTTTGTGGATTCATGCAGTTGGAAGCGCCCCTCCCCGGTATCGCATTGTTGGACTCTGTGCATGGGTTAGGGTTCACTTAAGGCTGGGGGCTACTGCCTCACTGCTCCTCAGAAGGGTCATCTGGCTCAGCCAGGGCCCCTCTCAGCCCCTCCTCCTCTGTATGGGTCAGCTCGTGCAGGGTGATGATGAGATTCTCAAACACCTGGGCCCTGCTGCCCTCATTGTCGCAGGTTTCCTTGGAGTGGCCCTCCAAGCCACAAGAGGAGCAGCGCAGCGCGTGTTTTCGCTTCCTGGCTGGACGCAGATTCCCAGAACCACCATTCTTATTCCCAGAACCCCCACTGGTGGCGGGAGATTGAGCTTGGGAACTGCTGGGGGAATCAATGACTAGCACTTGCTCTTGCGGTCCGGCCCCGCGTCTGGGGAGAGGAGAAGTCGAGCAGGACGGCAGAGGGTCCTGAGACTCTACCAGGATGACATCCTCATCGGAGTCATCGAGGGTGTCATCATCTATCTCTATCACGTTACAGTCGTCGCTGTCCACCACTATGGGAGGGGAGCCCTGAAAGGCCATGGGGCTGGTGGCCCTCTCCACCATGGGCTCAGACCTTCTGGGCCGTTTCTGCCTAATGAAAGTGTCATCCCAATCCTCTTCCTCCCTGACCATCTTGATTAACTCCAGGAAACTGGGGAGCCGCTCCTGCTCATTTGCATACACCCTAAGAAGGTGTTTCAGCCTATAGCGCAGGTCCCCGTTCAGCTCAGCCCCTAAAAGGAGCTGCTGCAGGCGAGTCTGGTTGGCGTCTTTCTGAGCTATGATCCCTGCCTGAATAGCCTTCTGGAGCTGAACCTCTAAACGGATCACGTAAAGGGAGGCTTTCTCCCCCTGTGCTTGCAGGGTGTTAAAAAATCTACCGTGAGCGGACACACTGCTCTCAGATTCTCCAAACACCAATTTCATCGCGCGCAAGAAATCTGCCACGCTTAGATTGGGGTTGGCCGCCTGGAGCAAAAGCATAACCTCCCGGGCGGGGCCTCGCAGGGTTCTCAGCAAGCGCTGGAGCTTTTCCTCCTCAGGCATGTTCCAATCGGGCAGGGCCCCATTAACTTGGATCAGCCAGTTTTCAAAGCTCTCTTCCCCCTCCCCAGGCCCTACCCTCCCAGAGAACACCTTCAGGTTTCTCTCGGCCACGGTGGCCATTAAAGGACCAAGACTTCTCCCCAGGGACCTCAGCATAGAATGGGCCCAGGGCGGCAACGGCGCGTTCTGCCGGCGGCTGTTAGCCATGCGCGCAATGATGCTGGCCATGACTGACGACGATGTTGGGGAGGGCCGCGGGACCGAGTATAACGAGATGCTCAGGCTTTGTGGAAAAGCCTGATCTGCAGGTGCGCAGGTGGGGGGGGGGGTCTGCCTTCCTCCTGTCTCAGCAGGGGCTGTAAAAAAGATAAAAAGGGCGGGGGGAGTAGTTAATAAGGGAATTGGCTGCAGTTTTGTTCTCTCCCTTCCTGAACGTCCGACAGTACATTTCACATCTGCCCACTGCCCTAAAAATATCTTCTAGGAGACTGGCCATTACAAGCTCACGGAGCCAGCCGGTGTCTCCGTTGCTAGCAGGGTACTTTTCCAGCCACTTCCATCCCCTCCCACCAGTCGTCCAGCAGGGAGGGCAACTGTTGCTTCTAATTCGAAGTGTAATAGTGTATGGAAACTGCTATTGGGCTCTCAAAATAGAGCACAGTGGTCACAGATTTGTAGGAATAAATAAAGTCTCATCGACCTCTCGGTCTCAGGTCCCAACCACACCCCCTTCTCAAAGTTCCCCCCTCCCCCGTTATTTCCCAGATTCTTACCGGAGCGCAGGAACAGGCGCGCGCGCCTTTATTTCACTCCCAGCTTCTGCAACTGGTGGCCTCCGTGGGAGCGCTCGTCTCCGGGCTCCGGGCGATCTCCGTCCACCGGGCGTCGCCGATCCGGGACCTCGGAGCGTCCAGACTGCGCCGCCGCGGAGGGCAGGGCAGGCAGGGTCAGGAGCAGCCTCATCCCCTCATCCCGCTCCCTCCCTCCCCGCTCCACCCCCGCCGCCGCCCCTCCCCCCAACCCCCCGCCTCGCCGCCTCGCCGCCTCGCCGCCTTGCCGCCTCGCCGCCTCCGCTGTCTGCAGGCGGAAAATTCCTCTCCCACCTTCTGACTACCAGCCAAAGCGACCCCCGCCCCAGAACATTTCCCCCGGGAAATCTTTGGCCTACCAGCTCTGCAATCCGCCGCGCAGAATTCAAGTTCGGATTCGGCTTTGATGGCCTGCCACGGAGACAGGGAATAGGAGTGGGACACGCACACCCAAATACTCCTCTCCAGAGGAGACGAGGAGATGCAAAGGGGGTTCGAGGCAGGCAGCTTGCGTTCCTCCCCCCCCCCCCCGAAAACGCCCCCCCGCCAATCCAGGCAGATCCTCCCCGTTAGGCAGCACCCAGTGGCACCCCACCTCCTCCCTCAGCGCCCGAGGGAGTGCTCCTAACCCTCGCAGTCCTCGATGCGTCGAGCGGGGAGCCGCCCAGGACAGGTGGGGCTTCCCCTCCTCTCTCCGCACCCCCTTTCTTTACCTGTGCTCCGGCCTTGCCAACCGCCTTCCCGTCTCCGCAGCCCCGCAGGAAGAGGAGGGACGGGCTCGGCCTCGGCCGCCCAGCGACCGGGAGCTGCCCGCCGAGCGGCTGCACCTCCTCCCAGCGAGGGGTAGTCGAGTCCAGACAGCGCGGTTCCCACGGCAGCGGCCGCGGCTTTTATCCTCTGCCCACTGAGACAAAAGAGTGTGACGAGCGGGCCGGCGCGGCCAATCAGCGGGGCGCGGAGGCGGGCTCCCGCGCGGTCTCCAGCCGGACGCAAATGCAAGCCCGCGGGGGCGGGAGGGACAGGGACGGGGACGGGGAGGGGGGCAACCGATCCGCCGCGCGTCAAGTGCAGCTCGGTTGCCTAGCCTGGGAGAGTTCGAGACTCTTCCCTTCTCCCTCTCTTTCTTCTCCCTGGGGTCAACTCCACGCCTCCGAGCCGGGTGCATTAAACACCGAGCGGGATCGAAATCAAATCAACAATAAAAGTAGTTCACCTTTGCATGGGTTTGGGGGTGGGAAGAGAAAAAAGAGCATTAGAGCCGTCTCGGTGCAAAGCGGCTCCCCCAGTTCTTTTACTGTGAAGAAGGTGGTAGTGTGTCCGTTGAAAGTGGAAAAGGTCCTCAGGCATCCAGGCTCTTCACCAGTACTCACCACAGTACTGCCTGAGAATTGCGGGGTGGGGGGGGGGGGCGCCGCTTGTTAAAAATGCAGATTCCTGGGCCGCGTATCCGGAGGATTCTCCTTTGCTGGGACTAGAGCCAGGAGTGGTTTTGTGCTCGTATTTTTCGCCTGCGTTGCAGGTAATTCTGAGAGGCTGCCGGGTGAATGGGTCGGAAGCCAGGGGCGGCATGTACCGGGCTGCAAGGGCCGTCATAACAAAGTACCACGGATTGCGTGACCCAAACCACAGACATGGATGTTCCCACAGTTCTGGGGGCTAGAAGTCCTGCCCACGGGACTGGTTGCTCCCGATGTCTCTCTCCTGGGCTTGTGGATAGTTACACTCTCGCTGCCTCGTCACAGGGTTGATGCTCTTTGTGCCTGCTCTGATGTTCAAATCTCTTTTTTTTTAAATTAAGATTTTATTTGCTTATTTGAGAGAGGAAAAGAGAGTGAGGGAGAGGGAGAGAGAACCTCAAGCAGACTCCCCACTGGGCGGAGAGCCTGATGCGGGGTTGGATCTGAAGACCCTGAGATCACATCAAAGCCCAAAACCAAGAGTCAGACACTCAACCTACTGAGCCACCCAGGCACCCCTCAAATTTCCTCTTCTTATAAGAACCCCAGTCAGATTGGACTAGGACCCACAGCTTCATTTTGACTTAATCACTTCTTTTCAGGGCCCATTTCCAAAAGCAGTTACATTCTGATGTAGCAGAGGCTAGATCAAGTGCAAAACATGTGCTTTGGAGGGACACGGACCAGCCCATCATACCCTATCTTCCCTTACCTCTGGTTCTGGAAAAGCATGTCTCCTTTCCCTAATGTACAGTGCAGCCAGGAGGTCTCTGTGGGGCTCCCAGGGCTCAGGGTGGTGGGTAGTATGTCCCGCCTAAGTGGACCATCCAAGTTCAAGGTTGTTACTATTGCTTGTTCTTGACCCGGGTGGCTTGGAAATAAGTGAACACTGGATGCCCTGTCAGCTCCGGTGGGGTTCTTCTTTAGGCTGTCAAGATACTTTGCCTATTCTTTCCTGCTTTCTTATTTCCAGCCTTACTCTTTGGAATGCCTTGGAGCATACAGTCCAAATTTGGAAGCGAAGCGCCTTCCATCTCAGGATTTTGGCCTCTCTCTTGTGGCTGGAACAGTGTGGGCGGGGGGTGGTAGAGGCAGGGAGAAGGCAGGCTGGTGACCCTAGAGAGTCAGGGGTGATGTTGGCAGTGGCTTAGGGGCTAACTTTGGATTGTTCCTTTGGCTTCCCAGCACTACAACATCTGACCCTGGCCCCTAAGCAGCTTCTTTTTCTGAATTTGAACGGTCTCATCACCAAGGCAGGTGATCAATGGCTGGACCTGGTGGCATCGAAGAAGACAAAGACGAGACCTCGGAGCTCTGGCAGAAATGTTGAAAGGAAATGGAGGGTGTATCAGGTGTACTGGGTTATGTCCTTAGGACAAAGAGAGGGTCTTTCCACATGGGGCTGGGGGAGCATTTGCGAAACTGAGCTTCCCTTATCTCTGGCTTCATGTTTTGGGGTGTCAGGTGACACTTTCCATCACAACGATTCAGGCTCTGGTGGCTCTAAGGAGGCCACGTGTTATTTTTCAATTGCAAAACATAAACTTTAAAAACTACCTCATGATCAGGATCTAAAACTTTCGGTTGAATCAATAATAGCTACCTTTGGTTGCCTCGCTCTTCTTTGTCAGAAATTTTCCATCCATTATGTCCCTTAAGCATCTCCAACAGTCCTGTTGAGACATTGTTCTCCCTCGAAGTAGCTAAGGACCTGCAGATACTTGGGCGGGGGGGTGGGCTCTGGCTCATCTGAAGTCAGAGCAGTCAGAGCCCAGTGGGGATGCTTACAAAACAAAAGGCCCTCTCCAGGCTAAGCTGGGACCCCGAGGGCAGCATCTCTCAGGAAAATATTCCACAAGATGGTGATAAAAAGGTATTTTTAGACAAACAAAAACTAAGAGAGTTTGTCACCGGCAGATTGCACTAATGGAAATTTTGAAGGATGTACTTCAGGAGGAAAATTATCTTAGAATGAGAAGCAGGATGGAATAAAGGGCAAGGAAAGTAATAGTACATGGGCAACACAAGCGAACATTGATGGAAGAAGGAGTCATAATAAACGTCCATTCTGTTTTTTCAAAAAAATAAACTTAAAGTACTTCACAGTAGGAAGAAATGTCAGGCGCACCCAAAGTGAGCTCAGGCTTTCCAAGAACCTCATTTCATATTAGAAGCAATTTAGGTACTTCTCAAATCTAGGCTTTTATCAAAGGTAATTATGTATGTAGGAAGTAATAGGATGTAATTATCAAAATCATAGCAACAGAATGTAAATTTTCAAACTAGGACAGAGGGGAAGATAATTGAAAAGTTTAAAAATTCTCAATTCTTTTTAAGTCAAGAAAAAAGAGGCAAAAGAAAAACAGGGGGAACCAATACAAGCACAAAATAAAATGGTAGCTTGGGAAAAAAATGGATAGCTTGAAACCCCAATATATCATTAATTTTATTAAATGTTTTGTCAAAATAGGATTGTCAAATAGAATTACTAAATACATCCATATGCTGTTTAGGAGAGACAAATCCAGGGGTTTCAGTTGGTTCAGCCTGGGGGTTCAGTCGGTTAAGCCTCCAGCTTTTGGTTTCAGCTCGTGGTCGTGAGATCAAGCCCCGTGTCAGGCTCCACGCTCAGCGGAGAGTTGGCTTGAGATTCTCTCTCTCCTTCTCCATCTGCTCCTCCCCCACCCCCAGCCCCGCTCATACACACTCTCCTCTCTCTCCCTCCCTAAAATAAATAAGACTTAAAAAGAAGGGGGGGGGTACCTGAGTGGCATAGTTGGTTAAGCTTCTGACTCTTGGTTTCGGCTCAGGTCTTGATCTTAGGGACGTGAGATCGAGCCCTGCATCTTGCTTGGCACTCTGTGCAGAGCCTGCCTTAGTTTCTCTCTCCCTCCCCCTCTGCCCCTCCCCTCCCCTGTGCTCAGGAAGAGAAATCCAAAATATAAGGATACAAATAGGTTGACAATAAAAAGGCAGAGAGAGAGAGAAATCATACAAGTAATTATGTAAGTGATAGAAAACGTGTATAGTGACATTCATATCAGACAAAATACACTTAAAATTAAAGCATTATTAGAGATACAGAAGGTCATTTTGTAAAAATAGAAGATTCAATTCACCAGGAATGATTACGCATTTACAGCAAAACCTCAAAATATATAAAGGAAAAGTTAACTTACTACAAGGAGAAAGAGACAACTATATAATCAGCGTGGGAGGTCTTTCCCCACCTCTCTCAGTAGTTCATCAAAGAGGCAAAAAACATGTCTCTAACGGTACAGAATTTTTGAACAACATAATTAATAATTTGAGCTTCTAGCCAATGTATAGGGAACTGCAACCAAGAACTACCGAAGACACATACAGAACTTTTATAAAATTTGACCATGTTCTGAGCCAGAAAGCAAGTCTCAACACATTTCAAAAACGAGAATCTGATCATAATGTAGAAAGTTACAAATTGAGAAGTATAAAGGTAACTGGAAGCTCTATGTATGTTTGTAAATTAAGATACCTGTTCTGAAATAACTGATGGGTCAAAGAAGAATGAAGTGGAGTTACAAAACATTTGTAGTTGAACAATAATGAAAATGCATCAAAACTCGTGGGACGCAGCAAAAGCGATGCTTAAAGGGAAAAAAGTATCTCTTAACAATGATGAAAGGCCAAAAGCTGATGAGTTAAGTACCCGTTGCAAGATTTAAAAAAGCAAACAAGATAATCCCAACAAAATTAAGGAAACATGAAATTATAAAGAGCAGAAATTAATGAAATAGAAAGCAAAACAACAACCCACAATTCAATGTCCTCTCTTGACACTTCTATTCAACATTGTACTGGAGTCTGATCTAATGATTTATAAGAAATTTCTATTTTGTCATTCAGATGACCAAACTATATTATTCCTCAGATATACTCAGTCTTCCTCCCCAGTTCCTGTAAATGCTTCAGAGCCCATGAAGGTGAAGTGGGTGTCTTCTTATTAATGAAGGTCACTTTTGGACCCCACACGAGGGTAGGGGCTGGTTGCCAGGAGGACCAACCAAGGGATTAAAGTGTTGGAACTTTCAGGGCCACCCTCCCTGGAGAAGGGGGAGCGGCTGCAGGTTGAATCAGCCAATGGCAAATGGCTTAGTCCAGTGAGACTGTGTAATAAAGCTTCCATAAATCCCAAAAAGGACAACTTTTAGGAGAGCTTCCATGCTTGGGAAATCAGAAACCAGAAGGCTTCCGCATGCCACGGAGCCAGGCCTCAAGCTCCACGAGGACAGAAATTCCTTTGTTCGGGGCCTCACCCTATGGATCTCTTCATCTGGCTGTTGATTCATGTCCTTTATCATATCCTTTCATAAACTGGTAAACATAAGTGTTTTCCTGCATTCTAAGAGCTGCTCTAGCAAGTTAATCAAACCAAAGGAGGAGGTCGTTGGAACCCCCAAATCCATAGCCAGACAGTCAGAAGCACAGGAAACAGCCTGGACTTGAGTCTGGCATCAGAGGTTGGGGGATGGGCGACCCTCTCGTAGGACTGAGCCTTTAACCTGTGGCATCTGATGCCATCTCTGGGTAGACAGGGTCAGAATTAAGCTGAATTCTCGGACACCCTGGTGGTGTTTGAGAATTGCTTGGTGTTGGCTGGGGGAATCACCTCCCCATGTTGGAATTGGATCTAGGAACCCTGAAACGATGGGTATTCTAGCCAGGGAAATTAGGCCAAAAAAAGAAATACACAACCTCCAGATTGGAAAGAAGTCAAATGATCTCTAGTTGTAGATGATAGGATTTTATACGTAGAAAAGGCTAAGGAAACCACTGACAAACTACTCGAACAAATAGATTAGTTTAGCATGAATGTAAGATACAAGATTAATATACAAAACTCAATTGTATTTCTATACACTAGCAACGAACAACCCAAAAATGAAGTTAAGAACAATTCAATTTATAGTAACATCAACAAATAAAATATTTATGAATAAATTTAAAAAGTGTGAGACTCCTACCATAAGAACCACAAATCATTACTGAAACTAATTAAAGATCTAGGGGTATCTGGCTGGCTCAGTCAGTAGAGCATGTGACTCTTGATCTCAGGATTGCGAGTTTGAGCCCCACATTAGGCATGGAACCTACTTAAAATAAAAAAAAAAAGAAATTAAAGATCTGAATAAATGGAAAGAGACTTCATCTTCATGAACTAGAAGACAGTATTGCTAAGATGGTGATCTACAGATTAACCTACAAATTCAAGGTGATCCCTATCGTAATCCCAGTTGGCTTCTTGGTAGAAATTGACAAGCTGATGGTAAAATTAATGTGAGAAGAGCCAAAACAATCTTGAAAAAGAAGGGCAAAGCTTGAAGATTCACACTTCACAATTTCAAAACTTATAAAAAGCCACAGAATCAAGACTCTGTGGTACTTGCATGAGACTAGATAGATCAGAATAGAATAGAATTGAGCATCCAAAAATTAATCCATACATTTATGGTCAATTGATTTTTGACAAGGCTATCAAACCATTCACTGGATGGTCTGCGCAAGAAATGACACAAGGACAGTTGTATATCCACATACAAAATAATGAAGTTGGACTCCCACCTCACACCATGTACACAAATTAATACAAAATTAGTCATAGATTTAATTATAAGAGCTAAAATTATAAAACTCTTAGAAGAAATCATAGAACAAGTATATATTTATGACCTTGAGTTAGGCAGAAAAGTCTATGACACCAAAGCACAGGCAAAAAAGAAAACACAGATAAATAGACTTTATCAAAGTGTAAAACTTTTGTGCATCAAAGGACACTGTCAGGAAAAGGGAAAGACGATTCACAGAATGAGAGAAAATATGTGCAAATCATATATCTGATAAGGGACTTGTATCCAGACAATATAAAGTACTTTTACAACTCAATAATAAAAAGACAAATAATCTGGGCACCTGGGTGGCTCAGTCGGTTAAGCGTCTGCCTTCGGCTCAGGTCACCATTGCAGGGTCCTGGGATCAAGCCCAGCATCAGGCTTCTTGCTCAGTGGGGAGTCTGCTTCTCCCTCTGCCTCTGCACCTCCCTCCACTCATTTTCTCTCTCCCTCAAACAAAAACCAAAAAAGTTTTAAAGTTTAAAAAATTTAAAAAAAAGATAATCCAATTAAAAACGGGCAAAGGATCTGAATAGCCATTTCTCCAGGGATGATACAGAAATGGTCAATAAGCGCATGAAAAGATGCTGAATGTCATTAGCCAGCAGGGAAATGCAAATGGAAACCATAATGAGAGACCACATTATACCCACTAAGATGTCTACAATGAAGAAGACAGACAGTAACAAGTGTTGACAAGGCTATGGACAAATTGGAATTCTCAAATATTGCTGGTGGGAATATAAAATGATACAGCCACATTGGCAATTTTTGGAATTTCCTCAAAAGGTTAAATACAGAATTACCACACCATGCAACAATTCCACACCTAGGTGAATGAATACCCAAGGGAATTAAAAACATATATCCACATCAAAACTTGTACACAGGGGCGCCTGGGTGGCTCAGTGGGTTAAGCTGCTGCCTTCGGCTCAGGTCATGATCTCAGGGTCCTGGGATCGAGTCCCGCATCGGGCTCTCTGCTCAGCAGGGAGCCTGCTTCCCTCTCTCTCTCTCTGCCTGCCTCTCTGTCTACTTGTGATCTCTCTCTGTCAAATAAAAAAAAAAAAACTTGTACACAAATGTTCATAGCAACATTAAAATAGCCAAATGGTAGAAACAACTCAAAGGTCCATCAAGTGATGGACGAATAGAAGGGATGAAGTACTGATCCATGCTACCACACCCATGAACCTCGGAGACGTGATGTTTTAGTGAAAGGACCCAGTCGCCAAAGGCCACAGACTGTATGGTTCCATTTATATGAAATGTTCAGAAGAGTCAAATCCAAAGCAATGGAAAGTAGGCTAATGGTTTCCAGGGGCTGGAGGAAGGAGAGAAAAGGGGGTGACTGCTAATGGGTACAAGGCTTCATTTTGAGGTGATGGACAAGTTTAAAAATCGATTGTGATAATGAGTGTACAGCTCTGAATATATTTTAAAAACCTCTGAATTGTATACCTTAAAAGGATGAATTGTATGAGTATGCATTGTATCACGATAAAGCTATTTTTTTCATCTTTTTTTTCATTTTTACGTATTTATTTTTTTAACTAGGCTCCACACCCAATGTGGGGCTCAAATTCAGGACCTAGAGATCAAGAGTTGAACGCTCTACCAACTGAGTCAGCCAGGCACCCCTACATTTTTATTTTTTGAGATCACTTGAATGTTTGTGTTTTAAAAAATTTTAAGTGGCTTAGATTTTCTTTTGTTCTGGAGGTATAGTAGACATGCAGTGTTGTGTTAGTTTCAGGTGTACAACATAGTGAGTGGAGACACAAGACGCGTCTCCATCTCTTACCACACAGATGTTATTACAATATTGTCGACTAAATTCCCCGTGCTGTACTTCTCATCTCTGTGACTTATTTATTTTATAAGTGGAAGTTTGTATGACTTAATTCCCTTCATCGATTTTTTTTTTTTCTGTTGAGCAGGGAGCCTGAAGCAGGGCTTGATCCCAGGACCCTGGGATCCTTCATCTATTTCCCTACCCCTACGTCCCCTCTGGTGGCCACCAGTTTGTTCTCTGTGTTTTATTTTATTTTACTTTTTATTTTTTTATTTTTTTTTTAAGATTTTATTTATTTATTTGACAGAGAGAGATCACAGTAGACAGAGGCAGGCAGGGAGAGAGAGAGAGAGGGAAGCAGACTCCCCACTGAGCAGAGAGCCCGATGCGGGACTCGATCCCAGGATCCCGAGATCATGACCTGAGCCGAAGGCAGCGGCTTAACCCACTGAGCCACCCAGGCGTCCCTATTTTACTTTTTAAAGATTTTATTTATTTATTTGACAGAGAGAGACACAGCGTGAGAGGGAACACAAACAGGGGGAGTGGGAGAGGGAGAAACGGGCATTCCCCCCGAGGAGGGAGCCTGACGTGGGGCTGGATCCCAGGACTCTGGGGATCATGACCTGAGCCAAAGGCAGATGCTTAACTACTGAATCACCCAGGTGCCCCAGTTCTCTGTGTTTTAAGAGTCTGGGTTTTTTGTTTGTTGGTTGGTTGGTTTTGTTTTTTAGGTCCCATACCAAAGTGAAATTGTATGCTATGTGCCTTTCTCCCAGACCAGATCTAGAGCGAGAGAGGGAGGAGGGTGGTGTGCAGAGGCAGAAGGCAGGCCGGACAGCCCTGGGTGCCCCCTGGCAGAGGGAGGCTGGCGGGTGAGCAGCAGATCAGGCTGGTGGCCATTCCAGTGTGTGTGAGGAAGGGGACACTCAACCACAGCCTGAGGGCCTGGGTTCAAATGGCGGCTCTGTCACTCTGGGAACAATTCATCAATCTCTGTGTGTGTCAGTTTCCTCATCTAAAGGGCCGATGTAATAACAACGGGAGGTCTTTCTTTCATCAGACTGTCATGGGGACCAAATAAAATCATGCTATAAAAGCACTGTGAAGGATGCCTGGGTGGCTCCGTCGGTTAGGTGTCTGCCTTCGGCTTGGGTCACGATCTCCAGGTCCTGAGATGAAGCCCTGCATCAGGTTCCTTGCTCGGCGGCGAGACTGCTTCTCCCTCTCCCTCCACCCCTCCCCCTGCTCATGCTCTCTTTCTCTCTCTCTCTCAAAAAAAAGGCCCTGTAAAAAATCGTGGTGTACAGAAAGAGGAAGTTATATGTCTAGCACAGAGCAAGTTCTCAATAAATGCTTGTGGAATGAATGAAGAATATACATACTAGAGTGTGAGTACCAACTATCTGGAAAGCAAACATAGGAGACAGGCAGAAGCAAGTTTCTGCACCCTTCTCTGTGGATCCCCATCCCCGGTCACTGCCCTGAAGGTAACGATATCATGGGTGCTCATGCTACCTTATTTTCCCTCGTGCAGCCCACTTAGCACCAGCCATGAAAAGAGCAATGGCTGCTATTCATCGAGAGCTTATGTTCTCAGCAAGAGGCTTTGCATGCACATCCTCGCCTTCACCTTCCAATCTAGCCCCATTTTGGGGATTTGTCTTGGGGGGAAAAAAATACATGGGCTCTAAAGCTTGAGTTTTCTCATCGAAGCTGGGAGTCAAATCCTACTACGGAAACTGGCTTGGTTCTGGTCAGAGTCTCTGTTCTCAGGACTCTTCTAGGCACAACACAACCCCAAGCTCGATCGTGTGTGGCAAGGGGCCCAGCTGCCATAGCTGTGCCATCAGGCCTGGCTGTGATCGATGGGGGCAAGAGCAGGGGCAGGGGGCAAGCCGCTGGGGCTCTGCTACCTGAGGTGGTCCCTAGTGTCATGACAAGCCAGCGAAAGACCCCTCCCGTTGATGGGTTCCAACCCACACCAAGGTGCCAAAGCTATTCGATTCCTTTCACAGCTACATCGCTGGGACACAGCAGCTGTCATTCAAATCCAGGTAATCTCTTTTCAACACTCTGTGACATTTAAGGGAGCAGATGGAACAACTTGTCAAATGCTTGTCCGAAGCTGCTCACCTGGGCCCACAAATCCTTCCCCTCTGCCAACAGATTTTTCATAAAGGAGCACTAATCTCTCTGGCTTAGTGCCCTTTGCATCCCTACAACCTTAGATGCTGGGGCCATTGGCTAGGTTCAGAATCTTCTGGTAGGCTCTCCATTCCACCACCTCCATTCCTCCTTCGTAATTCTATCACAGGTAGAAAAAATAGAACTACTGTTGATTACCTTGGGTCTTTCCCTAAGTGTCCCCAAGTTCCATGACAGTAGATGGAATTGATTACCTTCTCTGCTGGACCCACAGCACCCAGCCTCGGGCACGGCCCAAAGCAGATGCTTAATCCATATTTGTCAATGAATGAATGAATGAATGAATGATTGAATGAACAAGTGAATGAGAGAGAAAAGCAGAATCAAATAAATATGGTAATTGTTCTTAAACCTTTGGCTCGGCTCCCAATGTCATGGTCATGGGATTAAGCCCCACATGGGGCTCTGTGCTCGGCAAGGAGTCTGCTGGAGATTCTCTATCTCTCCCTCTGTCCCTCCCTCTGCTGACACTTTAAATCAATCAATCAATCAATCAATCCTTAAAAAAGAGAGAATACTACAAAGAATCCTCCTGGACTACCTATCCAGACTCCATCAACCGTGGATATTTTGGGACTCTCTCCCTACGTATGTATTAAGGTTCTTTTTCTGAACCATTTGCAGAACTATTGTATATGTCATTCCACTTTTCTTCATATTTCAATGGGCAATTTCCAGGGACAAGGACATGCTCAGAGATAACCACAGCATGGTTATCAAATTCAGGATCTAGAATCTACAGTCCTTGCTCCAAGTTTGCCAGTGATAAGGGGAAACTCTTGTTCTCTTTGGTTCCCCAGAGCAGAAGGATTCACAGATAGATGGATATATGAGGGAGATCATTTTTGACCATAGAATATGAAGACTGATCTAAAAAAAAATTAGAATGGACTATCAGAGAATGAAATAGCCTCTCTCCAATAACAGAACTCCCTGTCGCTGAATGTATTTAGGTGGGGACCAGATTACCTGTCGGGAACGAGGGAAGAGGAGACCCCTGATGCACATGAGCTACAGAATAAGCTTGTCTCTGTGTGCGGCTCTGCAAAGGAGCTGACTTCCATGCAACATTCTTGGTTTCTTTTTTTCCTCCACTTAGCGTTTCTAGTGTCAGGGTTGGCCCTTTGTGTGTGTGCTGGAGTAGCTAGTCTTTTCCATGACACAATGTCAAAGTAACCTTGTTGCATCAGCCTTGACATGTTCTACGAACAGGTCAGTGCTGAGATAATAATACTAACATGATTATACACTTACGATGGGCCAGGCACTGCTGGAAAAATGCTTCACAAATGTTAACTCATTATGTCTCCAAAAAGCCCCAGGATGTAGGAACTATAATTATCCCTATTTTACTGATGAGGAATCTGAAGATCAAGTCGATGTTTGATATTTTGCATTGGTTCAGATCCAATGTGTCAGACTACTTAAGACATTATGTTCCAGTTTAAATGAGCGTATGTGGAGATTTTAAAAAATTGGCTCAATTCTCAGAAAGGGAAAAAAAAGTGAAAGAAATTGAAACATGGTACTTCAAGACTTCAAGAATATTAGTATTTCTTTATTTTCTTATGTGTATTCTTTTCCAAAAAGGGCAGGCTAATTCAGAGTTTGGGGGCTCATTTTTGTTGTTGTTGTTGTTGTTCTATATTTCTTTTTTTTTTAAAGATTTTATTTATTTATTTGAGAGAGAGAGTGTGTGCCCAGAGAGGAGGAGCAGATGGCAAGGGAGAAAAAGTCTTAAGCAGACCCTGCACTGAGCATGCTGCCTGATGCGGGGCTGGATTGCATGACTCTGCAATCACCACCTGAGCTGAAATTAAGAGTTGGACAATTAACCTACTGTGTTACCCAGGAGCGCCTGGTTCTACATTTCTATGTTTCCTGATTTTCTCATTGTTGTTGCTGTAATTACTATTTTTCTTTTAAACACCTGCTTTTCACTTTAATTGATATGCCAATTTCAGACTCAAGACTCGCTGATAAATCTCCCTATTGCACTATCACCCCAGAAGACAGAGGAACCAGGACAAAACCTCCTTATTTTCCAAACCTTACGGATTTTATACTTTTCAGAGTAGTTATCTCCTGTCCAATTCCTACTAATCATTCAAATTTCAGCTTAAATGTCCCATCCTCAGAAGAGTTTTTGCTGCCCTTCAAGATGTGGTCGGATTCCCGTTTCCTGCTCCCACTGCTCATCCATCTTTCCCTCAGAGCCACGATCACATGTCATATGATTGTCTTCTGTCTTCATAGTGGGACTGTCATACAACTTCTTGAGGGGCTGCACCCGCTTTTCTCCCCAGCATAGCTTCAGAGCTTAGCACGCTGTAGCCACTCAATAAATGTCCGTTGAATGAATGAACGAAAAGACGAAGACCCAGTTCCACTCCAGAAAAAGAGGATGGCAAAGGAAAACATCGGGGAGGAAGGGGTGCCCCTGGAGATAAAATAGAGAATGTTTGAGTATCAAAAGTCAAAGCCCACCAGTGACTCGGTCAAAACGAGGGATTTGGTGGGTCAAGCAGAGAGCTGTGATCCCAGCCAGAACTTTGGTCAGTAGCTACGTGACAACAGTGGTGGCAGGAAAAATCTCAATTCGGTGCTAGCATGCCATAGCTGGCCGGAAGTAGTCTGCTGTCAAGGGTTTAACCCTTCCGGAAAGAAAGGCTACTACAGAACACGTGCCCCCATAGTTTTCTTTGTTGGGGAAGGTGGAATTGAGCTAGCCTAAAAAGACGTCAAGGAAGAACTATAAAGGGCTTTTGAGAGGAGGGGTCTTGGTGGCCCCCAAAATCATGTCCCCTCTCACTAAGTGGCAATCACAGAGCTGCCCTTACCAATTCTCCACGCAGCCCCCAGATGGCAGCAGTGTGTTACCCTTTAGCTGCGAGTTGCTGGTAAGGGCTCTGCCTTCAGTCTCGCTGGCCACCACACGACTGTGTAGCAAACTGAGAACTCTACTGCCCCCGGGGTCAAAAGGCTTGCAATGTGTCTTCCGGGAGTGAGCCCACTGGTCTTTCCCTGGGGGCTGGCTCCCGCAGCCCTGACTCCTGAAGTTGCTTTCCTCTCATCTCCACCCGAGTGCCCTCCAATTATACCCAATGGTTCCCGCCAACAATCCGTAGTCCTCTAAACCTGTTGGAAATCATGACCCAATGGTTCCCGCCAACAATCTGTAGTCCACATGTCCAAAACAGACTTGGTATTCCTCATCCACCTCACCCCCACTCCAGCCATCACGTCTCTATAGCGTCTCAAACATGTCCCATCCATGTGTCAAGTCCTGGTGAGTCCACCTCTAAAATATTTCAGATCTGGGCTCTGTTCTCTAATTTTCCTGGCACAGGAGAGCCTCACCACCTCTCAACTAAGCTCCTATAGGCTTATCTCCATCTTCTTCCTCCCACAATCTACCCTGCCACCACCATCTGGGACTTTGCCCAAACTCCTCCGAGGACAACAATGCCCCCTTTTGTCAATCTCTTCATATTCTACTCACACTTCAAGGTGCAGATCAGTCTTTCCACTGCCTGTCTACAGAGCTTCCTTTGGATCTCCTTTTCTACTCTAATTTTTCACACTCTGCCTTGAAGATTATTCATTATTTATATGTATGGATATCTCCCTCCATCCCTTAGCCCAGGATGGCAACTACGTGGCCCAAATTCTTCCAGTCACCCCCCGCCCACTGGTACCCAATGAGGCATCACTAATGGATCTTAGCTGTGTTTCTACTGAGCCCACACTCAAACTCAAAATCCTTCTCAAAATGTATCTCCAGGCAGAACTGGTTCACCGAATGGAACAGACGTCCCGTCCCTACCTTGGACTCTGAGAAACAATGACACAGATAACAAGTCCTGTTCTCCTCTGAGCCCACCACAGTATCTTGTACATGATCTATACTCATGTAAAGGCTTCTGAGTGAAGGAATAAGGCTGTGGGCTAGAGTAGACTAGGTAGCAGAAATGGCGCTCCCAGACTCCACGGTTCAATTCAGTCAGCTTTTTTTTCACTCCAGAGTCTACCCCATCCTGCTGGTGGTAGTCACAGGGTGTATATCAATATTTCCCAATGCTGCCCAAGCCAGCGACTTACCAAAAGCTGCATGACTAAGTGTTCACTCAGCAGGGGGAAAGAGCACGTACTTAACCACATGCAATTTTCCTCAACCTACCATGCAGACTCCTAAGCCTGTTTTCCAGCCTGCTTTCCAGTTTGCAGTACATTTAAACATATCCTCAAGGGGTGGCGCCATTTTGGTCCTAATGAATCCACGCTCAAATGTTCTCTCAATATCACATTCTCAACGTGCTTGGATCGGTCCTTATTCCCACGGGGGGAAAATGATACAACACAGATATGCTTTGGATTGCCATGTGCACAAACATTCCCTATGCGTATTAAAAGTTGGCATTGGTTGTGTGTGGGGGGGGTAGGGTGTGTGTGTGTGTGTGTGTGT
>NW_019154137.1:2053393-2304947 GCF_002288905.1 Enhydra lutris kenyoni | reverse complement strand
AACCTGGTGATTCACAGACCTGTACCCCTGGGGATAAAAATATATGTTTATAAAAAAATTTTAAAAAAAACAACAAACAAACAAAAAAAGAATTTCCAGAGCCCAGTGGAATACAGAGTGACACAGATGTGCAGTCACAGCAATCTGGAAGGTGGCGGGGGTGGGGGAGCTACTTTGTGGTGACGGGGCCATATTCATTACTAGATGCCAATGCAGTAAGGTTTTGAGGGTCAAACGATTATTTCTAAATCCTTGCCCCTATATATAACAAGGCACTGGTATTCAAAAATCCACCATGAGCCTTGCTAGATCCTGATCAAAGCAAACTCTAAGAAAAAAAAATGTGAGACAGTTGGGAAAGTGTAAACAGTGATTGGATACTTGATAATATTAAGCAATTTTTGTTAAATTTTTTATAAAGTATGATAATGGGATTCCAGTTAATTTCTTGATTGAGTTTCCATACTTCCTGTTTTCTTATCTTACCTTTTTGGAAGTGATCTAGATAACCCACGATGGTCACTTTACTCATCGTTTAACTTAGCAAAACTTTAAAGTGACTGGTTACATTTCAGAAGCTATTTAAAAGTTTGCCCATAAACCTTGTAATCTTATTTATATCTATTTGATTTACTCGTTCTTAACAATTATGTTTAGACTACCCGCAACACTTTGGGAGACACTAGATAAAGTCAATCATTATTTTTTTAAAAGATTTTATTTATTTATTTGACAGAGATCACAAGTAGGCAGAGAGGCAGGCAGAGAGAAAGGAGGAAGCAGGCCCCCCACAGAGCAGAGATCCGGATGCGAGGCTCGATCCAGGACTCTAGGATCATGACTTGAGCGGAAGGCAGAGGCTTTAACCCACTGAGCCACCCAGGCGCCCCAGTCAATCATTATTTTAATTTTTTTTCTGACAAATTTGCAACAGAGATAGCATGAACTTATGTGATTTTCAGTAAACACAGGAAGAATTGAAGTTGTATATTTAATCCTGATAACTCTAAAGACATGTCTATTTTCATTAAATCCATAATCTTAAATTAGCTTTAATAACGAATATTTTCCTTATTGTAGTTGTTTTTTCATCAATTAATTTTTAAAAAATATTTTATTTATTTATTTGACAGAGAGAGACACACAGTGAGAGAGGGAACACAAGCGGGGGCAGTGGGAGAGAGAGAAGCAGGCTTCCGGCAGAGCAGGGAGCCCAATGCGAGGCTTGATCCCAAGACCCTGGGATCATGACCAGAACCGAAGGCAGAGGCTTAACTGACTGAGCCACCCAGGCATCCCTGAAGTCTTTTTTTTTTTTTTTAATAAAAAGGGTCTTGGGGCGCCTGGGTGGCTCAGTGGGTTAAACCTCTGCCTTCGGCTCAGGTCATGCTCTCAGGGTCCTGGGATCGAGCCCTGCATCGGGCTCTCTGCTCGGCGGGGAGCCTGCTTCCCCCTCTCTCTCTGCCTGCCTCTCTGCCTACTTGTGATCTCTCTCTGTGTCAAATAAATAAAATATTTTTTTAAAAAGGGTCTTTAGTTTTTAGAGATGTGTACTGAAATATTTACAGATGAAATGATACGATGTCTGGGATTTACTCCAAAATAACTCGTTGCGTGTCGGGCGGAGAATGAGTGGAGGTATAGACGAAGTGAGAACCACCGTGTTGATCACCGTTGAAGCTGGAGGACAGTCATTCAGTGTAACAGTCTCTCCACTCTTGTTTATGTTTGAACTTTTCCATAATAACAGATTTTTTTTAAATCCACGAAAGTGGTAGCACGATTTTGGGGAGGCTTCTCGATGATGAGTCTCACCCAGGAAGAGGAGCCCACAAACACG
The DNA here is from genome assembly GCF_002288905.1 of Enhydra lutris kenyoni. NCBI lineage: Eukaryota > Metazoa > Chordata > Mammalia > Carnivora > Mustelidae > Enhydra > Enhydra lutris. The sequence goes on along the minus strand of NW_019154137.1, from coordinate 2,303,107 downwards.
CTGTCTGTCCTTCCTTGACCACATTAGAAAGGATGAGCAGCAGGTCAAACATCTGCAGCAGGGGGCAGAGGCCCAAGGGGAGCAGAAATGAGGTGGGGTGATTCTGAAAAGAGAGGAAGGTAGGAAAGGCCTAGAACATGGCCCCATGCCAGACTGGACAAGCCACTGCCAGCCACCAAAAGACAGCACGGGGGCTGGCAACAGCTGGAGAGAGAAAGCTGAAAGGAGTGGGACTTGGAAGGGGGAAGGTATCTTGTCTACACACGTTGGCAGGGGCTGGGGGTACGCAGCTTGAACATCCGAGCTATAAAGCAGACTCACGTCTTGGGGAGAGCTGCCCTTGTCTCCACTCCAGCACTTCTGGAGACAGCATGGAGATGAGACATTTGGAATTTACTCTTAGTCCAACTCTCAAGACAAACCATAAGTCATCGAATCATCTTCTGGTTTTGTCCGCACTTTCCAAACTACAAGTCTTAGGTCAGCTGCTCTTTTTCTCTGTCTGCTCCCATTACTTTTTGGAAAACGACCCCCAACTGCCATTTTCTTAACTGCGAATCTTAGACCTGGAAGGCCCCCTGCAGATCGCTTACTGCTTTTTTCCCCAGGTGAGAAAACACAAGCTAAGAGAAAGGAAGTGACTCGAGCAGCAGGCACGTGGTAGGTGCTCAACACATTGTCTGTGGAGTCCGGGAGGTATACATACTAACCCGACTACCAAGAAATTACAGCTGGCATCAGAGCTGAAGGGTGGGTGCCCACGCCGTATAGTTTTCACATCACTCCTGGTCGAAAGGAAATGATCGCGTCGCTACAGAAGGCAAGCTTAGGCTCTTCCTGGCTTAGGTGCCTTCTTCCTCGGCGATTCTAGTTCTAGTCTCCGTGGGGCCCCTGTGTGCAGGCAAGGCAGCTCCTGGGTGTGAGGCTCACAGCTAACCCATGCCTCCTCTTCGGGCTGAGGCTTGTCCACTGCCTCATGGCCTCCTCGGTGGCCCCAGGGACTGGCCAGCCCTATTCTGGACTGCATGACAGGGTGCACATTAATCCTCGCACAGTAGACGTCTACATGGCACTCCCATCCTGAGAAAATGGTTAGCTTGGGCTCCAAACAGCCTATTGTACTGCTAAGGAGCCCTGCCTAGCATTATTTCTCTAGTTTTCGTCGACCCAGGGGAAGGAAGGAAAGGGAGGGAGGGCAGGAGGGAGACAGAGAGAGAGAAAGAGAGAATGGAAGAGAGAAAGAAAAACTACTTTTGATTTGGGGCACCTGGGTGGCTCAGTCAGTGAACCGGCCCACTCTTGATTTTGGCTCAGGTCATGATCTCAGGGCTGTGAGATGGAGCCCCACAAGGGGCTCAGCGCTCAGTGGGGAGTCTGCTTGAGGCTCCTTTCCCTCTGTTTCTCTCCCCTCCCTCTTTCTCTCTGTCTCAAATAAATAAATCTTCAAAAAACTTTTGATTTTAAGTGTTTTTAGAAGCATAAAAAGAATTAAGATCCTAACTTCCTAAAATTTGAATATAGAAGTCTTTTTCTCAAAACAGTGCAATGTCATGCCACTACCAGTTCAATAAAATGAAGGTAAATAGTGTAACATGATATCGTGAAAGCAAGGTGCATTGCTGACACCACCATTCTCATTTTCACAGAACGGAAAAGGAGGGGCGCCTGGCTGGCTCAGTTGGTGGAGCACACAACTCTTGATCCCAAGGTTGTAAGTTTGAGCCCCACACTGGGTACAGAGATTACTTAAAATCTTTTTAAAAAATGAGGCTTTAACCCACTGAGCCAATGATATGCACAAGAAGACGTCTCATTGTGAAATTTTAAAACACTAGAGACCAAAAGAAAACTTTGAAGCTTGCAGAGAGAGAAGAGTTACACCCAGAAAATTGGAAATCAATAAAGGAATCAGACTTTTCAAAAGCAACACTAGATGGGGCACCTGGGTGGCTCAGTGGGTTAAAGCCTCTGCCTTTGGCTCAGGTCATGATCCCAGAGTTCTGGGATCGAGCCCCACGTCGGGCTCTCTGCTTAGCGGGGAGCCTGCTTCCTCCTCTCTCTCTCTCTGCCTGCCTCTCTGCCTACTTGTGACCTCTGTCACATAAATTAAAAAAAAAAAAAAAGCAACACTAGAAGCAAGAACATAGTGGAATATAGTTTTCAAAATTCTGAAGGGAAATTGTTTCTAATTCGAATTCTTCACCTAGGGTTAATTTTAATCATATGTGAAGATATATTCAGATACAGAAGGGTTTTATTAAAAAATTACCTCCCTCATGGGCACCTGGGCGATCCAATCAGTTAAGCATCTGCCTTCTGCTCCTGTCATGATCCCATGTCCCACATCAGGCTCCCTGCTCTGCATGGAGTCTGCTTCTCTGCCCCTCCCCTAGCTCGTGTGCATTCTCTCTTTCTTAAATAAATAAATAAAATCTTTTTAAAAAAATTACCTCCCTTGCAATCTTTCTAAGGAAGTTAGCACAGGATGTAGTCCGGCAAAACCAGGGCGTAACACAAGAAAGGGGACCACCTGAAATGTGGAAAGCAGAGTTGAACCAAGAAGAGGAGCAATGGGCGCTCCCCAGATGACAGCTGGGTGGCAGGCCCAGAGGGCAAACATTCCAGAATGGATCAGGAAGCCAGCCAACTCCACGAGGGTTGTCTCCAAGAAAAAGAAATGGAACTCATTGATTACACGTGATGGGCGACCATGCCAAATGGAGTTTTGTGGTTCTGTCAGCAAGTTTGGGGCTGAACTCATGACAGGTACACAGAAGAACAAATCAAACCAGAAAAAAGAGACAATTTGGGGAAGATAAGATAAAGGAAATACAATTTAACGGTACCATACATGGATCAACTGAGCACAACGATTATACAAATATTGCAAATATTGAATATTTTACCCCCAATTTTTTGTATTTGTATAAGTGTGAGTGGATGTGTGTGTGTGTGTGTGTGTGTGTGTGTGTGTGTGTTGGGACATATAAGGAAGGTAGTTCCTCATCTTCCATTGTAGAAATTCAGAAATAGGTCATTTCTAAACCTAAATAAAAATAAGAAACATTAGGTGTTAAAAGAGTTATATACAAAAAGAACTAGCTAAAAATGTTAAAAGCAGTTTAAAACAACACAAATTATTATCTCATACTTCTGTAAGTCAGAAGTCCAACAGAGTATGATTACATTTTCTGCTTGGGGTCTCTTATTAAAGCTGAAATCATGTAGGTGGCCAGCCTGAGCTCCTATGTGGAGATGCTAGGGGGGGATCCAGCTGCCAGGCTCATTCACGTTGTTGGCAGGATCCAGTTCCTTCCAGCACTTTCTAATGGCCTTTTCCACTCTCAAGCCTGCAATGACACTTTGAGGCCTTTTTGTGCTTTGACTCTGTCCTTCTCTCCCATTTCCAGCTAGAGAAATTTCTCTGCTTTTAAGAGCTCAAGTGATGAGATTAGGCCTACCCTGATAATTCAGGATAATTTCCCCATTTTAAGATCTATAATCTTGATCACATCTGCAAAGTCTCTTTTGTCATGTAACAACGTTTTCATAAGGTTCCAGGCATAGCGTGAGGGCGTCTTTTCTGGGAGCAGGAATCAGGGGGTCAGGAGTGGTGGGGCAGGGGACCACAGTTTTTTTTTTTTTTTTTTTTTTTTTTAAGATTTTATTTATTTGACAGAGAGATAGCAAGAGCAGGAACACTAGCAGGGGGAGTGGAAGAGCAGGCTTTCCCTGAGCAGGGAGCCCGATGTGGGGCTCGATCCCAGGACCCAGGGATCATGATCTGAGCTGAAGGCAGACACTTAATGACTAAGCCAGCCAGGTGCTCATTGTTTACTGAATTCAAAGGGACTCTATTTTAGGTAATATATTGAATGTCATGATATATATACAAAAATCCATTTTTGTGTTTCTAGGCAAAATGGCCTATGATTTGCAGAACATGGTAAGAAATAGTTGTTAGGCACAATCATGGCTGGGTCCTGGTGAAAATTCTGATTTGGATGGACCACAGGGCTCATCCAACGTATCGATTCCTCTGTTCTTACTGTTGTATTAAAGGACCCACTCCTGTTATTTTTGGCAGTTACGGCTCATAGCTAGCTACTTCCTGTAGCAACAGTAGGTGACTGTAAATGCATTTTCTTTTTTTTTTTTAAGATTTTATTTATTTGGGGCACCTGGGTGGCTCAGTGGGTTAAGCCTCTGCCTTTGGCTCAGGTCATGGTCCCGGGGTCCTAGGATCGAGTCCCGTATCGGGCTCTCTGCTAAGCAGGGAGCCTGCTTCCCTCTCTCTCTCTCTGCCTGCCTCTCTGCCTACTTGTGATCTCTCTGTCAAATAAATAAAATAAAATCTTTAAAAAAAAGAATGATGTAAACTGTAAGTTTTTAAAAACATATTCTTTATCAAGAATATTTCTTGATAGGCAAAACAAGTCATTATCTCAGTTTTTGTTGGATGACAGAATAGAGCTAATCTGGTCCAATCTCCTCATTTTGCAGATGAGAACACTAATGCCCAGAGAGAGGAAGGGACCTGCCCATGGCATTGTTCATGTTTGAAGCAAGGATCCCCACTTCTGAATGAGTTCCACAACTTATGGCCACTGTTGTAAACTTTGGACGGGAGGGAAAATAGCAAAGTCTAACATCTTCATCTTATAGGTAGGGAAGCGGATGTAAACAGGAAGAAACCCCTGCTAGAGGTCATCTGGAACTCCTACTCTAACCGAGGTCACTTTGCCCTGTGCAAAGCACATATATAATAAAATGCACAAATGAATCTGAAGATGCTGTAAAAAGCTCACTTAAATGGCTTAAGTTCTCAAATAGCTTCCATTTGGTAAGCAATTTAGCAACAATGTGAAAGAAAATATTTCTTCTTTAGGCAGCTTTCTTCTTAGGACAAGTAAATACATTACTGACCTTCTAATAAAGGCTCTAATGTCAGGCTGACTCGGTTTCCAATTCTGTCTCAGTCATTTACTAGCTGGGTGCTCTTGCACACACAACTCAATCATTTTGTTTTTTAAAAAAAGATTTTATTTGTTTGAGAGGGAAGGACAGTGCACAAGCAGGGGGACGGGCCGAGGGAGAAGCAGACTCCCCGCTGAGGGCAGAGCCCTACACGGGGCTCATTCCCAGGACTCCGAGAGCATGGCCCGAGTGGAAGTCAGACACTTACCTGACTCAGCCACCTGGATGCCCCTAACTCAATCATTTCATGTCAGTTTCTTCATCTATAAAATGAAGGTAACAATGCCACCTAGCTCATGGGAGTCACGTGGGAATTGAGTGAAATGATACATTGAATTTGGCACCTGGTAGCCACTCAATAGCCCTTTCTCTTTTTATATAATGTTTACATCTAATAAATGTTGAGAACTAGCAGTGAAATATTTTCCTGTTGCTAATAGTAAACTAATAGTGTGACGATTAGGAAAGATGGTCAAAGGCCAAAGAACCTTCAGGAAGAAATCATCTTGTGAATCGATGAGAAAAATATCCAGTGCATCTCAATGCCAATAAAACTCCTCCCTCGCTTAAAGTAAAAGTGTGCCAAGATTCAGCTACAGTATTTACAAGAAAGTTATTGCTTGATCTAATCATGAGTTTAAAAGAGGAATCAATGAAATAAATTTTGTTTCCTTGCTTTCTTCTGAAACTACTAATACTCTGAAGGCATAATGTGTTTCCCATATGAGCTTGTAAATGAGCAGGACTTCATGGAAATGACAAAATGGTAAATTACTCTAGAAATCAAATGTACTTCAATCATTCCGGCTCCTCTCCCCCAGACAAGGTGAACATGTTTATGATTACAAAAATGTGTTTTCCACAGATCTCATATAGATATGCAACCTCAAGTGTCTGTCCTCAAATATCTTCTGTCATAATACTCAGTATATTGATGTATTAAGCAGCAAAGCTTTCTTATTAAAAACACAACTATACTTACCTGGAGACAGAGTTCCAGAATCTTCTTGGATCATTCTAGATAGTTACAGAAATAAGCTCACTGAGATCAGAAGCCTCTACCCACCACCCTGTAGGGTTGGGATTAGGTAATTAATAAATGTGGTCTGGCTAAAGACCCACTCCTAGAGCTTAACACTGTTAAATAACAAAAACTCAATCAAGTAAATTTGAAAGATCTAATTGGCTTTATTATTTGACTCATGAATCCAGCAGCATCCCCATCTAGCAAGTAGAGAGGAGTTCAAAAGAACCACAGAAAATAAAAGGCTTTTAAAGGTGAAGAGTGAGGGGCACCTGGGTGGCTCAGTTAAGTGTCTGACTCCTGATTTCTGCGCAGGTCATGATCTCAGGGTCCTGAGATCGAGCCCCACATCGGGGTCCATGCTGGGTGTGGTGCCTACTTAAGATTCTCTCTCTCTCCTTCCACCCCTCCCCCACCTTTCCTCTCAAAAAAAATTAGTAACAAAGATAGAGAGGGAGTGGAAAAAAGGAAATTATTAGCAAGGAACCCATTGTTTTAAGCAAGGTCACCCTCCTAAAGGGAACGGAAAGGGTCTATCAGTAAAATTCCTGGTGCTGAACAGGAAATTCCAGGTTGACTGATTAGAGGTTAAAGGCTGAAACTGCAGTTAAGTATTAAGTCTTGCCTTACTGACTCTGGTAAGTGACACCATGCTGGGCCCGTGTTTTCTTTTTAACACGAATGATTAAAAAAAAAAACCCCTCCATGACATTGAAACCATTTTGCTATAGTTGCAGAAAATAAGAGACCATATCACCATCCCTTAAGAGGACAGCTACTGAAAACTGATTATTAGGCTTAAACTAATTCTAACTGTTGGGGGTGGGTGCCCCATCGTGTACACCAGGATGCTTTCCTTAAGAATGTCCCTGTGGGGGGGCACCTGGGTGGCTCAATTGGTTGGGCGTCTGCCTTCGGCTTGGGTCATGATTCTGGGGTCCTGGGATCGAGCCCTACATCGGGCTCCCAGCTCAGCGGGGAGCCTGCTCAGGGAGTCTGCTTTTCCCTCTCCTTCTGCCCCTCCCCCTCACTCGTGTTCCCTCTACTCGATCTGCTCTCAATCTCAAATAAATAAATAAATAAATAATCTTAAAAAAAAAAAAAAAGGAATGTGCCTCTGTGTGTGTGTCTACGTGCACACAAGTGTATACTTGTATTTCTTTTTCCTTTCCCATAGGTTTCCTGCCACTGGTTGGTGGGGTGGAGGGTCACAATCATGTTGGTGACGATAGATATTCTCTCCCCAGGGTGGGATGACATCGTGGACAACAGACCAGCGCCGCTCCCTGAGCTCTAAGGTGGTGCTGATGAAGGTCACACCCATGACTCTGGTGACACACTGCTCTGCCGGGAGGGGGCTGCTGGCTGGGTAACCCTTCTTCACCAGGAACAGCCAAACCACCAGGTATGTCAGGATGGAGACCCGCAGCAGCTGGCAGATCTGGCCCTCCACTTCTCCTCTTTGGCAATGACACACTTGGCCGTCCCGCAGGCGAACGCCACTGGCTGAAGCCCCTCGAAGCCACCTGCCCTGCGGAGCCGGCTCTCCCTCCCAGGCCCCTCGGCCCAGCCCCGCAGCAGCCCCACCGTGTATTGCCCTGAATGATCAGAAAGACAATTTATCAAGTACTTACGGCCCTTCAGGTATGGCCAGCACAGGCTGTGCTGATATTAAGCTCGGCGCATGTTCTTATCAAAACACACAGGTGCACCGAGCACAGCGGAGGAGCTTATGAGAAACGACTAGAGATAAAACAGCCGTCTTGGATTTTTTTTTCCCACAACATTTATTCTTTTAACTCCAATTCTGCTGCCACCCACTCCTTACAACGCTTTGCCCCAAAATAAGACCAAAGGAAGACATGCGGGTAACGTACAAAAAGACAGTATTTATTTCACTCAAGCTTTCATATAAGAAGTTAAACAAAACGATCCCTAGTTGAAGGCATTACCAAAAATATTCTTAACATTGTTTCACATGTCCCTTCAGTGCCCAGAGAGAGGAAAAACTTATCTGAACGAAAGAGTAAGAATGACCATCCTTATGGTGGGTTTTCTTAGGAAGGCCGAGGGAAACACAATCCATATAGTTTAGGCGTAACATAGCGAAGGAACCTCCAAGCTTCCTACAGGTGATGGAAATCCCACTGATGTATTCAAATTCCCTTTTCGGTGACTATTGAAGAGCTATAGGTATTCCCGTAATTCACTGCCTGCTTTTCCCTCCACTATCTGACAGCTCAAAGCAGGGAATGGAAACCAAATGCAACGTCCCCACTCTGGGGCTGTGACTGTCACCGTCTGCCGTCCCTTGGGGAATCATGATACCAAAGCATCCTCTCCCTCACTGCCATCTAAATAGGATACCAGGAAAAATGGCCCTGGGTGAGGCGTGTAGGTGTTTTGCTTTCCAGAATTATAAAAGACTTCACTGGGAGAGCATCTCAGACACAGGAAAACCCAATGTTCTTTCTAGAGAATCTTGTAACACGGTGGGACACCCACTCCGCCTGTCTCCCACCTCAATCTGACCTAAAAAAAAAAAAAAAAAGGCACAGGGAGGCAACCCCCTGACGTCTACCTGTGCCACGAAATTTCCTCCGACGAGCCAGGGCAAGCTGGTGGCCACCTTGGCCCAAACCCATGGCAAGCAGGCACCTCTGACCTTCTCCCGCAGTCCCCTAAGAGCGGGAGGGTAAGTCGCATCATCGGAGTGCTGCCCGTGGGTGAGTGTCTGGAGAACTTGTAGGTGTCAAGCTGTCAAGTTCCTACCAGGAACTGGGAGTCTGTGTGCATGAGGAGACTCTGGGGGGGGTATGAGGGGGGCCTCTCGCTTCTATGCTTTAAATCTGGAGGAAGGAGGAGCAGAGGGAACATCTCAGTGGATCCAATGGAGGGCTGGGTGAGGAGGGAACCCTAACTCAGTATGCAAAAAAAAAAAATGAATACAAATGTGGGAGCCTCTGATGCTATCCATATATGAAGCAAAACCTACTCATAACCAGTTGGGGCCGGAAGGGAAAAGGGGAAGACCTAACTATTCTTTTCGGAAGCCAAGAGCAAAGTGCGGAGTGAAGATTATACCTCCTTTCTGCTCAGAAAATGCAGAGAGAAAACAGTAATCCTTGAAAACCTTCCAAGAAATGCAGACTCACGCAGAAGTTACAAAACATGCAAGAATCAGTCACTGTTTCTTAGTCTCCTCACACTTTACCTGAGATGCAAATTACTCCCTGCCCCTCTAGGTGTTCTGAGCAGCTTTACATCCTGCTTTCTAACTTCTAACGAGACAGGACAGACGGGCTGTCGTGAACGCGGCGGGGGAGACTGGGCATGGGAACTGGGGAGTCGAAAGGTTTGGCAACTGACCAGTGGAAATAGAGCAGTAAAGAACAGGGGAGTCTCGGCTAGACTGTCACCCGCCCGAGCGGTGCCTCCGGGCTGGGGGCCAAGCGCAGGGATGCGGGCTGAACAGTGAACATCTGATCTGAGCGGTGGAGGTGAAGGAGGCTCAGGCGGAACACCGCACACCCAGCAAGCCCCCCTCCCTCCGCCGGGCGGGGAGGACGGGTGGGGGGAGGAGAGGGGAGCCTGCTGCGGTGTCGGGAAAGGAGTCGCCCCTGCCCCATGCCTGGGCCTCTCAAAGCAGGGACTACTGCTGCTCAGGGGGCTGACGATTCCAGACTGCTAAGAGATTTAAGAGCCACACACATTCCTCCATGAGATCCCAAACAGATAAAGAGATTTTATCAATTTCGGCTGTAAGATGTTCTCTGTGACTCAGGGTTGGCAACAGCAACTGCACCCAAAATGCATTTCACACAACAAATCAAATGTAGTCGGTATTGCTCGACACAGAGAATACAAAGCAGGCACAGATCCCTCAGAAATTGTCACAACCCTTGGTAAGATGAACTCTACTGCCATCATGGCCGTTGGCTTTGTCCCTGACTTTGAAGCCTTCGCAAGGGCCGTCTGCTTTTATAATTCAACAACAGGGACTCACTCTCGTCGCCAGAGAGCCCCTCAGGTTTTGTTTCTCAGTGCTCAACTCAACAGAAAGGCAGGGGCTCTTCGGAGCTGCCTGTTTGCAAATGGCCCAGTGGTTTCAGTTTCCGTTTCACGAGTTCCCAGATAACAAAATGCAGAACGGGATGAATCTTCACAAGGTCACGCTGAAGGTTAAAATAAATTATCCCCGTCACTGAGAGGCTCTCTTCAGGTTTTCTATCAGTACCACAGAGTCGGTCTCTTCTCTGGTTTGCTTCTCGTAGATGTCGTACTTCTTCCAGTGCTGGAAGGAAGGAAAACACACACACACACACAGGATGACTCTTGTAAACAACGTTCTCTCCCTGAGGCCCCGCAGGCTGGGGTTATTCTTAGGTTTGCGTGCATGGAACCAGTGAGTGTTTGTTTTCCTGTCACGGTTTTGGTTTGGGTGGTTTTGTGTTGTTTTGTTTTTGACTAAGAATCTTCATCTATTTGAACAATTCATGAAACGAAACAATCGGGAATTAACATTCAAAGGAGAAGGGAGAGCATGGGATTGTTACGTGATGTCTGATAGCTATCTCAAGAGAGAAATGCCGACCTCTCCAAAACTGGAAACGAAGTCTTTTGAAGAAGAATGAAAAGGCAGCGCGCTTTTCTTACATTAACTGTTCCTACCTTTATTTTCTTGCCACTCCAATTTGCCCATCGCTCCAGACAGATTAACAGGCTCAAAAAGTCAACCAGCATCGAGGTCAATGGCAATATATAAAATGTCCCAAAAAGTCTTAGTGCAGTTAAAACTTTTGAAAGACCCTATATGGACAGTTTCATGTGACATCATTTGCAAGAAGTGGGAATCATGCATTTAAAGGCAAGCTCATCCTGAACTCAATGTAAATGCATCTCCTAACGGTGAAAGCCAATATCCTGGCCTTTGCCTTCTTTCCTTAGAAATCAAGGAAAAGGGCGGAAACTGAGCTCAGTCCCCTCATCTGTAAAACAGAGTTGCTGGACTAAACCGGAGGTCAGCAAACTGCGGTGGAAGGGCTGGACCCAGCAGGCCGCCTGTTTTTCTAAATAAAGTTTTCTTGGCACGCCTCTTTGTTTCTGTGTGGTCTGCAGCTGCGATCACGCTACAACGGCAGAGGTGAGTTGCCCTAAGAGCAAAGGGCTGGGTAAGTCAAGAATATTTACTCTCTGGTTCTTTCCAGGGAAAGTGTGCCACCCCTGCACTAGATTTTTCCCAAGCTCCTTCTCTGCTCGGATGTTTTCTGGTTCGAGAAGCCTAGGAAAGGCAAGGCAAAGCAGAAAAACAGAAACGAGAGCAACAGTGACTATTCCGCTGCCTCGGGCTGTACAGTTAGAGATGGACTGAGCGGGTCGGGAGCATCCCAGTCTTGGAGAGCACAGGCAAGGATGAGCTGAGAGACACTGCTTCAAATATCTAAATTATTCTAAATAAATGAGTTAACCCTCATACTCTTAGCAGAATGGCTAAAATAAAAAAAAAATACTGACAGTCCCAAGTGCGGACACAACTGCAGAGTAACTGGAGCTCTCCTGCAGTGCTAGTGGAAATGCAAACTAGCACAGCCGCCACGGGTCCTTACAAAATGAAGCGGACACCGACTTTGTGACCCAGCAGGCCCACCCCCAAGTATCCACCCAAGGGAAATGGAAACCTATGTCTACACGAAGACCCCCACATGAAGTTTTATAGTAGCTTTCTTCAGAAAAGCCCCAAACTGGAAACAAGCCCACTGTCCTTGAACAAGCGAATGGTTAAATAAACTGTGGCGCAGCCGTATCACGGCATGTTGCTTGGCAACGGAAAGGAATGAGCCATGGATACACACATCAACACCGACAGCTCTTATATGCACCGTGCTGGGTGAAATAAGCCAGACTCCAAAATCTATGTGTTTGGTGCTTCCATTCATAAGACATTCGGGAAAAGGCAAAACTTTGGGGATAGGAACAGATGAGTGGTGGCAAGGGTATGGTGATGATGAAAATGTTCTCGATCGTGACTGGCGTGAGTAGCAGCGACAAAACTGCACACATGTGCTACAAGTGCAGCCGCACAGAAGAACTGTGCACTTAAAAAAGATGAAATTGTATTTTACATAAATCAAATCAACAAACCTGGCTTTTGAAAATGTGAAATGCAAAGGATCTAATAAAAAACAGTCTGAAAAAATTACATAACCTTGAAATAATGGCTTATTCAATAAATGGCACTAAGACAACTGGCTAAGCATTTGAAAAATAAAGTTAAACCCTACTTGACGGCCCACATGGATCAATTCCCTATGGATTCTTGAAAGACCTAAATGTAAAAAACAAAATCAAGTAAGAACTAGAAAAATATACTGGGCAACAAGTACATCAATCTGAGACAGGAAAAGGCTTCCTACAAACAAAAAATACAGAAGATTTGAATGCATAAAAAAGAAAAACAACATTAATCACCCTAAATACTACACAGAGACAGACAACAAGCCAAAGGATTAATAGCTGATAAATAAAGAGAGCTTTGTGGGGGCGCCTGGGTGGCTCAGTGGGTTAAGTGTCTGCCTTCGGCTCAGGTCATGATCCCGGGGTCCTGGGATTGAGAGCAGTGTCCTAACCCTAACCCTAACCCTAACCCTACTCCCTCTACCCCTCAGCACTCCCCGCGCATGGGCTCTTTCTCTCTCTCTCTCTGCTCTCTCTCCCCCAAATAAATAAATAAATAAATTTTTAAAAGAGCTTTAGGGGTGCCTGAGTGGCTCAGTCATTAAGTATCTGCCTTTAGCTCAGGTCATGATGCCAGGACCCTGGGATTAAGCCCTGCACCAGGCTCCCTGCTTAGCGGGAAGCCTGCATCTCCCTCTCCCACTCCCCCTGCTTGTGTTCCCTCTCTCGCTCTCTCTCTCTCTCTCTCTCTCTGTGTCAAATAAATAAATAAATAAATAAATAAATAAAAATCTTTTAAAAAAAAGGAGCTTTACAAACTACCAAATTTCCAAAACGTGAATATGGCAGGGAAAAAGAAATGGACAATGAACAAGAACTTCACAAAAGAATTCAAGCCCATGAACATATAAAACAATACAAAAGTTGATCCATAAAATGAAAGCAAGATGCCCTTTTCTCTTCTGTGAATTGGAAAGAATTAAAAAAAAAAAAGATACACTCAGGCTGGCAAAAGCATGACGGAAGCACCGTTCAGTCATACAACCTACTTATAATCTATGCTTCTTGTGAAAAATTTAAAAGTATGTATTTTAATGCCCCCCTTTCCTTAATATGAAGGAATCATACTGTGTCTGTAACCAGGGTATTTAACAGCATGTATTACAGATTCTTACATACTAGTAAAATTGAGCTACCTCATTTTCTTTACCCTCTGCATAATACGTCATTGCATGAATGCACTGTAATTTATTGAATCGGTATCCTTAATAGATATTTAGCCTGTATATCCTTTCTGGATGACAATTCGTCACTATTAACCAAAGAATTTAAAAAGTATTAATCTCTTCTGATCCAGCAATCTTACCTGTAACAATATATCCCCCCCAAAGAACAGACTACATATATACACATAGATGTATGGCTACGACATGATGCCTATAATGATGACATTTAGAACTCATCTAAATGCCCCAACATTAGGGACTTGGTTAAGTATGTTATGATATATTCACACAATGGCAAACACTATATAGCCACTAAAAAGCATATGATAGGACCAGGGTTGACGAACTTTTTCTGTCAATGGAGAGATAATATTTTCAGCTTTGAGTGTCTGTCCCAAAAACTCACTCTGCTGTCACAGCATGGAAAGAGCCACAGGTAACATGTAAATGAACAGGTGTGGCTGTCTGCCAACAGAACTTTTACGGATGCTGACATTTGAATTTCAAATAATTGTCATGTGCTAAGACAAAATATTCTTCTTTAGATCTTTTCAACACTTTAAACATATAAAAACCATTCTTAGTTTGTAGGCTGTAGACAAGCGAGCAGCAGACAAGATTTGGCATGGTCTGTAGTTTACAGAGAAATCCTAGAGGGAAGGTAGTGGTTGGCGGCATTGTTTTGTTTTTGTTTTTAAAGATTTTATTTATTTGTTTGGCAGAGTTAAAGAGAGAGCAAGCACAAGCAGGGGGAGCAGCAGGCAGAGGGAGAGGGAGAAGCGGACTCCTCGCTGAGCAGAGAGCCGGATGCAGGCCTCGATCCCAAGGCCCGGGGATCATGACCTGAGCCCAACACTTAACCAACTGAGCCACCCAGGCACCCCAGCAGCACAGTTTTTAAACATCCCCAAATGCTACCATAGAAAACACAAATAGGAAAGGTAACCAGGGTAAGCAGGAAAGCAACTGCCCAGTCCACAGTCACAATCTATGAAAGAACCAGATTGAAATGATTCCCTTGTGAGCCCTGAAATACGAATGGGTGGCCAAAGTAGAGACAGCCACAAGAGCACAATGGAATCCGTTACAGAGGAGGTACGGAGAAGGAACTGGCAAGACATCTGATAGATCTGAGAACTCTAAAATAACTCAAACCCCAGCAAGCTAATTTATGTACAACAACTAAGACCAGCAGGGGTTTGCCCTTTCAAATAGCGACAGTGCAAGGAGTCCGTGCTGGAGCCTGGGAGTAGCCTGGGCCCCATGAACTCGCAAAGCCATCCAAAGCTCTCTTCCAGGGACAAGTTCCACTCTGAGGAGCAACTGACGCACAATGATGCCACGGTGACCCAGAGACCGGGTGGCTCAGTCAGTTAACTGCCCGACTCTTGACTTTGGCTCAGGTCATGATCTCAGGGTCCTGGGATCCAGCCCCGAGTTGGGCTCCGTGCTCAGAGGGGAACCTGCTTGAGATTCTCTCGCTCTCTCTCCCTCTGCCCTTCCCTCTGCTCACGTGCACACACACGCGCACACACACATTCTCTAAAATAAATAAATTTTTAAAAAATCTTTAAAAAATGAAGGTGGATAAAAATTATTCAAGAGGATGTGACAAATACAGAAGATGGGCAAAGAAAACAAGGGAACGGAATAACTGAAGTCCAGATATTTTTACTGAAATTAAAAAAAAAAACATCTAAGACTACATACTGAAAGGGTACATCACCTACCTCAGAAATCAAGCCTAGAAGACCAACAACAAGACATATTCTGGTAAAATTATTGGACTTGGAAGAAAAAAAAGCTTTAGACAATCAGACAGAAAAGACCAAGTGTTTGTCTTTAAAGTACACTCTATGCTCAACGTGGGGCCCAAACTCTAGATCCTGAGATCAGAAGTCGCACACTCCACTGACCGAGCCAGCCAGGTGCCCCAAGACCAAGTGTTTTAACACAGAAAATTATATTGTCAGCAGACTTTGACAACATTTTAAACCAGAAGAAAATGGATGCCACATTTAAGATACCCAAGGCAAGAACATGTGAGCCATGGATTTTATATCTAGCTAAAATGACTTTCAATTATTAATGCAGCAGACTCCATCAATGTGTAAATAATTCAGGAAATGTTGGTCCCATGAATCCTCCCTGAGAAAACGTTTAGAGCTTCAAACAACCAAAGTGACTGGAGAGACATGAACATGAAGACAGGCAGTAAGCATCAAATACGTACACCCACCCAGAAATGCGACCCCAGGAGGGCTCTGAGAGAGACACTATGGTACGCAATAGTTACCTGCACTGACAGTGCAGACGCTGGACAGCTTCAAAAATGAAGAGGGAACAGGGAAAACATATGGGAAAATGGCCTTTTCCAATAATCATCAAAACTAATTTCATAATTTGTCAGAAGTTCAGAAATTCCTTCAGTTCCTCCTGTTTCTTTCTCATCCGTTACATTCAAATAAAATTAAATATGAGCATTTTATTAAAACATCCTATGACTGGCTCAGAGTCCAGACAGGAGAATCAGGACGCCCGGGTTCAGGTTGCCATGTCTGACTCTCGTCCGGTCAGTGTGGATCCTACCTCTGGTGTTGTGAGCACACTATACCTACTCCCCTGTGGGACCTCACCTTCTTTTTTTTTTTTTAAGATTTTATTTATTTATTTGAGAGAGAGACAGTGAGAAAGAGCATGAGCGAGGAGAAGGTCAGAGGGAGAAGCAGACTCCCCGTGGAGCTGGGAGCCAGATGCGGGACTCGATCCCGGGACTCCAGAATCATGACCTGAGCCGAAGGCAGTCGTCCAACCAACTGAGCCACCCAGGCGTCCTGGGACCTCACCTTCTTCATTTGTGTGCTGGAGGTAAGACCAGCAGCGAGGTGGGGACAAATTAAGGAAGTGCTTAGAAGAGTGTCTGATACACAACAAAAATTCCCTAAGTACAAACTATGATTACTGTTGTCATTGTAACTCCATTTGTCATTAAAAGTCCCATTTCTCGGGGCGCCTGGGTGGCTCAGTGGGTTAAAGCCTCTGAATGAGGTGACTTCTCAAACTGTTTGATCATGTGTGTATTGTCTCTTTTTAAAATATACATCTAGGAGCACCTGAGTGGCTCAGTGGGTTAAGCCTCTGCCTTCGGCTCGGGTCATGATCCCAGGGTTCTGGGATCGAGTCCCGCATCGGGCTCTCTGCTCAGCAGGGGGCCTGCTTCCTCCTCTCTCTCTGCCTGCCTCTCTGCCTACTTGCGATCTCTATCTGTCAAATAAATAAATAATTTTTTTTTAAAAGTCCCATTTCTCTATGCTGCTCACATAACCTTAGAGATGGTTATGTCCGGGTGACAGGACAAAGAGCGGCTTTATTTTTCTCTTTTGGTGATCTGTATTTCTCATTTCTCTATAATAAATCCATGTTGCCTTTAAAAGAAAAATATTGTAATTTTTAAAAAAGCATGAGGAACATTACACCTTCATTGGTTTCTAGTCATTAGACCCAGTGGTTAGCTGGGTTGGACAGGAAAAAAAAAATCCATTTTAATGAGGTGAGCCCTGCAGCAGAAATGGCTTCCAAGAGATATTAATTTTTTTCAATTGTCTTTTTTCATTTCTAAAACTCGGATTACTCTCATTTTCACTCATCATCAGCATTGTGGCCTTTTCCTGAGGACTGCCTCTATGAATATGTCTGTGTAAGAAAAGGGAACAAATGCTCTGACCTATTATCCAATTTCGTGAATTCTATGCCAGTATATTTTTCAAATTACTTGCAGAAAGAAAAATAAATCCACAAAATTACCCATCTGTAATTCAATTCTCACACTGCCAATTTTTAAAAACAAGGTAATCAGCAACAGAATAATGGCCAAAGATGAAAAACATCACAGGTAGAAAAAAAGAAAAAAACAGCGTTTGGGAGGCTAACATGACTGGCTTTTCGTTGTTGGTCATCTAATCCTAGAAGAGCAGCAGGCAATACAGGTTCTTCTAGTTTAAAGAAATAAACAAATTTCGTGGTGTCACGGAACACTAAATGTTCATTTAAGAATACTTTCAAGGTCTGGTTAGTTCCCACGGTGAATTTTCCATAGAAGTCAAGTGGGTTTCGTGCCCCAAGCCCTGGGTGAAACAGCGGCCTCTTGTAGGAACGTAAATCAATGGATTACGTGCCCCGGTTTTCTTCAGATCAATATCCCCAATAGAAAGATGAATGACATAAATTGGAGATCGTCATGCCTTAAGTATCCCATTCGTATTTAACTTTAAAAAATAAAGTTGATGGGGGCGCTTGGGTGGCTCAGTGGGTTAAGCCTCTGCCTTTGGCTCAGGTCATGATCTCAGGGTCCTGGGATCGAGCCCTGCATGGGGCTTTCTGCTCAACAGGGAGCCTGCTTCCCCTCTTTCTCTGCTTGCCTCTCTGCCTACTTGTGATCTCTCTCTCTCTGTCAAATAAATAAATGAAATCGTTAAAAAAAAAATCAATGCAGCCAAAAAAAAGAACCATTTGAGGGGTACCTGGCTGGCTCAGTTGGTAGCACATGTGACTCTTGAGGTTGTGAGTTCGAGCCCCACGTTGAGGGTAGAGTTTACTCAATTAAAAAAAAAAGAACCAGCTAAAATGTGGTATGAAGGGGACGAAGGTGGTACCATTTAACATGGCTATGGCTCCAACCCCACCCTTTAAAAATTGAGAAGTAAAGGCAAAGAACTAAACAGGTTACCTGCTTTCTTAGCAGAGAGAGAGTTTCAGAATAACCGAAGAGCCAAGTTACTGACTCAAAGCCCTGCTTTGGAGAAAAGGGGCAGCTTACAAATGTAGATTAGGTGACAGGAGAAAAATCGTCACTTCAGAAAGCCTGCTGAAACTACTGATTCACTCCAGGAGACCAATGGGCACAGAGAGCATGAGCTACAGAGCTGAGCTAAGGTGCCAACAGGGTGCTGTCTTCAGGTGGTGAGGGGGGACTAAAGTGTCAAAGGGCAGGAGGGGACACCCTGTTACCACCCTACACTCAGTGCTCCATCTTCACATCACTAATGGTGCCACGACTGGATCCGACCCAACTCCCCACAGTTGGGGAACGGCTGGAAAAACTGCAATAGGGGTGAGTGTTAGACAATATTAAGGGATATGAATCACTTTTTAAAAGGATGGCCACACTATTTTGCTCAAGCAGGAAAGCGGTCCTCATTTTTCTTTTCTTTTTCTTGTGTTCCTAGTTTTTAAAGATACATAGTGAAGTGAGGGGAAAAAAAAAAAGAAGAAAGAAACAATTCAGCAGTATCTAGAAGTTGACTCCCAGCTAACAAGCTGCTTCCCAATCAGGAATGCGAAACTGGCACAGTGTGGAAAGCAGAACTGGTTTCCAAGAAGTGGGGGAAGAATAGATAATGTTTTATGGATGAAACAGAAATGCAGATGTGGAGAAGCAAATGCCCCCCCACAGCCCCCTGCCCCCCAGACGTGGCCCGCAGCCCAATTAGTCACGAAGGAAAGGCAAGCAGCAAAGCCACAGGAAGAAATGCTGTTGGCCATGGGGTTACTACAGCGATGAGCAAAACACTATCAAAACACTAGGAACCTTAAGAAAAACTATACAGAGGATTTCATTTCTTCGTGGCCACACCTAAATGAGGTTTTTGGGTTTTTTTGTTTTGTTTTGGTTTGGTTTTTTTTTTTTTATTCCCAAAGAACCACTATGGATGGTGTAGTGGAGAAGGAGTATTAGGAAAGGGTTGGGATTATTCCTCGGGATTAGCAGCCGGTAACTCTGGGCCACTATGGCCTCTGGTTCAGGTTCTGCCATGACCTCTCTTGGTGACAGTCCCTGAGAAATGTCTCTAGGGCCCCCACCGTCCCCATCTCTAAAAATGAGGGGTTAAGACGAGCATCTTAGTGCCTTAACAGTTCACAGTTAAAGACAGATAACTCAGTGCATGAAACGTCCACCTCACTGAAGGACCCTCAGGGCCATGTTCATTCTATAATTCAATAATTCTAGAAGTAAAAGGCTCGTCGTTCTACTGCATACGCAGCTCCACTGGGTGAGGATTGCTGTCGTGTAGAGAAAAGAAGACTACTCATTTGCTTAAAGAGAAAACGTGAATATTTGTTCTATTACCCTTCCCCCCTGTCTGGTATTTTCATTATACTTTCGGTTTTAAAGCCTGATTTTATTTAATGGTCTGCAACCACCACAAACAAAAACATCTTATGCTTTTAGCAGTCCATCTTGTCAGTGTATCTGCCTCGCTAAATTATAGAATTCTCTGACTCATCGGGACAACATATTATCCTCTAGACAGCAAATTGAAAAAAAAGCAATTTTCCCATCTCTGAGAAAGACAATTGATCTGATTTTGCTGTCAATGTTACCATCATTCACTCTATCACTCAGGCTCGAAACCTTGAGATTATTTCTACTCTCTGTACCTTTCCTTGCCCACAGAGTCCCCAGGCTGTAATGAGTGGCCTTTAATAATGTCTCTTGCGTCGATCCCCTCTGCTGCCACCTCAGTTCAAGTCCCTACTACCTCTCAAACCCAGATGACCGAAATAGTCTCTTTCCCCTTAATGACTTGGTGTAGGGTTCCTTTTCATTATGAAAGTAATACAAGCTCATTATAGGTAATTTGGAAATTTCAGAAAGGTAGAAAATAACCCAGTTATTGGTGTGGCCCTTCTGCCCAGAGATGATCATTTTGATCCCTCTCCTTCCACTTGTGGTTCTACATGTATATTCATGCGTTTTTATCCAAATTAGGATCCAGTGTAGTCTGTGGGATGTTTCTTACTCTTCTATCACGATTATTTTGCTGTGACATTAAATGCTTTGAAAACCTAACTTTTTTTTTTTTAAACTAATTCTCTATGGTGGATGATTCACTGGCTTCTAAGTTTTTCATGTTAGAGACAAATGCTGCATTGCCTGGCCCTGTGCCATTGTTGGGTTACTTCCTCAAAACGGACTCTTCAAAGTGTAACGATCAGATCAAAGATTCTTGTGACATTTTTCCAAGCTGCCCTCCAGAAGGAAGAAACCGCTCTGTAGAAGAGGCGCCCGCTCCCTCCGCACTTGCTAAGGTTGGCCCTGATCACTTATCAGCCTTGCTAGGCTGGACATTTCCATCTCCTCCATGCTCCGGCTGCATGTCCTGCATATATACTCGTGAGTCCAGACATGTTTTCATGGGCGATGGGCATCTGCGTCACGGCACTTGAACTAGTCTCCGTTCTGCTGAGAGGGGCAGTGAGCGCAAGTGCCTGAGGCATCTGGCAGGTCAGCGCAACTGTGAAACCAGTGGGAACTGGGAACGGTAGGGCCTCGGAGAAAGTGGCGGAGTGGACGGGCCGGCTGAAGCTTCCAGACTGAAACCCTTGAAATACACCATGCCAGCCAAACAAAAGCCTGGATGTGGCAAGTTGGGGACTAGCTTCCCAGTTTGCTACCGTGCCTCCGCCTCTAACCTGCTCCCTTCACACCGCTGTCAGGCTGCTAGTCCTTACGCCTTCCCACAGAAGGCCAGCCGTAATGCGACTCCAGACCTTTTCCTCAGAAGGCCCCGTCCCCACCCTCTCCCCTTCTGTCAAGAACAACTCTCCGAAGGTAGTGAGCTCCTTGAGGACACTCTCTCATACAAGAGGCGATGCAGCAGAGTGGAAAGAGAGAGAGAAGTCTAGAATCAGACCGTGCTGGGTCAAATCCCCCCTTACTACCTACTAGCTGTGTGACCGCAGGAAAGTTAGCTAACCTCGCTGAGGCTTCATTTCCTCATCTGTGAAAAAAAATGATACTAACAGCACCTTTGCCGGAGGGCGGTTATGAGGACGCAACAAGGAACAGAGGCCAAGCTCCTGATACGCTGTGGCCACAGAGCGGACTTTCAGGGACCTGTTAGAGGTGTCCAAGGACCTGCACGGCTCCAGCCCCCGGCAGCTCGCGCACTGGCTGGGGAGATGGAGAGAGCGACGGGGTGATCCTAAGGAAAGTAGTCGCCCCAGTGTTTTTCAAAGTGGGCTCTGCAAATGGTCTTGCCAGAATAGGAATCCTCTGTGGGCTCCTGTCAAATAGGCAGACTTAAGGAGCAGAGCCCATCCCAGACCTGCGCAGTCCGACTTTCTGGAGGTGGGGCCCGGGAGGCTCTGTTCTTGCAAATGCTCCAGTTGGTTGTGAAACCACTGAAGGCAGAGAGCCACCAGCTGCCACACTGCCCCTCGGTGACAGCGTACCACCTCCTCATCAAGCACATGACTTTGGGACCCACCTGCCTGGTGGGGCCCCATCCCCCGGGGTCTGGCAGTGTGACCACGACTCAGTGAAAAAGTGATTCAGACGCAACCTCCCGGAAAGCACGTGGGCCTCCCTGCCTCCTCTCCCCTGCTGCATGTCATCGCTGCTACTGTGAATCACTTGTGATGACAAGAAGTGTTTGGGGAGGGGCGCCTGGCTGGTTCAGTCGGCACAGCATGGGACTCTCCATCTCGGGGTCATGAGTTCAAGCCCCATGTTGGACGTAGGGTTTACTTTAAAAAAAAAAAAAAAAAAAAAGAACTGTTTGCGGATTAACAATAAATGGAAAGTGCCGATGCTCATGGTAATCACCGAAGCTGGCCGGGGGCTCACGAGTGCCTGCACGCTAAGCAGCCTTTATGCATTCAAGTAACCGGACCTACACACAACCACGAGGCAGGAGCTATCATTACCTCCACTTTACAGCTGAGAATAGCAAGGCCCAGAGAGGTTGAGGAAGTTACCTCAGGTCAGACAGATGGTAAATGAGATTTGAATCCAGACAATCGGACTCCAGAGCCCAGACCATTATGTGCTAGTGGCTACGCTACTTCACTCAATTAATCGCCCCGTGCCTCATACTACTCATTTAAAATCGATGTAAGAATAGTGATATTTATCCCAGTTAGTGTCTTCATTATTTTATTTGGGTGAATGTGCTTCTCAGAGAAACCTGACACTCTTGGGTTCCCCAGGGTCTTGGGTTTTCCAGCCACAAATTCCAGCATGAGTGTGCGGCTAACTAACCATAACAGTTCAGGTGGCTCTGCCTCGTCTTTGGAGGCCGGCTTTCCAGGCAACAGCATGAATGAGTGAACGAGATCGGTTTCCGCGCTTCACCCCATCTTTCTATTTCCCCAAGGATCCAAGAGGCAGAAGCCCTGCCTACTAGACTGCTTTCATCAGGGAGGCTCCCCTCCTTGAATGTCTGGATTAAACAGACTCCCTGCTCCGGGACAGAATGAAGCCCAGTGACAGGAGATGGGCAGTGTTCTGAGGACTTCTCAAATGGTATGCTTAGTCTGAGATACCACATTTTTTAATTAATTATTTTTTATTCTAAGTAGGATCCACACCAAACGTGGGGCTCAAACTCACAACCCTGAGATCAAGAGTCACACGCTCTACTGACTGGGCCAGCCAGGCACCCCTGGGGTACAACATGATAAATTGCCTCTTCCTTGATCTTTCAGATAAAATGGAGATTAAAATAACCAATTTTAGGGGCGCCTGGGTGTCTCAGTCAAGTAAGCGTCTGCCTTTGGCTCAGGTCACGATCCCAGGGTCCTGGGATCGAGCCCCACATTGGGCTCCCTGCTCAACGGAAGCCTACTTCTCCCTCTCCTTCTGCCACTCCCTCTGCTTGTGCTCTCTCTCTGAATAAATAAATAAAATCTTTGAAAAAAATAACCAGTTTTGAAACAAGTGCTGACATATGCTACAACATGGATGAACCTTGAAAATATTATGCTAAGTGAAAGAAGCCAGACACAAAAAGGACAAATGTTGTGGGATTTCACTTACACAAGGTACCCAGAATAGGCAGATTCATAGAGACAGAAAGTAGAAAAGAGGTTACCAGGGGCTGGGGAGAATGGGGACTTAGTGTTTAATAGGCACAGTTTCTATCTGGGATGATGAAAAAGTTCTGGAAATCATAATGATGGTTGCTTGACACTGTGAGTGTACCTAATGCCATTGAGCTGTACATTTAAAAATGGTCAAAATGGCAAATTTTATGTTTTGTACATTTTACCAAACTCTTTACAAATCCCACAGCCTCCCAACAAAAACCAATTTCGAACTTCATGGAATCAGGGCTTACCAGGGTATCATCGTTCTGGTCTCCAAACATTTCTTTAAAAATCTTGCCAGGATCAGGAATTGGAGGGAATATAATGATCTTGAGCCTTTAAGAAAATAGAAGACATTTTTTGGTCAAATCTTCCAAGCCCACTTAAAAAAAGCCACATTAAAAGAAGACTTGGACTAAGCCATGGTACAGAAGTCATCTATGATGATGACGCAGCCGTGAAGAAATTTCCATAAGAAGCTGAGAAACCGATGTCCTGAGATCACCCAGGATGGGTAGGCCAAAGGGGCCATGAGGGTAAGCAGACTGCTCATACCCTATCATCATTAAACCTTTTTTTCCAACTTTATAGAGATATATACTCGACAAATAAAAATTGTATTTGAGATGAACAACATGATGCTTTGATACATGTATACATTATGAAATGATGACTACAAGCAAGCGAAGTAACACGTGTCCATTACCTCACACGGTTATGACTGTGCACGTGTGTGTGCGTGTGTGCATACGTGTACGCATGCAGGCATGTGTGCTCTCCCCCATTATTTAAATAATGGTGCTTTACTTATCATCGACCTGATTGGGGCTTACTGCTTACAATTTCGAAAAAAATAATATTCTGAGAACAGGGTACATTCTTCTTTAATTTTTCTTCCTTCTTCTCCCCCTGTGCATCTTTGCACCTCATAGTACTCGTTGGTGGGTCTACCTCACCTCCTGGGCCTGAAACACTGGTGTAGCCCAGGGCTCCGTCCTTCGCCCTCCATCCCAGCCGCTGTGCGAGTTCCCTCCTACAGTCTTAGGGCTTCGGGTCTGTTTACATGCCGAGGGCTCCCAAAATTCTACCTCCGGCCCAGACCCCTCCCTTGTACTCCAGGTTCATCACACCACTACCCATTCAACATCTCTACCTGGGTATCTATCTACTCGGTGTCTCGAACTTCCGTTCAGACCCGAAGCCCTCACCTTCGCCCTAGAGCCAGCGCTCCTCACAGTCTTCTCTGTCTCAGCAGACGGCTCCGGCGGTCACTCAAGCTGCCGAAGCCCAGAAGCCTGAGCGCTCCTCGAACCCTCAGTACCCCCTACACCTCCACGGATGGGTGAGCAGCTGCCAGCAAGCGCCCTCAGTTTAACCTTCCAAACACATCCCGCCTCTGACCACAGCTTAGTACCTCCGCTGCTCACCTCCTAGGTTAGGCCGCCCGCCCCTTGCCCGCCGCACACCGCAATGTCGCCTCACCAGCCTAGCTGCCGCCATCCGTGGCCAAGCCAATTCTTCGTTCAGCAACTGCGCTGACCTTTTATGACAGTAAAATCAGGTCGTGTCCCTTCCCTGCTTGAAACTCTCCAATGTGTCCCCATCACACTTCGGAAAAGAAAAATGTCAACTCCCTGCCACGGCTTATGGGAGCTAGCTGCGCCCACCTCTCCAGCCTCTCTCGCGTCACTCTCTGCTGGCAGGCGCAGAGAACCTTCCCTCAGACACGATCTGCTGATGCTCTTTCCCACAGCTTTAAGCAGCAACCTGTTCTGCGTTAATACTAGCTGAGTCACTTAATTAGTAACGTTCTCCATTTCTAAAACTTTGTTCCAAGGGCTACCAACTATCTGCGGCTATATGAGGCATTTGAAAGAGGAGAATGAACATGGGGCCTACCGATCATTCTAGACGCACGCCAAGGGAGCAGCAGCTCCTGAGCGGGGCTGGGGGAAACGAACCCAATCTTCCCCACCAGAAAATGGGCACGATAAGCCTTCTTTGCCATGCCATGCTACAAAAAGCAATTTATACCCAAAGTGCTCCTGATAGCCGAGGCAAACACCCAATACCCTCCCAGAGAGTTGTAACTGGAGCCCCAGGCCAGTAGAAACTGCCAGGCCGACCACGGCAGCTGCCTCACCTTTTGAGATAAAGCAGAAGGATGATGATGGCGCCTGCAACGATGACCGGAGTGGCAAGCAACATGCTTATGTAGAACGTGGGGTCGGTATTCTCACCTTGCAAATGGAAAGCAAACACGAAACGTGAGAGATCAACCCCTTTTAGAAAAAAACACCAAGCAACAGTTGGATCAAAATAGTGAGATCACAGCTCTTTCTGTACTCCACCCAACCTATTTTCTCCAAATCTTCAATCATCTTGTCTTCTGTTCCCTTCATCGTAAACAACACAGTCCTGCTCTAGTGCCTAAAACACCACGGATGAATAAACACCTTGAGAGTTATCCAAAACCTAGTTTCAGACACTACGCACAGTGTTACACCGGTTAAAAAGGTCATCTCATTAACAGTGACCACCTTTTCTTATTGGTTCCTTAACCACTATTAGAACATGTAAATCAATCCTAACCGCCACTCCTTCTTAACTGAGCATCTACTATATATGTGATACCACCCCAAGGGCTTGTACATGTTTGTATCTATGCCATACAGATACGTAATAGTATCTCCCATTTCTACAGATGAGAAGGACAAGGCTCAGTGAGGTTCAGTGGCTCGTCCAGAAGGGTTTTGGAAGCGATGCCGTCAAGCCTCAAATCCAACACTGTCTGAAAAGTTCCAGAGCTTTTCATGAACAGCCTTGCTATACCTCACTCACAGAATGCCATGTCTATTATATGCTTGTCTTTCCCACCAGGGCATGACCATCTAGAAAGCAACATCAGAGCCTAAAGTCGTTGTGTTAGTCTCTAAGGTGACCCCAAATGATCACAGCATCCTGATACTTATAGCCTTATGTAATCTCCTCCCCTTGAGGGTGGGCTGGACTGACTGACTAGACTATAAAGAACTGAAGAGCAGTGCTGATGTCATTTCCAAGATTAGGTTACAAAAGACTGTGATTTCCACATGGGTGGTCCCTCGCGCACTCTTGCTTGGGTCACTTACTTGAGCAAGCTAGCTGCCATTTCATGTGGCAGCCCTGTGGGGAGGCCCCAGGGGCAAAAAACCGAAGGAGGCCTCTGCATTAGCTTCTTAGGGCTGCTGGAGCAAATCAGCACATGCCAGCGGGCCTAAAACAGACGTGTTTTGTCTCACGGTGCTGGAGGCTAGAAGTCCAAAATCAAGGTATCCACAGGGACATGCTGTCTCTGGAGGCTCTAGAGAAGAACCCCTCCTTGCTTCTTCTTAGCTTCTGCTGGCTCCCTGGAATCGCTGGTGTTCCTTGGCCGCAGCTGCATCACCCCACGCTCTACCTCCCTCCTCACGGGGCCTTTTATCCCATCGGTGTTTCTGGGTATCCTGCCTTCTTACAAGGATACGTCATCGGACTTAGGGCCTACTCGGAGACAGTGGGGCCTCATCTTAACTTGCTAACGTCTGCAGAAACCCTACTTCCCAATGAAGTCACGTTCACAGGTGCAGGAGCTGGGACCCGAATGTACCTTTTCGAGGGATACGATTCATCCTGCCACAGCCTCCATCCAACAGCCAGCAAGGAATGGAGGCTTTCCAACGACCCCATAAGTGAGCCTGGAAGCGGCTTCTCCAGCCCCAGTCAGACCTTCAGATGAGGCTCTGCAGGCACAGCCAACAGCCTGACTGTAACCCCACGAGAGAACTTGGGCCAGAGGTACGAGGCTAAGCTGGACCCTCATTCCTGACCTACAGAAACTGTAAGATGGCAAATATGTGTCTTTTAAGCCACCAAATGTTGATGTGCTTTGTTATGCCACAAGACTTAACTCATACAACCATGCCTGGCCCACAGCTTATTTAGTCCCTCAATTAAAGGGGACCGCCTTCCTCAATAATCTGTTTCTCTGACCGTTACAGAGCGATTAGAAAGTTCTTCGGTTGGTCCCATTTTGCCCCATGGAACCACAAAAGAAAATAAGCTATTCCCTCTTCTGCCTAACCACCAATATCAGCCCAAATATTAGAATTCAGTGATCGGGACTCCCTGCCCCTAAGCTTGCTTCAGCAACCAGTCCTCCCGAAGTTTTGAGATTCTCTCACATCCTGATAACCCTCTGGGGGATAGAGTCCAGTCTGCCACTGAACCTCCTGCAGTGTGGTGCCCAGAATGGAATACCGCACCCTTGCGACGTGGCTGGGACACCGCGTCCCCACCCTGTAGCGCTCCCCTGTCTGGGTCCTGCAACAGCACCGCGGCCTACGGCTGCATATGCCTTAGAGGTATATTTAAGCCAATGCTGAGTCACTCTGAGCTTCCGGTTCAATAAAACCCTATGGCCCCACCCCACAACACACACACACACACACACACACACACACACA
Source organism: Enhydra lutris kenyoni (assembly GCF_002288905.1). NCBI lineage: Eukaryota > Metazoa > Chordata > Mammalia > Carnivora > Mustelidae > Enhydra > Enhydra lutris. The sequence goes on along the minus strand of NW_019154137.1, from coordinate 2,275,352 downwards.
CACACACCCCCTATGCCCCCACCCCACAACACACACACACACACACACACACACACATCCATAAAGCACAGGTCTTTCAGATCCTGTACTTGGGCCTGACACAGTTTGCTCAGCCACTCCATTCATACACGAAACTATTGTTTTTCAAACCTAGATGCAGTTTGATCTCTATTAAATGACATCAAGGTCACTGTTCTACTCTCTATTCTGTCACCAACAGGCTAGCCCTCCAGCACTGCACAATCTGCAGACTTAATTGCGCCTGCCTTCTGATATTTGTGTTCAGGTTGTTAAGAAGATGGAGACAGGACAGAAGAGAGAATAACACCTTTTGGATTGTGGATTTCCAAAGAGCTGTACGTTGTGAACTAAACCTGGGTGATTTGACAGTAATTAAAAGAGAAAACACAGTTCAATTGCAGACATTCTCTGGATGACATTAAGAATGCAGAACAATCCTTTACCCCAACCTATTTTCTGCTTCAGCTTAGTTTCCATGCATCAGTGGTTTAAATTTTAATGAAATCCCATTCTCTTACCTATACTCATCGCTTGACTCCAATTACTCCAGAGTTTGTCATCCTCATAGCAAAACTTGTTTGTCCTGACTCTTATTCTGACTGTGTTCAAAGTATCAGGAAGAACACTGGGGACCATGAAACAAATTGTACCCTTAGATATAAAATAAAAACACACAAAGAATGTTACCAGCTTATTCTCTTTCTCTGCTTCTGAATATCCTAAATTCTGTACATGATTAAGACGTGGACTACAGTCCAAATTATCTGACTTTAACTCCTCAAAGAAAAACTGGCAATAAGCCACAGAACAAAGGAGTCTGTTTCTCTCAAAGTAGTTCAAATTTAGGCTATGGTTGCCCTGCCCCACCCCCAATTATTCTATGACTTTAAGCCCAAAGAGTTAAAGTTGAATTTACTGACCTCCAGGTTTCCCTCAAATTCTGAATTCTGACATTTGGCCTCTTCAACCTGGAAGACATAAAAAAACAAATAGGTTCAAAAAATTCAAGAGACTAATTTATATCATTTAACCATTTCTAACAAGGTCCCCTTTTATCCCATCAAAAGACAACTAGGTACAGTGAAAGAAGGTGTTTTTTTTTTTTTAAATAAGTGGTGCTGAGTCAATTACATATCCATACAGGGGAAAAAAGAATCCTGTACCCTACCTCACACTATTTACGAAGTCCATTCCAGATGGACTGGAGATCTAAATGTGAAAGTTAAAATAAACTGAACAAATAAATACATAAGTACAGCAAGATTTTAGAAGAAAATGTAGAACATCTTCATGACCTTAAAGCATATTTCTTAAATAAAACCAAAAAATATTAACCCTAAAGGAAAAACTGTTATAAAGTCATCGATATTAAAATTGCAAACTTCTTCTGTTCATCAAAGATACCCTATTAAGGAAATTTTAAAAAGTCATGTATGGAGTGACAGAAATTATTTGCAATTCCTAACAAAGGACTTGCATATATATATATATATCATATAATATATACTTAAATTTACATATAATACGTGCACACATATATACATAGATCCCACCAACTAATAAGGAAAAGACAGACAACCCAGCAGAAAAACTGGCAAAGGATTTGAACAGGCATTTCTCAAGAGGGTATTCAAATTCCGAAAGAACGGGGCAAAAGTGCTCAACTTCATTAGTCATCAGGGAAATGCAAATTAAATCCACAAGATAACAATACACACACCTACCAGACAATACAGAGTGTTGCTGAGAATGTGAAGCATCTAGCACTCTCAATGTCGGCTCTTAGTAGTGTAAATTGGCACAGCCATTTGGGAAAAGTCTTATTATCTATTAGAGATGATCCTAGGTAAGCCGCTGAGCCACACCTGCCCACCAGAAATGTATGCACGCGCACACCAAGAGACAAGCCAAGAGACAAGCCGGCAACGTTCATAAAGACTCTATTCATAAAGCCCCAAGCTGGAAACTATGCTCATGTCCACCAGAGGGAGAATGGAGAAATCAAATGTGATATGTATCGACATGATGGAATGAATGCAATGAGAACCAAACACTGACAGCTACAGGCAACAAAATCTCTGTGACTCTTGTAAACATAACATTGAGTGAAAGAAGGCAGACACACACGAAAAGTAAATTCTGGGGGTGCCTGGGTGGCTCAGTCGGTTAAGCAGCTGCCTTTTGCTCAGGTCGTGATCTCAGGGTCCTGGGATTGTGGGATCAAGGCCCCAAATCGGGCTCCTTGCTCAGCAGGAAGTCTGCCCCTCCCCTGCACTTGTGTGTGCGTGCTCTCTCTAAAGTAAATACAATCTTTTAAAAAAGTAAATTCTGTACAATTCATTTATATAAAGTTTACAAAGAGGCAACAAAACTAATCTATGGGATTAGAAGTCCGGGTATTAATTGTCCTTTTGGAGGGTAGTGACCAAAAGGGGTCACAATGGGGCTTCTAAGGTGCTGGTTACATAAGAGCAAAGTCATTTGCAAAAATCACTTATGAAAAATCATTGAGCTCTACATAACAACTCATGTGATTTTTCTACTGGACACTATACAACAATTAAAAGTTTAAAAAAAAAAACAGTGGTGCCTGAGTGGCTCAGGTCATGATCCCAGGGCCCCGGCGTAAGGCTCCCTGCTCAGTGGGGAGCCTGCTTCTCCCTCTTCCTCTGCCCCTGCTCCTGTCTCTCTCTCACACATGCTCTCTAACAAATAAAATCTTTAAAAAAAGCAGTCTCCCTTGTTGAGAACACAATTGGGTTAGAGAAAAGACAATATAAAGCAAAATTCTCCTTCACACAATTTAAGTCATTTGTTGTCTGATGGAAAGAGAAAGATCCGTTCCTAAAATGCAATTACTTCAAAACTGGAGCAAAAAAAATCAACACATGAAAATCTGTTGCTTAATATAAATAGTCTACTTCTGGCCAACAGATTATACGAAAAGATGTTCAACATCACTAATCATCAGAGAAATGCAAATCAAAACCACAATGAGGTATCGCCTCATACCTATAAGAATGGCCATCACCATCGAAAAGGTAAGAGACAACGAATGCTGGCAAAGGTGTGGAGAGAAGGAAACCCTCATATGCCTGTTGGTGGGAATGTGAACAGGTGCAGCCACTATGGAAAATAGTATGGAGCTTCCTCAAAAGGTTAAAAATAGAAATACCAGCATAGGGAATAGAGTCAGTAATACTGTGATAACATTGTATGGTGACAGATGGTGGCGCCTACGGTGAGCACTGAGAAATGTACGGAATTGTTGAAAAAGTATGTTGTATACCATATCTCAATTATACTTCAATTAAAAAAATACCATATGACTCAGTAATTCTACTACTGGGTCTCTATCTGAAGAAAATGGGGGCACCTGGGCGGCTCAGTCAGTGAAGCCTCTGACTCTTGGTTTCAGCTTCAAGGTCATGATCTCAACGGTCATGGGATAGAGCCCCGCATCAGTGGGGAGTCTGCTTGAGATCCTCTCCCTCTGACTCTCCCCTCACACATGTGCTTTCTCTATAAAATAAATAAATAAATTGGGGGGGGGGGGGGGAGAAAATGAAAACACTAATTTGAAAAGTTACATGCATCCCTGGGGCTCCTGGATGGCTCAGTTGGTTAAGCGTCCAACTCTTGATTTCAGCTCAGGTCATGATCTCAGGGTTGTGAGATCTGTGCTGGGTGTGGAGGCTGCTTGGGATTCTCTCTCTCTCTCTGCCCCCTGCCCCAGCTCACGTGCTCTAACAACAAGAAGAAACTATAAAAGGAAGAAGAAGAGGAAAAGATACAAGATACATACACCCCTATGCTTGCTTCAGCATTCGTCAGTTATTTACAATAGTCAAGATACGGAAGTAATCCAAGTGTGCACTGAAAGATGATTAATAAAGAGAATGTGATACACACACACACACACAGAATGGAATATCATCCAGCTGTGGCAAAGAAGGAGATCCTGCCATTTGTGACAACATGGATGCAACTCAAGAGCACTGTAGTAAGTGAAGTAAGTCAGGGAAACACATTGTATAACCTCACTTAAATGTGGGATCTAAAACGAGCTCACAGAGGCAGAGAGAAGAATGGTGGCTGCCAGGGGCTGGGCGACTGGGGGAAATGGGGAGATGTCGGGCAAAGGGTACAAACTTCTACTTCTAAGTTCTGGGGATCGAATGTGTGGTGATTATAGTTAATAATACCACATTGTATACTTGAAATCTGCTAAGAGAGTAGATCTTCAGTGTTCTCACCATTTAAAAAGGGGTAACTGTAACTTTGTGACATGCCAGGTGAGTTAGTTAACATGACTGTGGTCATCACCTCACAAGGGAAATGTACGTTGAGTCATCACGTTGTACACCTAGAAAATAATCACACTGTACAACCCAAATATATATGGTTTTTACTTGTCAATCTTACTTCAAAAAAGCTGGAACCAATGGTCAACTTCTGTCAAAGAGACATTTAAACATGGGACGAAGACCAGAGCACACGGCTATGACTTTTGACCTTGCATGTTACTAAGTGGTTCCTAGCGGCATCTGTGAAGAGCGGAAAGGCGAACTAAATGATGACGAGTGTCCTATCGACACTTCGTATGGGGCACAGGAAAAGCCACTTGGGAATCAGAGACCTGCTGGGGAATCCCAAGGACCAGCCACCACTTGAGGGACCTGGTTGCATGTTCATGTCCCCTCCCCTGGGCCATCTCCCAGATGCATGTACGTTCCAAAATTGGCAAATCACTGTGTAAAATGGAAGGTCTGAGCTCTTGTTCAAACGTAAGTTCCCTCACATAGCTTAGCAGCTGCTCAGATAATTCTGTGAGAAAAGGAAAACAAGAGCACAGAGGACCAAGCGGATAGTCTGGGCAGAAGGGGCGTGGTCAAAGACAGGTCGTTCCTTGCTTTGTGATTGTCACCAGCTACCTCTGACCCCAAACCCCATGTGATGGCACCACTTCCTGTCCCGGCCTACTTCCCCCTCTTAACTACAACATCAGGCAAAATAATTCCTCAAAAATCTTGCAAAAAGGGTGGGGGGGAAAGGTCTCAAAATCAGTGAGCACACAAAAAGCTGATGACATTTTAGGAGAGGAAGCAGCTGGTGAACATCTGCTAGGACAAAGAACATTCAATTCAAATGTGTCAACAGAGTTCACTCCAAATAGACTACGGTTCTGATTTAGGAGGATGAATGCCATAGTATATACATTCTCTTCAGTGCACTAGTTTGTTTAAAAAAAAAAAAAAAGGTAATTCAACAAGAATTTCTTTTTTTTTTTTTTAAGGATTTTATTCGTTTATTGGACAGAGAGAGAGAGAGAGAGAGAGAGAGAATGAGAGCGAGAGAGGGAACATAAGCAGGGGGAGTGGGAGGGAGAAGCAGACTTCCCGCTGAGTAGGGAGACCCATGCGGGGCTCGATCTCAGGACCCCAGATCATGACCTGAGCTGAAGGCAGACGCTTAACAACTGAGCCACCCAGATGCCTCTCAACAAGAATTTCTTAAGTGAGGACTATGCACATGGTGTTCTCAAAGTTTAATACAAGACAAACCTCTGAATACAGAAAGACCAACTTATCAGCTGTGTGGCCTGTAGCAAGTTACTTTACCTCTCTGAGCCTTAGTTTCTCAATAAAATATAGGTCAGAGGAGAACCATTTCATGGACTGTCACATGCTATTGTACAAGTACCGAGCAGAGTATCTGTGTAGTCCATCATGAACACTTCATAAGTGACAGCTGGCACAGTTAAGAGGGCGAACTGAGGTCACGTGACCCCCGGTGTCAGGGACACAAGCTTTGGAGTCAGACTTGCTGAAATCTTGACTCTACCACTTAACTTAGGAGTAAAGCTCTGAGATTGCATACTTCTCACCTGTGAAATGGGGATAAAAATCACAGGCCCTAGGTCCCCAGGGTTACGGTGAGCACTGCGGGAGGCAGCTGAGACGATGTGCTTATGAAAATGCCCACCCCACAGTCCTCACTCCTGCACGTGAGCCACCATGAGCAGGAGCCGCACAAAGTTCCCATCACCGAACTCCTCCCTCCAGGAGCTCTATTTTTAGCCAGGAGACAAGGACTCCCCATGTGATCCGGGGAACCAGCGGGACATAATTCAGTGCCAGATGAGTAATACAAGCAGCCTGCATCTGAGGATTTCGGACAGAAGAGAGCAGTAAAGGCCAGAGCAGTCACTCTGACAGCTGACTTCGCTGTAATCTCCAGCCTCACCTTCTCCCCACTCGGAAGCCCTCTGCTCTCTCCCTTTGCAGTACCATATGGGGACTCTGGCTTCTGGTATGGATAACAATTACTCTATGTCAGCAAACAGATTCAGCTCCGAATGCCCAGAAAAGCTCTGGTCAGCTGTGGACCTGGGCCTGTCAACACTGGCTTATTTTAGTAAGTATTTTGAAACTCCCACGGTGAGCTGAAACAACTGGACCGAGGAATCTGTCCACGTGCGAGATACGGGGCTCCTTTAAAAGCCAGTATAAAACCCTTGGTCTTGAACTTCTACAACTCCAGTGCAGCCGGGGCCCAGGGCCGCTGGCATGCCCGTGACCAGCACAGCCCCTGTGGTCTTGAGGCGCCACTTTATGGAAACTACACTCCTCGGGGACCACGGTATTGAAATCTGGGCAAACTTTTCGGGTCGAATCAACAAAACCCCTCTTGGTTAGTCATTCAGATGAAGCGTTGCGGGCCCGAGGGTGTGACCGCTACTGTAAAGTGGAACGATGAGACTGATGCCGTGAGGTCCCACCGTATCCTGTTACATATCCTATCCCAGGTGCCCACGGGGACCTCTAATCAGTACGTTTTGTACTCGATTCCCAACGGCGCAAATTTACAGAATCCAGCAACGGCGGACTACCCAAATTTGACGACTCTAGTTGCCACAAACTCCAAGACCAGGGAACGGCCACACTAGAGCCTTGAAGAATCTACCGGATTGGACCCCAGCCTCCTGTTTGCACGTCTTTCCCTACTCGATTTTGGCCATGCCAGTCTTCCTGTTTCTCACACATGCCAAGCTCGTTCGTGCTTGTCGCTCTGGTCTTATCTCAAACGTCGTCACTTCGGATGATCATGTTCCCTCAGGCCCTCCCATCATGCTACTACATGACCCATCTGACTTTCTTCATAGCATTCATACCCTGAAATTAGCTTGCTCATTTATACACTTATTTCCTAGTAGGTAGGCTGCACGGGAAAAACAGACCTTTTCATCAGGGTCACGTGCACACAAAATAGTGCCTGGCATGTAGCAGATATGTAATGAAAAGCTGTTCAGCAAATGAACTGATGAACGGCTTGAATCTTACAGCCAATGCTCTTACCATAGACCCTCAGACCTTCCACCGTGCCCTATTCCGGACGAGAAATTTCATCATCACCATCGCTATCATCGGGTGACATATCTAAGAGCTACATTCCACGATGTCTCCGTTTACTACCCTGGAAGAAATTCAAGTGAAAGAAAAATGCCCCCAGTAAAATCAACTAGCTAGGAAAAACTTACGTAGAAAATATCATTCGTCTCAGTTTGGCTGTTATTGACTTCTACTTGATAAGATAAGCATCTGCTGTAAAAATTCTGTGGATTCTTCCACTGCACATACAAGTTACCATTTTGGAAGAACAGACGTTTAATATGTGGGGGATCAGGTTTCACTGAAAGACAGAAATGGAAGAACACAAATTAGAGCCCAGAATATTTTTTTTTTAAAGATTTTATTTATTTGTCAGAGAGAGAGAGCGAGCACAGGCAGACAGAGTGGCAGGCAGAGGCAGAGGGAGAAGCAGGCTCCCTGCTGAGCAAGGAGCCCGATGTGGGACTCGATCCCAGGATGCCAGGGTCATGACCTGAGCCGAAGGCAGCCGCCTAACCAACTGAGCCACCCAGGCGTCCCCATGCCCAGAATATTTTTGATGAGGTTCATGTATGTGTGGAGATAATGAAGGTCACCATAAATAAGCTTATTTTAAATTGTCTCATAAAGTGGATCCAAAGAACATCTTTGGGGTGTCTGGCAGATGACGTGAACTCTGACCTGCAACCATCCGGTTAGAACACAGCTGGGGTATCATCAGGACTTCCAGCTGTGACACAGAGAATAAAGAAAAGCAGCACTTGGGGCCAGATGTGCATCTACCTAATGGATCATGAGGGGCCCCAGGGGTTTCCCCAGCTGCCACTCACTTGCATCAATCCAAGACCACAATTAAAACATTAGTCTAGTCTCTGTCACGTACTGCAACATGGACAAACCTTGAGGACATTATACTACGTGAAACAAGCCCATCACAAAAAAGGAAAACACTGCAGGATTCCACCCATGAGGTATCTAAAGTGGTCAGAATCATAGAAGCAGAAAAGAGAAAGCTGCTTACCAAGGGCTGGAGGAGGGGAAATTAGTGTTTCGGGGGCATTGAGTTTCAGTTTTAAAAGATGAGAACGTTCTAGAGATCTGCCGCACAACAATGTGAATAGACTTCACATTACTGAACTGTACACTTAGAAATCGTTACAAAGGGAGTTACCACGACCTCACTCCCCTGGCCTTCGGTCCACACTTAGAAGTCACCTGCGTGACTGTCTGAAGGCGTGGTGAATAGCGCTCTGCTCCCAGACTTGGGAACCTTTGTCAATTCATGGTTATGTGCCCATGAATTTTCTGTATACTTAACCAGAATCTGCGCTCCCTGGTGGGATCTTACAACAAATAAATAAACACGACGCTTACAGTAGTAGCCTGCTTTAGAGATTTAAAAAATACTTACATATCTCACATCATTTGGGACTTTGGACAGTCCTTTGAGGTCAGGAGGGACTATGGACCCTGTTTTACAGATGAGGAAATACTTAAAGAGAGTTTATATGCTTTTTCCAAAACAAAGTTCTAGGAGCTCAAGCAGATACTGTGTTTTCAAGTTGAAGCCTTTTTCTAAAAGGCCAACACTCAGCTGCGTTGGCCATTCTGAGCAGTCGGGGCCTACGCCACCCCGCACATTAGCTAGTTTGAATATCACTTCTGATCGCTCCTTCTCCAGTCAAAGCCCTTTTTCAACTAAGAGAAAGATTATTCAGGAATCATATTTCATTTTATTCTGCAGCATCATCCTCTCGAGTATCATCAGTAAAAGAAAACAGAACTTAAGAGTCAAAGAGCCCAGCTCCAGTCTTGGTTCTACAACTGACTGCGCGTTTGAAGTCTCAGTACACTCAGAAGCAAACAAGAGCAAAGCATGTGGCATATATACTCGATAATATTAGAATTTCCAAGGCTGCCACTTAAAAAAAATCAAATAAAGATATACATAAATACAGTATTTTTTTCTGGGAAAATCTTAAAACCAAAATCATTCCTTTTTTATTCTCTATACTGACTATTCGAAAGATATAACACTTTTACCCACACTGTTGTACAGGACTTCTAAAACTTACCATGAGAAGTTAAAGGCACTATATTGAAGGATGGTCTAATTTTTCCTGCATTATCCTTGACCATTATTTGGACACTGTGTTGCTCAAAATTGGAATCCTTCAAATTAGTCAGAGCAAAGGAACAACCAATGTGTTGATCTTCCCTATAGATGTCTTCACACTGAAGAATTTTTCCCAGGCTGCTGTGCCTGCAAGATATAATGAGACAACCTTCTGGATTATTTTTAACAAGGTGTTCAGGAAACAAAGGCAGACATTTGTTTTCTTTTAAACAGCTGAAGAGGACCGTGAAAGGCAACATTTGCAATACAGAAAGATAACTCATCTTAAAACCCTCTTTTATAACGTGGCTCCATTTCATACTCTAGCAAGAAACGAATGCTCCTTTATGATGAACACTGGTACTTTCTTCTTCTTCTTTTTTTTTTTTTAAGTAATCTCTACACCCAATGTGGGACTCAAACTCAAGACCCTGAGATCAAGAGTCACCCAAGCCACATGCCCAAACACCTGTTCATTTGTTCATTCGGTTTTTTTTTCCTTTTTCTTTTTTTTCAAGATTTTGTTCATTTGTCAGAGGTGCTTTGTCAGAGGAAGAGACAGAAAGCCCAAGTAGGGGGAGCAGCAGGCAGATGGAGAAGCAGGCTCCCTGCTCTAATGTGGGATTCGATCCCAGGACCTGGAGATCATGATCTGAGCCAAAGGCAGATGCTTAACCGACTGAGCCACCCAGGTACCCTAACCTTGTACTTAATTTTTTTAAATATATATTTTATTTATTTATTTATTTGAGAGAGAGAGAGACAGTGAGAGAGAGCAAGAGCGAGGAGAAGGTCAGAGGGAGAAGCAGACTCCCCGTGGAGCTGGGAACCCGATGCGGGAGTCGATCCCGGGACTCCAGGATCATGACCTGAGCTGAAGGCTGTCACTTAACCAACTGAGCCACCCAGGCACCCCAACACTGGTACTTTCAATAGCTGTGAAAATTCCAGGAGCCCTGACTCCTTTTCATCTTCTGTATAAGAGATCTTAAGAGGCCAGCATGAGAAGTTTTAGGCTTCTTGAAAAGGCCTCTCATCTGCTGAATTCCATGGTTCTCCTCTGGCCCTTCTGCCTGCCTGCCTTACTTTCGTGGCTTCTCTTCCTTTTCCCTTTTCAAGGGTTCACATTTGGTCCTCCGCCCTCTGCAGATTCCTCGCTGCTGCTTACTCCCTCATCCATTCTCCCCCAGTTTATCATGTCTGTCCCTCGACTAGAATTTCTACACTGGGGGGGATTCCTTGGTGCTTGTCCCAGATTTCTAACGGTTTCATTTGAGTGTTCCACTCTGGCCTCAAAGTCAATGTCCTTATGCCCTCTCTTCCGAGCCAAACTGCCTATCTTCTGACCTTCCCCATTCCCATCAGTCAGAGCGCATTTTCTCTGGACTCCTTGATTACGTCCTTTGAAATTACCCTTTCCCCCTTCCTTTCTCTGTATTCTCTCACCCCATTCTGTTACTTCCTTCCTTCACAAAGCTTCTTGGATTCTCTCCCGAGACATTCCTGGAACCCTTACAGTGTTGCGTGCCCTCACCACTTCAGCCTTCACATCCTCTCTGGAAGGACCTCGCTGACCTTCGTTATCAAGCTATCTATCCTCTAACCCCTGCCAGATCAATGTTCCAGAACACAGTGGTTTTCTACGTGTCTTACTCCACCGCGTGGCTTTAACTGCTTTCCATCCGCAGCACTGCTGGGATCTGCTTTCCCAACCCAAACCTCTACACACCCCTCTCCCCAAGGAGCACCAGCACCCAGTGTAGGGCAGGCCGACAGAAGGGGCTAATGACACTTTTCTGGCTAGGGTCTCAACGGCTTCTGTCTCATAGTAGCCGGAAGAAGCCAGAGTCAAGCCCTACCTCAGCCGTAATGGGAGGTGTGCCAAGGTTCTACAGAAAAGGAAGGCAACTTTAAACATTAAATGAACTAACAGGGATGAGTCGCAAACCCTTGACTTGCTACCTCCAGTCATCTGTCACTGTATAGAATGCAGACTCCTCAAGCCCCTCCTGAGAACCCTACTCAGCGGGTTCTGCCGGGGCCTAGGTGCCAGCACTTTGACAGCGAATCTCTTCTGCACAGCGGGTACGCGCATAAACAAAGTCAGCTGATCTCTGCCTGGGGGGCAAGGACGGTCTCTTCGACAAATGGCGCTGGAACAACAGACAGGTGTCTAGATGCAAAACGATGAATCTAGACACAGTCCTGACTCCATTCACGAAGCCAAATTCACAATGGGTCACAAACCTGAATGGAAAGTGCAAAACTATAGAACTCTTAGGATGTGACTTAGGGAAAAACCTAGATGAGCTGCAGCGTGGCGACAGCTTTTTAGATACACGGAAGACCTGATCTAGAAAAGAAATAATCAGCTGGACGTCATTCAAATTAAAAACTTCGGCACCTGCAAATATCAGTAGTAAGAGAGTAAGAAAGCAAGCCACAGACTCAGAGGAAATATTTGCGAAAGACATGTCTGATAAAGGATTGCTACACAAAATACACGAAGAATCCTTAAAGCAGTAAGAAAACAGGCACCTCACCGAAGAAGATAGACAGATGGCAAAGAAGCATCTGAAAAGATGTTCCACATATGTCATCAGGGAAATGCAAATTAAAAACAACAAGATGCCACTACACACCTACTAGAATGGCCAAAGTCCAGAGCAGTGCCACCACCAAACCCAGGGAGGACAGGGAGCAAGCGACAGGAGTGCTCCTTTGCTGCTGGTGGGAATGCAAAATGCTAAAGCCCCTTTGGGGCAGAGTCTGGTAGTTTCTCACAAAACTACACATGCTCTTATCATACGACTGGCGATCCTGCTCCCTGATATTTACCTAAAGGAGTTGAAAACTCCTGTCCACGTGAAACACGGCGCACAACTGTTCACAGCGGCTTTATTCATAATTGCCAACACTCGGAAGCAACTAAGACGTCCTCCAGTAGGTGGACACACGAACTGGGGTGCCCCCAGACACAGGGATATTATTCAGCTTAAAAAAAGAAAAAAGAGGTCTCAAGCCAGGAAGCGACACGGAGGAAATGTAAACGCGATTACTAAGTGAAATAAGCCAATCCGCAAAGGCTGCCTGCAGAGGGCCTGACCACAGCGCCCTCTGGGGACCTCAGGAAGCATCAGCGGCGGCAGGGCTTGCGGAGGGAAAGGTGACCAGGCAGAGGACAGAGGAGCTTTAGGGCGATGAAAATACTCTGTATGAGGTTGTAAGGACGGACACGTGTCATTATACGTTTGTCCAAACCCACAGGATAGACGACACCAAGATGGTGCCTGAAGGTAAAGTAAGGACTGCGAGCGGCTAGGATGTTATCAAGGCAGGCCCATTAGTTGTGACAAATATACCACCCTGGGGGGGGCGTGTGCGGATAATGGGGGAGGCCATGAACTGCAGGGGTAGAGGGTATATGCAAAATCTCTGTACCTTCCCTTCTGTTTTGTTGTAAACCTAAAAACTTCTCTACAAAAATAAAGTCTTCAAAAATAAACCCCGGGGGCACCTGGGTGGCTCAGTAGGTTAAAGCCTCTGCCTTCAGCTCGTCATGATCCCAGGGTCCTGGAATCGAGCCCCACATCGGGCTCTCTGCTCAGCGGGGAGCCTGCTTCCCCCTCTCTCTCTCTGCCTGCCTCTCTGCCTAATTGTGATCTCTGTCTGTCAAATAAATAAATAAAATCTTTAAAAAAAAAACCAACAACAAAACAAACAAACAAAAAAACAAACCCCCAAACTCAGATCTAATGTACTTACTCCTTCAAAGGCTATGAAAAGAAATATTTAAATACAGAAAATACAGGGTGCCTGGGTGGCTCAGCTGGTGAAGCATCTGCCTTCAGCTCAGGTCATGACTCCAGGGTCCTGGGATTGAGCCCCGCATTAGAGCAGGGAACCTGCTTGTCCCTCTGCCTGCCGCTCCCCCTGCTTGTGCTCTGTCTCTCAAATAAATAAATAAAATCTTTTTAAAAATACAGAAAATGCTCTCGTCCCTTAAGAGATGGTACATCGAGTTTTTCTCCTAGTTGTAGGCCCCTGTGGTTCATGAATGAATACAGTCTAAGAAACTAAGTTAGTGCCATGGCTAGTTTTTAGATCAGACAGGCCTGGAATGTTCTCCACCCACATCCAGAAACAGAAACTGAAGAAATTTATGACACTTTTGTTACGTAACTTAAAAAAAATAACTAGGCAGAACATTAATTTTTTTCAACCAGTGAAAGGGACTTCTCTAATGGGCAATCATTAAGATTCCTTTTACACTTTGGTACCTTGGGTGTTTCACATACTTTCATGGACCCCAGATAAGAAATTAAAAAAAAATTTTTTTTGTTGTTGTAACGTGGACAAAATAACAAAAGAGGAAATATTGGGTTTTGAAAAGACAACTTTTGGGGACTTCTTGCAAAATACGAGATAACAAACCAGAGCCAGAAGGCATTCAGGTGCTTCCTGTGAAGATTCAGACACTGAAATCCTCCACAGAATCACACTATAGACATAAGGAGGAAATGGCCAGATTTAAAGACAATTTCCCCATCTGAAGATGATTAATGTGGTAAGAAATTCCCTAAAATTCATTGGCAGAACTAGCCTGTAGCTCTGTTTTTTTAAAGATTTTATTATTTATTTAAGAGAGAGAATGAGACAGAGAGAGAGAGAGCGAGAGCGAGCATGAGAAGAGGGAGGGTCAGAGGGGGAAGCAGACTGCCTACCAAGGCAGGGAGCCCAATGCAGAACTTGATTCCAGGATTCCAGGATCATGACCTGAGCCGAAGGCAGTCGCTTAATCAACTGAGCCACCCAGGCGCCCTGTAGCTACTTTTTTTTTTTTAATTTTATTTATTCTTAGAGGGATCACAAGCTGGGGAGAGAGGCAAAGGGAGAGAGGGAAAAGCAGACTCCCAGGTAAGCAGAGAGCTGGCTGCGGGGCTCCATCCCAAGACCCTGGGATCGTGACCTGAGCTGAAGGCAGAGGCTTAACGACTGAGCCACCCAGGTGCCCCTAGTCTGGAGCTATTAAGGTCAGGCTCCTTTCAATGTCATACTAGCCCTGTAGAACCACAAGTCATTGCCCTGGGACTTCAAAGTGACTCCAGTTTCTAACTGGGACACAGTCTCTGGCAGTTCGTTTGACGTGATTTAAACTGGTACCTAAACCTAAACCAGTTCCCAGTGCTTGATAATGAACGAGCCAAGCACCTGCCTTTCTTTTGTGGTTTTGATTGGAAAGGATCTCTCTAGGGGAGGCAGGGGTAGAGGAGGTAAGGACAAGCTGCTAATTCTTCCAAGTGGGGGAAGAAGCCACCAATGCGTACCGGCTGCATCTCCAAGGCAGTGGGGATGAATTAAAAAAAAAAAACAAAAACATAGCTCTCATGCACTGATTGCTTACTCTGTATGTGTTAGCAGCTGGCATAGCTCCGACCACTGTTCACCCAGTAACAGCCCTTACAACAACCTTAAGAGACAGCACTAACATCACTACACCCATTTAACGAATAATCTGTTAACAGAAAAAGCTGCAGGGTGCTGAGGGCAGAAGACTATAGAATCTGTAACTAGCACCATCCGAGGAGATTTTCTGGGATTGCAGACCGTTTGCTATCTGTGCTGTCCAAGGCAGGAGCCACTAGCTATGCGTGAAGGGGACTAGTAAGACCGTGCAATCGAAGTCTGCATTTGACTTAAGTTTAATTAATTTGAATTCGTATGTGAGTCGTCACAGGGATGTCTGGCTTCCGTATTGGACAGCACAGGTCGTATATGCTACAGAAAGAGTCCACGCTGATGACCGATGCTGGGAACACGCAGGACAAGCAGTGGTGTCCCCGACACCCACCCCCTGGGGCACCAGTGAACCACTCTCCTGCGATGGCTTCGTGAGCCACCTCCCACGGCTGCCAGTCATACCCACACAGAGGCATCATCTGAGGGCTGACAGCCAGCCCGAGCCCCATCTGCTCTCAGATTTGGCAAGAGGCTGCATTGGCCCAGAGGAAGAGGGCTATTTCAACGCAGAGGAAGAAGAATTCTTGTTCCAATTGGTGGGTCCAATATTTTAATAATTTACTCACCCAGAGGAGGCAGGTTTCGCAATTGGCACGAAGACTTGTTTTGTGCTAGTGCGTGCCTCAAGGTACCTCCCTGTCTTTGGCACAGACGAACTCCAAGGACAGGGCCAGTGCTCACCTCCAGCACCACCCTGACTCCTGCACGGGGGGCCATGGACTAAGGGACGGTTTTCCTGCTTTTCCTTCCTTCCCCTGCTCCTTGTGCAGACACAGACTCTAAAGGTTTTTCCCTATGATTTTACCAACAACAATCCAGGGAAAGCAAGAGGAGCTGACAGCATAATAAACACAGGGATGCTCCCAGCTTCTAAGACATCGTAAGAGCCTGTACTGACAGCTCTCCCCGACCTCATCAGAGCCAGGCTACTCCTTTTAAGGCTTAGTTCTCTGGCCCCTTCTCTAGCAGTTCTTCAGGGGAGTCCAACTGACTCGGTCCTTCTCTCTTTCTACTCCTGGACCATAATGCTCCTGAGTTGCTAAACCCTCCTAAGTCCTCACGCTAATCCCGAATGTTCTCTAAGCTCTGGATCCTACAGCACATTTCAACCTTACTTCTGGAGCCCCTGCCATGTGTCTGGCGCCAAGGGTAACAAGACACAGCCTCTTCTCTCAAGGGAAATGGCAGTCTGGGGAGGGCCACCGCTGAGGAAACAGGAAGTGACGACACAATGTGCTGTGTACTATGACAGAGGAATGTGCAAGGTATGTGGGACATGATGGTCCAGCACGCATCAAGATTTGAGAGATAAAGGAAGGCATTCTGGGAGGGAAGTGATGTCTGAGCTGAGACGAGGACAAAGCAGAGGCGTGCAGGTGAAAGGACGAGGTCTGCGCTGTGAGGGGACGTGGCATGCTGCCACCGTTCCACTGAAGCATCTGTAGGGCCTGTTTGAGGAACTGAAAGGCGCTGGGTGCGGGCTGGACGGTAGGATGCCGGAGGGTGGAGGAGCCTAGCAGGAGGAGGGGGAGGCTGGGGCCGGACCAGGCGGAAGGAGCCAGGTCAGAAAGGGCTTTTGTCCATAGTGCTGAGGAGTTTGGACCTAATCCCAAAGCCACTGGGGAGCCACTGCGGGACTTTAATAAAAGGAGAAACAATTACCACAAGTGGACAAGTGAAACTACAAAACCTCAAATGAGAATTGTTTATCTTGGGGGAAAAAAACAGCCCTGGAGACGGAACCACACACAGTCTCCACGCTGGCGGGCCTCCCAGGCGGACTTGGTGGGGAGCGCCCTGCGCAGCAGGGGAGGAGAGTGGGTGCGAAGCCTACAGGGCCCTGGCCAGCCGGTCCTGCGACTCTGGGATCCGCAGAGTGCTTTGAGACACCCAAAATACGTCTCTTCACGTCATCGGGCAAAATGGACATTCCAGGAGCCAAGGCCATGTTTATCCTCTAGTTTCGGAAGTCCTGCACCTGGCCCTCCGCACCCCATTCTCTCAGAGGCAGTCTGAAGGAAGGACAGAAGGAGGGTCAAGGCCATGTGGAAAGTGCACTGCCAAGGCAAGCTCTCCCGCTTCCCCAGCCTGGTATCACATGCCCCTTCCTCAGCTCTTCCCCAGGGCCCGTGCTCGGGGAACCCGTGTGTGCAGTCCACCCCTTTCATCCAAGCCCCCCAGCTGCGCCCTGCTACCACCACCACACCCCCAAGCTCCACCTAGCTTCTAAAGAGAGTTTGTGCCTCTACTTGCCATCATACACTGTTATTTTTATACAGATAACTGTTGGATGTGGTCTCTCCCCCTCTACATTTGAAACTTTATGAGCAAAGAGCCATGTCTCATAGCTCTGCTGCCTATTCAGCGCTTTACCCGCAATGTGTGCCAAATAAAATTCAGTGAATTGAACTGATTAACCTGGTCCTTCCTTCCTTGCTCTGTGGCTAATAACTCCAGGCTTGAAACGAAAGGAAATGCTTGAAGATTAATTTAGAAATTTAACACAATTTGTGGATATGCACACTGATCTCAGATACGTTATTATGTGGGGAGCTAACCTACTTTTTTTTTAATAGTTGTTTTCTCATCAGTTCCTTAATTTTTTTTTTATTAATGTAGAGTTGACATACAATGTTATATTCATTTCAGGTGGGATGATACCATTTTCCTTTTTTAAAGGTAGATACCAATCACTCATACGTTGCTGGTGGGAATATAAAATGGCACAGTCACACTAGAAAATCCGTTTGGCAGTTTTCTATAACACAAAATATGCAATTACCATGTGACCCAGCAATTGTACTCTTGGGCATTTCTTCCAGAGATATCAAAAGTTATGCTCACATAAAAACCTGCACATGAGTATTTACAGCAGCTTTATTCATAGCTGCAAACAATTAGAAAGAACCAGGATATCCCTCAATGAATAAATGTTTAAACAAACTGGCACTTCCATACCATGGAACAAAAAAAAAAAAAAAAGAAGAGATGAACTACTGATTGAACAACTTGGAGGGACCTCAAGGGTATTACGCACAGTTTAAAAAAAAGCCTCAAACAGTTATATGCTATGTCTACTCTAGTAACATTCTTGAAATGACAAAAATATAGAGATGGAGAACAGATTAGTAATTGCCAGAGGTTAGAGACTTGGGAGAGGGGAAGGTGGAGGGGGTTGCCGAAGGGAGGAGGGTATGGGCATAAAATAGCAATTCAGGGGATCCTTGTGGTAAGGGAACTATCCTATATTTACACATGTGATACAATTACGCAGAACTACACACACGCATACACATATCATACACACACACGAATGCACGTGACACTGGTGAAATCTGAGTAAAGTGGGTGGACTGGAACCACAGCAACTTTCTGGTTTTGATATCGCCTTCTAGTTATAGGCCATGTTACCTCTGGGAGAACCTGCATGAAGGGTACTCTGGGGTCTCCCGGCACATTTTTTGCAACATCCTGTGGATCTACACTTACACTTTTTTTAAAAGATATTTTTAGAAAGTAGACACCAAAAGCAGATGCACGTTCCACTGAAGCAAACTGCCCATCTTCTTGGGTTTGTAAAAAGAAGATGTGGCATATATACACAATGGAATACCACTCGGCCATAAAAAAATGAGCTCTTGCCATTTGGATCAACATGGATGGACCTAGAGGGTATTGTGCTAAGTGAAATAAGGCAGAAAAAGACAAATACCACAGGATTTCACTTCTATGTGGAATCTAAAAAACAAACACACTCTTAAATACAGAGAACAAACTGGTGGTTGCCAGAGGGGAGGGGGGTGGAGGGCGGGTGAAACAGACGAAGGGAATTAAAAGGCACAAACTTCCAGGTATAAAATAAATAAGTCAGGGAAATGAAAAGCACAGCATAGGCAATAGAGTCAGTAATATTGTAATAACGTGGTATGGTGACAGGTGACAACTGTACTGAGCCCTGAGTAATGGAAAGAATTGTTGAATCACTATGTCGTATACCTGAAACTAACATACATTGTATGTCAATTTATACCTCAATTAAAAATAATGATAAATAGGGGCATCTGGGTGGCTCAGTTTGGTTAAGCATCCGACTCTTGGTTTCGGCTCAGGTCATGATCTCGGGGTGGTGAGATGGAGCCCCGAGTCGGGCTCCATGCTCAGCGGGGAGTCTACTGGAGATTGTCTCTCTCCCTCTGCCGCCCCTCCCTGCCCCCGCCCCCATGTGTTTGTGCTCTCAATCCCAAAATGAGTAAAGAAAATCTTAAAAACAAAAACAAAAACAAAAAACAATAAAGCCCCCAAAACCAGGCTGTTCTTTTCTCGGTTTCGGTTTTCAAGTAGGTTGGATCCCAGCGTGCCCCAAACCATCATGACCCGTCCTTTCCCCGCACGTCTCCCGCACACACTCACCAGTAGTAGAGGGTATAGTTGGTGTCGGGACTTGCATTCCTCCCAGGGAGCCAAGTACACTTCATGTAGCTCAGGTTGTGCCAGACGCATTGTAGCTCAGTCACAGCGGACTCGGGATCACCTAGAAAACCCAGCCGAGGATTTAGGATGCTTCTTGCCCTGTCAGACCAACCCGCCAAACCCTCTGGGGCACGAGGGATGGTGAGAGTGCTTTTCTAGAAAGCCAAAGCCTGATCTCTCACCCCATTTTACCCAGAAGGCACCCAGGATGGGGCGCCTGGGTGGCTCAGTAGGTTAAGCCTCTGCCTTCAGCTCTGGTCATAATCTCAGGGTCCCGGGATCGAGTCCTGCATCGGGCTCTCTGCTCAGCGGGGAGCCTGCTTCCCCCTCTCTCTACCTGCCTCTCTGCCTACTTGTGATCTCTCTCTCTATCAGATAAATAAATAAAGGGGTGCCTGGGTGGCTCAGTGGGTTAAGCCTCTGCCTTCAGCTCAGGTCATGATGGAGCCCCACATCTGGCTCTCTGCTCAGCAGGGAGCCTGCTTCCTCCTCTCTCTCTCTCTCTCTGCCTGCCTCTCTGCCTACTTGTGATCTCTGTCTGTCAAATAAATAAATAAATAAAAATCTTACCCCCCCCCCAAAAAAAGGCACCCAGGATGGAGAAAACCCAAACCTAACTTGTTATAATTTTCTTTCTCACCTCCAGATCCCAAAAAAAATATCTTTTCTATCACTGAGGGACCCTAACTTTGTATTCCTAACTGGAAAAAGCGTTTCAAGGTCAAATCACATTTCCATGGCAGGAAACGAGTACGGCATTCCTACATGAATGTGGAAACACAAGCAACCCATATCTCTACCTGTCTTTAAAGAAAACAAGTCTACTGAGATAAAATTTACCTTCCTGTCTTTTGACCGATACTAACACAGCTTGTTTTAAAGACAAAACATTCCTCCTGAAGCAATCTGGGGGGAAGTGAGCATTAATATAACTCCTGGTAGCTGTTGACTGTGTGGTAGGACTTTGGGAGCTGTACAATCGTTATCATCTGAAGTCTCTACTGTTATAAAGCCTTCTGAGTTAAGGCATTACGTTGGGATTCAGGAAGGGGTATTGTCCAGAGACATCCTCAACCATTTTACTGTTGTACTACAAGTTAGGCTTTTCAGATTATTTATTGAACTTCTAAAGAAATGAGAGTAGGGGAGGTAAGTTGTTTTAAACCAGGCTCCCAGCCTCGTGGCAACACTGAATTCTAAAATTTTACAAACAAGACTTCATATACTTTTGATCTGTGCAACGCAGGTAGAGGGAAGGGCCTGGAGAACAGGCCACATAGTGCTGAGGTTTGGAACTGGGAGAGATGGGACCCCTCCAAACACGGGGTGAACTGGGATTCATAGATGAGATGTACCCAGCATTTACTCTTTGCCAGGTGCTATTCTAAGCACCTCACACGTACTGACTTCCGTAATCCTTTCAATAGTCCTGGGAGGCAGGAACTATCATCAACCCCATTTTACAGATGAGGAAAGTAAAGTGGGTAAGGGCTAAGTCATCTGCTAAAGGTCATGCAGCTGTTCACTGGCAGAGCTGAGACTCTCGGACATCTGGGCTCCAGGAGCCCTGCCCTTCACCAGGATAAGCTCCTCCCTGCAAGCAGCCCAATTGCCAAAAGGAACTAGGTGTCAGGCGGGAAGAGGGGGGGCAAGGAAATGACTAACCTGACCAGGTGAAAGCTTTCCCCGAGGCTTGTCCTGAACTGGAGCTAGGCTAGCAAGCCCATTTTCCTTTTAAAACATCTTTCCCCAACTATATCTTGCATATCAAGCTAATCTTTCTATCAAATGAGGAAGACAGTACTTTGGGTTTCTTTAAGGCACTGGACCTATAATCTGAAAGCCTAGAGCAACCCACTTGGTTCCCTTCTTCCTCATGAAATGGATCAGGGTGATAATCCATGCCTTGCTCGCTTCACAAGATAAGCTTCCGAGGCTCAACTTAGGGGAGGGTGTATATGTGTGTATATTACATGCCAAATTATAACATGCTATAGAACTCTGAGGCACAGTTATTCAAGTCCTGAGCACCTCGAAGGCAGGGACGTCCTCGTATTTATCACCTAATATACATGTGCCTAGAACTAATCAGACTCAGCAAATATTTGAAAACTGAATGAATTAACGAACACTGAACATAAACATATGGATAATTTGCCTTTATCCCCCAAAGTACCAACAAACAGTGCTTTCGGTTGTTACCTTCCGGGGGCGGGGTGCACTTCTCCACCAAAATGCTAGGATTGTCACTTTCACTGGTGCTGCACTGGGACCCCACTTGCAGACAAATCCTCTCGTTCAGGGGTACTTCTTTGGAACGATGGGTTTGAGGAGCAATTTTCTAAGGTTAGGAAATTGTAAAAAGGCATTGCTCTAGCAAACATACAGCAATACACGTAGGTAATAAAACATCAGCATGTTCAAATGTGTTTTAAAAAAGAAAAAAAGGAAGGTTATCAGATGGCATAGGTCAGTGACTATCAACCCACGGTGATTTTGCTCTCCCCGCTCCCCCCATCCTGGGGAACATGCTGGGTTGTCACAACTTAGGAGGGCACTGCCACTGGCCTGTAGTACGTAGAGGCCAAGGATGCTGCTGAACATGGCTCGGTGCCCAGAACAGCTTTGCCTCCCCCCACAGCAAAGAATCATCTCGCGCCAAATGTCCGTGGTACCACCGTTGAGAAACCCCAGGAGAGAGAAAAGACAAATTCCCACATTTTAAATGTATAAACATCATGACATTTGCCTATAAACCTACCACGCTCACGCATCAACTGTCTAAAATTTTAAAGGTAACACAATAAGATTATCAAAACTCAATTCCTAGGGGCGCCTGGGTGGCGCACTCAGTTAAGCGTCCAACTCTTGGTTTCGGCTCAGGTTGTGATCTCAGGGTCGTGAGATCGAGCCTGGAATTGGGCTCTGCCCTCAGCACAGAGCCTGCTTGGGTTTCTCTCTCCCTCTCCCTTTGCCCATCCTCCCTACGCTCCCTCTCTCTCTCTCTAAAAATGAATAAATAAATCTTTTTTAAAAAATTCACTTCCTAACTAGATGCAGTATATTATCAAGATCAAGGTACAAACTGCTTTAAGAATCCAGTAATCTTGGGGCGCCTGGGTGGCTCAGCGGGTTAAAGCCTCTGCCTTCGGCTCAGGTCATGATCCCAGGGTCCTGGGATCCAGCCCCACATCGCCCCACATCAGGCTCTCTGCTCAGCAGGGAGCCTGCTTCCTCCTCTCTCTGACGGCCTCTCTGCCTACTTGTAATCTCTGTCAAATAAATAAATAAGATCTTTAAAAAAAAAGAAAGAAAAAGAAATGAGAAGGGTTAGAAAAATTAAAAAATCCAGTAATCCTGGTCACCTGTGAGGACAGAAAGGAAAGGAGGGCCTGAGGGACCAAAGAGAGAGTTTTCATTAAACATCTTTCTGTACCGTTTGACCCTTCTGACTCCCTCGCACAAGCATAGAGATTTCAAGGGGTGCTACATGCACTGAGTACACCACACCCTTATTCTGTAAAGTAGATGGGCTTGCGGAGCTACAGAGAGCGGTCTTCTAGAGAGCATACAGATGTAAGTCACAAATCTGGGCATTACGATTCAGAATAATGAGATTAGAGGGCTGTTAAGGAAATTAACATCTCCCAAGCTGAAAAGAGTTGGAATAATTAAGAATGAAGCTGCTTTTAATCAGAGCTCCAAGGAGTTTCCTGTTTTGCAATGGTTTCTGACTCAAGTTGGAGGCAGCATTTCCTTTTAGATACGTGCTGATGGCCTTGAAGTGGAAAATTTGTCAAATTTACTTCTATCTGCCCCCCTAAGGAGCTACTCGGCCATTTCCCACGCCTGCGGCCAGCTGAGCATGAAGGCAGCTGTGACATACCCCCAAACCCAAGAAGTAAGGGTGCCCTCGGACAGACAGCTAGCAGACCAACAACTAATGAATCATAACAAAGACACACAAAAAAATCAAGTTAGAGAAACTGAATAGCTCTTAGGCCCAAGCAAGACAGCACTCTGAAAAGGGAGCCAGCTGGTCAGCCCTGAAGAAAAGACAATGTATGTGAGCAGACTCCTGGCAGGGAGTAAAGAGGAGGATTTGGCCCCATGGACACTGAGTTACTTCTGTCCCGGCAAAACTGTGCCCACCTTCAGTGAGACCTCTAGCTACTCTTAGCCAAGTGCATTTTCACAACTAATTTCTGATTCCTTCACAGGAAAGCTACTTATCGTTTGGCTTTCTACATAGTTGCTGCCTACAGGGAAGGAACACACCAGTTATGCCAACAGAAAGCTTTCTAGAATGTTTTTTCACTGTGATCGTTCTCATGCCAGATTAAGGAATTGGCCCTTGAGAGATGTGTGCTGGGGAAATGAGGGTTCTCAGCCTGTGAAAGCGAAGACCAGCCCCAGGATCACGGTAACGGTGGCACGAAAGTTCCAAGTGCAAATTTCACCAAGATCACAATTTTACCAAGCCTGAGTCCTATATACCTCGAAAGGAGCCACCCTGACTCAAGGATCCTCGATAATTCCTGTTTGGAAGATAATTCCTGTCTGTCCTTTGAATAAACCAGGCGGAACATGTATGGTTAAATGCCATAAATCAGAATCATCATGGGAAAAACCCCAGTTCTCTTAGTATATTAGATATTGTTCCAGTGAGAAGGCTGAGGAATTTTATTAAGCAAAGATTTTTATTATAATCGAATTTTTTAAGTTAAAAAAATACTTAAGTACTTAATCTGAACCTTGTCCTTGAGGGCATGTAAATGGCAACTCAGGAAAGAGACCATAGGGAGAAAAACAAAGTAATTTTTAAAAATCTCTTTCAGGGGCGCCTGGGTGGCTGAGTTGGTTAAGCGTCTGCCTTCGTGCTCAGGTCATGATCTCAGAGTCCTGGGATGGAGCCTCGCATTGGGCTCCCTGCTCAGCGGGGAGCCTGCTTCTCCCTCTCCCTTTGCCACTCCCCTTGCTTGTGCTCTCTTTCTCTCTCTCAAATAAATAAAAATCTTAAAAAAAAAAATCTCTTTCAAAGTTTAAGGTAAATAATATTAAGTTGGCATGAAAAAAGTAGAAACCCCAGTTGTCAATGATCACTAAGGGTAGCACATCTCTATCAGACAAGAAACTAAATCCCTCCCCTCGGATCCCAAGGAGGCTGTGTGGAGGCTCCCACATGACTTTCGGAGGCGGTGACTCACTCCCCTGGTAGCTGCTGTAGGACAACATTCCACTCCACCCCTTGGGGAATCTGGGCTTATTTGAAAATTTATCAAAAACCAAGGCCAGCGTCCTGAACTGGACCCTCCCCTCAGGACCAATGTGCATTTGGCTGGATCACACCTTTCCCAATTCCAGATTCCTTTCTCAGTAGAAAAAGAGCGTGGGTCTCAGCTTCTGCCCCTCTGGATGCCTGGATGGAACAACAGCTTTGTAATTTATTCACCTAGTGAGACTTGCTATCTCTGGGTGATGAAAGAGATCTAATCTGTCACCAAAGCACATAAATCAACATTCTTTTAACAACAGCAAGCCGAGAAAACAAAAACAAAACTTGAGGCCAGATCCTCCTTCTACTTGCCAGACTGGGAAACTAGTAGATACTGCTAAAACAATGGTGGAGGGCAGCCACTTGAAACTGAGCTTGTATTCTTAGAAAAATCATCTGTGAAGCCCCAGCTCCTGTGTTAATGATCCTCCAGTCTGAAGACTGAAAACAACCTCAAGGGTTTATCTCACTTAGCAACTCAGGATCTTTAGACAGTCACCTAAGCCCCCCAACATGTACAAACTATGCCAAACCCGCTCCTTCAATATGCTTCAAAGGGCATATGCGCCCCAGTTCTGTCTGACGATGCTAATGCTTTGTCTGAAGGATGGAGAGGGGAGAGGGAGATCACTCCTGCCGTTCACTGCCAGCCTCAGGGTTACAGACTTCAAAAGGTTGGTTGGCCAGGAAATCTCCCATCACTGCTTACAAGGGATAATCCATGTTCACCAGGAGGGCAGCAGCCATCACCACAGCCATCAACACCGTCACATGGCTGGAATATAAAGGAGCAGGCCTTAGGCAGAGGTCACCCTTTGTGGTCTCCATCTGGTCTCTTCAGTGGCAAAATGGAAGGTCATATTAGGTTGAACCATATGACCTAAAGAAGCAACAATTTCATGTGATTCAACCTAACAATAATAATAATAGTAAAAGCTGACGGTGATTGAATGTTGACGTGGTGTCAGGTACATGACGAACACCATCTCCTTGAACACATGCACCACTCACATGAAGTAGGTCCTACCCCAGCATTTCACAAACAAGGAAATGAAGGCTCAGAGAGGTTAAGTGACTTGCTCAGGGTCACACGCCTCCAAAAGGGGAAGAGACAAATGTTCAAACCCAATGCTGTCTAATTCCATTGCCTCCTAAAGTCACTTACAACTCTAAATGTCTGTGTCTACACTGCGGAATGAGCCCTGTTTCTAGGCTAGACCACCACCATGTCTCCCCAATCGATCCTCAGGTGTGTACAGCTGGCTAGTGAATATGGACCTGTTAGGAAACAAAGGTGACCTCTCCTTAGTTTCAACCAGATACTTAGGTGAAGCACTTAAAGGTCTTTCCTGGAATTTCTCAAGGCTGAACTAGGAAAGTTGCCACCAAGAATCCAAATGCCTACAGCCCCTCTTTAGGAATAAGAGGAAGCCAACAGTTTAAAAATGGGAACTCTACTCCTGAAAGTATTACAGTCTTCTGCACTGAGAGCATCTCTTTTCTTGTTTGCTTTTTTTTTTTAAAGATCTTATTTACTTCTTTGATAGAGGAAGGGAGAGAGCTCACAAGTGGGGGGGGGGAAGCAGGCTCCCTGCTGAGCAGACAGCCCGACTTGGGACTCGATCCCAGGACCCTGAGATCATGACCTGAGCCAAAGGCAGAGGCTTTAACCCACTGAGCCACCCAGGCGCCCGTTTGATTTTTTTTAATTGAAGTATAGTTGACCAATAACGTGATAGTCATTTCCAGTGTACAACATAGTGATTCCATATTTACATACCTTACTCAGTGATCCCCACAGTAAGTCTAGTTACCATCTGTCACCACACAGTTATTACGAAATTATTGGCTATATTCCCTATGCTGTACTTTTCATCTCCATGACTTAAAATTTATTTTAAAACTGAAAGTCTGAAAAAAAAAAAAAAACTGAAAGTCTGTATGCCTTAATTCCCTTCACGTACTTCACCCATTCCCCCCCATCCCTGGCAACCATCAGTTTGTTCTCCGTATCTATGAATCTGTTTCTGTTTGATTTTGTTTGTTTATTTTTTTGACTCCACAAGAGTGCAATCATATGGTATTTGTCTCTGGTTCCAACCACGGTGTCGCAAGTGGCCACATTTCATTCTTTTTTGTAGCTAATATTATATATCTATACATATATCTCCCACAACTTCTTTATCCATTCATCTATCAATGGACACTTAGATTGTTGCTTCTATCCCTTAGGTATTACAAATCGGCCACTGGGGGCGCCTGGGTGGCTCAGAGGGTTTAGCCTCTGCCTTCGGCTCGAGTCGTGATCTCAGGGTCCTGGGATCGAGCCCCGCATCTGGCTCTCTGCTCAGCGGGGAGCCTGTTCCCCCCTCTCTCTCTGCCTGCCTCTCTGCCTACTTGTGATCTCTCTGTGTCAAATAAATAAATAAAATCTTTAAAAAAAAACAAATCGGCCACTGTAAATGATGCTGCAATACACAAAGGGCTTCATGTATCTTTTAGAATGAGTGTTTTCATTTTCTTCACGTATATACCCAGAAGTGGAATTGCTAGATCATACGGCAGTTCTATTTTTAATTTTTTGAGGAACCTCCATTATTGTTTTCCATAGTGGCTATACCAATTTACATTCCCAACAATAGTGCAAGAGGGTTCCCTTGTCTCCACATCCTTGCCAACACTTAAGATTTCTTGTCCTTTTTTTTTTTAAGATTTTGTTATTAAATAATCTCTACAGCCAATGTGGGGCTCAAACTTACAACCCCGAGATCAAGAGTTGCATGCGCCACTGACTGAGCCAGCCAGATGCCCTGATATTTCTCGTCCTTTTGATACTAGCCATCCTGACCTAGTAGATACTGCTAGGTGATTTGTCTAATTGTGGTTTTGATTTGTATTTCCCCAACGGTGAGTGATATTAAGCATCTTTTCACATGTCTGTTGGCCATCTGTACGCCTTCACTGGAAAAAAGTCTATTTGGGTTTAGTGAACCTCCTTTAAAATGCAAATACTTCTGGGGCGCCTGGGTGGCTCAGCTGGTTAAACGGCTGACTCTTGATTTTGGCTCAGGTCATGATCTTAGGGTCCTGGGATTGAGGCCCCTGTTTGTCCATGCTTACTGGGGAGTCTGCTTGAGGATTCTCTCTCCCTCTCCCTCTCCCTGTACCCATCCCCACTGCACTCTCTCTATAAAATAAATAAATAAATCTTTACAAAAATAAGTAAAATGCAAATACTTCTGAGTAGCCTCAATTCTTCATCAGTGAACACCTGAGCTATAATGAGCACTGCAGCAGGAAAGGGGCACAAATGGCAGATTAGCAAGTTTCCCTCCAAAGAAAGAACTTTTTCCATCCTCAATTTATTAAGCTTTCACATATGTTATTTGTCATGTCCCAGGAAGCCAGGGAAGTGAGTAGAGCCATACTTTACACAGCAGGAAACTAAGGCTCAGAGAGGTTAGGTAACTTGCCCAGGCCACACAGACAGCTGAGTGGTCCACCAACGAGAACCCAGTTCTGACTCTCCGTGCCACCGAGCTGCATGAACCTGATTCACGGAGCCAAAGCCCTGTCACTAATATCAATTTCTCATTCAGCCTCCTCATGATTCTGGACGAATTCAACCCCAAATGTCCCTGACCTCCCCCCTCACTGAAAGGAGGCATAAAGATATAAAACAGTTTTGGACAGATGATCTGATGCTTTGAAGAAGCTGTCGAAGAGAAGGGGCTGCAAGCTGATTAGGCCTGAGCAAAAATTCCGTTGAATAAGACTATCATAAAGAATCTACAAAAAAAAAAAAAAAAGAATCTGAAATGATTCAATCCTGTTAAGAAAAATTCACTTGTGCCAGCTGTCCACATCTGACTGGGAAGGCCGAACGTTCCCCTCATTTTTCGTCGGGTATCGGGAAACCTAGTCAACCCTATCTGCCCCGGACGTCTTACTTTCTCACTTGCCATGTGGCCATTCACTCTGGCGTTTGCATGGTTCTTGCATATCTGTGCGCATGTCGTTAGCGAGACAGTGAACGCGTGGTCTGCATACAAGGCGACAGGCAGGAACACGGGAACACATTTTCACATAATTGTTTGTTGAGTGCCTAGTGGATAAAAGATATCTGGCATTTCCTAACAGAGTAATCTCATTGCATTTGATTATCAGATAATGAGCAAATATTTTCAAATGTTCAAATGCTCAGCTTTTTTTTTTCCAACAGTCTTTTCATAGTCATTTTCCCAGGTAAAATTGGGACGCAACCCAAAACAAAATTCCCACTTTGAAGTAAGATTAGAATTCCGTTTATTCTTGGCTCCAGTTCATGGTGTTCACTTTACCTCATCAGTAGAAAACGTTCTAGAACACTCACCTTATCCTGCTTGTTGTCAAAGTGACTAAAATACCATAAGGTGCAATTCGGGCTGGCTCCTTCAGGAGGATCCCATGTCCATATGACCGTGCAGAGGTTTTCAACAGAAACACTCAAATTCGTCACAGGTGGCTGGGTTTCTGCTCAAATGAAGCACAATAAATAAATTTATCAACATCAGCCAGCATTTTCAGTAGGCCATGAAAGCCATTCCTCCCAGTCCTGGATGCCAAGAAGAATAAAACAACAGCTAGAATTTATTGAGCCAGGCACTGTTCTAAGTACTCTCCCCACTAATCCACTGGCTCGTCAAAACCGTCTTGCGAGATAGAACTATCAGCTCATCTTAAAGATGACGTGACCGAGGACAAGAACACTGAGTCACTTACCCCATGTCCCATAGATCATAAACGGCAGAGCCAGGATACATACCCAGAAAGTGTGCCTCCAAGGCCACATTCTTTTTTTTTTTTTTTTTAAGATTTTTTTTTTTTTTTTGACAGGGAGACACAGTGAGAGAGGGAACACAAGTAGGGGAAGTGGGAGAAGAAGAAGCAGGCTTCCCGCTGAGCAGGGAGCCCACTGCGGGGTTTGATCCCAGGACCCTGGGATCATGACCCGAGCCGAAGGCAGATGTGCAACGACTGAGCCACCCAGGTGCCCCGAAAGGCCATATTCTTAAATACCTGCTAGAGTGTGGACAAAGGGAAGAGTATGGTCTTAAATTTCCCTTTCCCTCCTGCAGGAGTTTGGAGTTCCCTATGCCTGGGATCGACACCTCACTCGACACAACCACTTCAATCTCCGCAGCTCCATGGGCGAGTTCAAGCAGCACATCTTTCATCGTGCTTGCTAACATGACCTGGTTAACTGCTGTTATAACTTTTCCAAAGAAGTACTGAGGAAGATTTAATAGTTCTTGTTGCTCCCCTGAGGTCTGACACTACACAGCTGGGACTATAGCTTTGACTAATCTGAAGAGGGAAGAGAGGAGGAGAAACTGAACCAGTGTCTTAAAAATGTGTTTCATTTGGAGAAAACCCACCACTGCCTCTACCAAAATATTTAGTGAACCTATTATTTTGGACCAGCTCTATCATCAGTGAAAGGAGTTTTAATGCTTCTGCCAAAAACAGGGAAAGGCACAGAGCAGGGGTTGGGGGAATGAAACATCATTTCAAACTTTGCCAACAGCCCCGGTGACCAGGACTACCAGAATCGTCCCCCAGAAACTGGATGAGGACCGTACAGGGGCTCTCTGTCCTATCTTGGCAAATTCTCTGTAAATTGAAAATTATTCCAAAATGAAGTTTATTAAACTAGTTAAAAAAGAAAAACCAATCCCTCCAAATAGTCCAACGTTGCAAATGTAATCATTAGGAATTACTTATGGGCCATAGTTGTCTTAATTTGTCAACCCGCACAGTTGTATCTGATACTCTGTGCTACCACTCTGGAGGGCACTGGGTCTCTCACATAATCCATAACTACTTATACCATTACCTTCCTCTTTTTTTTTTTTTTTTCATTTTTAACGGGACAAAAAATGCCTTTTATCCCCAAACAGGAGCCCCACAGGCATTACGTAGTTGGCATTTCCCCAAAGGTCAGTTGTATTCATAGTAGCCTGCAAAGGCCCTGGACTCTCCATACTCATTCCCTCTTTCCCGACTCTTCCCCCATTAGTTTTTCCACAAGGCTGACCAAAGGCCCAACTGTGGGGAGGAGCAGAAAATTCCTACTGCACTGCACAGAGCCCAGCTCTTGTCTGGAAGCCCCCGCAGCTCGGGCAACAGGGCTAACGCGAGGATTCGAAGCGATGACTGGTGAGTACAGCTACTCCATTTTGGTCTTTCTAACATCACATGGATGAAACTTTTGAAGACAAATCATTCGTCAACTACAGAGCCCTTAATAAAACCTTTGTGCCGGGGCAGCTGGGTGGCTCAGTCGGCTGAGAGCCAGACTCGGTTTCAGCTCGGGTCGTGATTTCAGGGTCGTGAGATCAAGCCCCGTCTTGGGCTCCCCGTTCAGCATGGAGTCTGCTGGAGATTCTCTCTCCCTCTCTCTCTGCCCTTCCCTCCCACCCCCTCCCTTTCTCTGTCTCTCTCAAATCTTAAAATAAACAAATAAATACATAAACAATAAAAAAATAAAAACTTTGTTCCTCCTGAAGACTATAATCTACTTTAGCCTTATCGGCCTTATTCTGCACTTTCCAGAAACAGAGTGCAGCAAACTTGCTGACGCTCTACCTTCCCATCCCCGCACAAAAATTAAAGCCCTGATTTTAAAAAAAATACTACCTATTTATGGTTCACATAAATCACACTTCAATTTTCAAGGCGACTTATAAAATCTACTTTTTAACTTCAATATTTTGCCAGAACAATGGCCCGCATGATTCCTAATCTCTCCAGTGGGTTTATTTTTCTCCATCTGTTCTGAAGTGTCTTTTAGTTAAATCTTCTAATTGGTTTGCATTTTTAGGCTACTTGTGGCTAAGTGCCATCGTTTTTTTCTGCCTAATGGGCCCTTCCATTTCCCTTGAGATTTTTCTACTTCTTATACTTTAAAATACACTCACACACGAGCGCACGCACAGACACACACATCCGGAAAGTTAAAATATAGTCTCCAAAGTTTAGATATATATGAATACGTGTGTATATATGTATGACACACTGAGATATGTACATACAAAAGTGGTGACTGTACTTCTAGAGATCTCTGACAGTTCCTCAGGTGTAAGACATAATATAATCTCAGTACAGTGCAGGACTAAGAGCATGGACTCTGGAGCCCGACAGCCCGAGTTCCTGTCCCAGCTCTGCGACGTAGTAGGTGGCAAGTTACTTAACCTCCTCTCTCTGCTCTAGTTTCCTTAGGTACAACACAAGCATGAAAATAATAACCCATCAGAAAAGGGTCATTGTGAGGATGAAATGAGTCAATACAGATAAAATGCTCCGAACAGTGCCTGGGCCGGAGCGAGTACTATGTCAATGTTAGCTATCTACTTTCTTTTTGAAGAAACAAAACAGCTCTCAACAGTTGCTTTGGTTGTCTGTGAAATGGACCCGTCTGTGGGACAGAACACGTCAGACATCGAATTTCAACTACTTCTTTTTAAAGGTTGATCACTGCCTTTAGAAAGGGGAATGGGCAGGCGGGAGAGACTCAAGTGGGTCTCCCGTCCCCCCCCGCCCCCCGACTCAACTTCAGACCTCGAGTGAGTCTGTACAGTTACCTAGCACAGCGTCCCATTCTACTTAGGACACAGACCGTGCTCTTTCTAATAAGGCGTGTTGCTTAGCGATTCGTTTTTGCTCTCTCCTATTCCATCCCAGGAGCTGGCAGAGGCATGCCTATTCCCAGAAAAGTTAAGGAAATCACAGTCATAAATGAGTCACCGCCTCCTTCCCTTACATCTAGTCAGTCATCAATGTCTATCCCTTTCTTCTTGTAACGACTCTCTTAATCATTCCAACCACACCAGCATGCTCTGCTGGGCCCCGTGAGGCAGGCTGACACCAGTTAAATCACAGCCCCGGACAGGAGGCATTCACAACAGATCCATCTAGGGGACATCTTCAACCCCAGAGCCCCGTGTAGCTTTATACTCCAGCGATTACTGTCACCCGGGCGAGTCTCCATGCTTGCTTCTCCTCCGCTGTCATTTCCCCCACACTGTGCCCCGCTCAGGGCCTTCATGGGCAAATGAAACTCTTCTGCCTGGACTGACTTTGCCAACGCACCCTCCTGCCCAGCCAGGCTGCTCGTTGCCCACAGAGGGAGCAAGACCCTCTCCCCCACACTCCTGCGTCTAGGCTCCGGCTGGTCTCCCCCACCTAGGAAGAACTTCTCCACCCACTCAGATTCCCCCCATCCTGAAGGTCTAGCTCAAGTTTTTACCACTTCCATGCAACTGCCAGCCCTCACAGCTCTCCCTCTTCCGGATGCCTACAGTGCTTAGGGTTTGAACCATATGCCATGGCAGTTATAAAGCAAGTCTCCAATACACAATCAATCACTTCATAACCAATGACCTTAAACAACCGTTCAGGGTTTCCAACCAGTCCTGCCCCGCAGCTCTGGGAGGTGCTCAGCTCCTCTCCCAGCCAAGGACCCCCCCTCCCTTCGACAGAGGGAGGCACTGAATACCATGGTCAAGAGCGTGACCTCTGGAGTCAGACCACGTACCCCACGAGACCTGGAGCAAGGCTCTGAACCTCACCATGCCTCAGCTACCTCATGTACAAAGTGGGGACTCACAGCAGTGCCCACAGCATAGGTTTTGTGTAAAGATGAAATGAAACAACGTAAGCAGAAAAACTCAGAACACTGCCCTGCACAGAGTATCTTAAACAGTATATAAATGCTAGTTGTGGTTATTAACGCATGGCACCACATGGCCCAGCAGCCTGAAGAGACTAAACAAAGCCAGTAACCAAATCATATTTATGAACACCGAGAAGCTTAGAGCTAGGAAGGGCCCTCAGAATTTACGGATCAGAAAACTGCCACGTGAGCACGGGGAAATGATCAGCCCAGAGCCCCACAGCTGGGAAATGTCAGAGCATGAAAACTTAAGTCCCGTTTTGTTTTGTTTTTCCTTCACCACATCTCCTTGCGAGTCTCTCAGTATTTCTAATGGGAAAAGAGCTTCTGTATTCTAAGTTACCAAGTTCGCAATGAACCGCTGAGACAAAATGTGATTAAGTGGGGGTGGCAGGGGATAATCTAGAAGGCCAGCTGTTGTTTCAGGTGTGTGTGTGTGTGTGGGAGTCTGTAGGAGGGAAGGTGTTGCTGCAGGACGGTGAAAATCAGGACCCTAATGAGTGGGGTGACCCTCAACCAGTCCCTTCCTTTCTCTGGACTGAGCTTCCACATATGGTTATAAGACTCCGATCCCCACCCCCACCTGAACTGGAGGCAGGTGGAGGGGGGAGCAAGGGTTAGGCTGAACCCTCTAAGGTTCTCCACGAACCCCCAGAGCCTGGCTCAGGACTAAACAACGCAGACGCTTGAATTATTATTAACTGGAAACCTCAAACCTGCCTGCGGCCTCCACTCTAAATGCCACCTTTCAGTAAAGGCTTCCCGCTTCACCCTATTTATAATGGCAAACCCCTTCTCCGCTTCGTTTTTCTTGATTGTATTGGCACCATCTGACATACCTGATATTTTACTTCCCGCCTCCCCCCGCCCCCGGAGGCCTCTGCCAATAGCACAGAAGCCGTACAGGGCAGGGGCTTCGTCTGCGGCACTGACCCCCCCTCCCATCCTCAGCCCCTAGAACACCACCTGGCACAGAGCGGACTGCATTCGTTTTGTTGACTGAATCAATAGAGGGCATCGAGATTGCCCAATCAGCATTTCAACTTGGGTTTCAAAGCACCACGCACTGGTGAAAAGGCAATGGGCAAACTGTGGGTGTTTGTGTCAATATGGTAATAAAAGCTCTCTAATTTGGAGCTGCTATTGTCACCCAACGTGACCAGGCCACTGGAGTAGGGAGCTGTCCGGGAGGAAGTCATTCTACTCTTCCCGGCAGAACTCTGCCCGGTTGATTAATGAAAAGTTGCCGCACAGGGTGAGGGGTACACACGAACCCGGGGGAGTACCCTGGCAACTTTCCTGTAAACCGACAATTATTTCCAAATATAAGGGTCATTAAAGAAACAAGGCATGCACCCGGATGCTGCTCCGGGTTTCCAAACGTATTTCTCAAAATCCAGAGGAAGCCGTAGCCCTCACGTCCCTTATTCTCCGAGGACCGGGATCTTCTGGAGCTCCTTTCAACTCCACCCCCGCACTCCACCGGCGGGGTCCCGGGCAAGGAGCCCCGGGGCGATTCCCCGCTTGCCCGGACCTCGGTCGCCGACCCCACCGCCTCCTGGCCCCCTCATCCCCACCCGGGTGACCGGCCGGGTCCCGGCCCGCCGCCCCCCGACACCGCGGGCAAGTTTCTCTCCCGCGCCTGGGCCCCGAGCTCCCCGGCTCTTCCCGACGACGCGAGGGAAGTGAGGCGGCGAGTCGTCGTCCCGCTCCGCCCCCGCTGCCACCGCCGCCCGCGACCTGGGAGTGCCCCGTCGCTCCCGCCCCCCCCCTCGAACGGGGCGCCGCAGGCTGCGGTCCCCGAGCACCGAGCGTCGTGAGGTGATCGCCCCCCGCCCCCCAGCGCCCTCCCTCGCCGCAGCACCCCGGCCCCACTCGGCCGCGACCCCAGCCGCCCCCCTCGGCCGCCGCCCCGGGCCCGCGGCCGCACTCACCGGTGGGCGCGGCGCCGCCGGCGCAGAGCAGCAGCGCCCACAGCCCGCAGAGCCGCGCCGGCCGCGCCATGCAGCCCCTCTCGTCGGAGCCCGGCCGGGCTGCGAGGCTCGGCAGTCTCCGCCTCCTTCGCTCCCTCTCCCACTTCCCGGCTCCACCGCCCCGGAGACTGGGGGCCGGCGCAGACCGGAAAGGCCGCTCCGCCCACCCGCCGCAGGTAACCCGAGCCGAAAGCCGCGGGCGGAGAGGGCGGGGCGCCGGGCCCCCGCACCTCCCGCGCCTCGCGCCGCGTCACACCTGGCCTCGCCGCCGCCGCCCCGCCGCCCCGCGCCGACCCCTCCGGAGCCCGGGCTCGGCTCTGGCCAGACTGAATTTCCTCGAGCACGTCGCGGCCCAGCCCAGGCGCCCGCCGGTCCCGCCCTCCGCGCGCCCGCGCCAGCCCCGGCCGGCGCCGCCTGTGCGCGCGGACCTGCGGGGCCCGGGTCGCGGGGGGCTGGGCTTCCCCGCCTCCAACTACCCCCGCCCCCAACCCGGGCACCGCGGCAGGGCCACCGACCGGAAGGAGCCTCGGCCTCGGAGTCCGGAGACGCGGCTCCCAGTCGTCGGTCTCTGAGCAGCTGTTTGCAAAACTATGACTCCAGCCTTCCTAATCCCAACACCACCTCCCAGGGTGGGCCCGGGCCCAAGACCCAAGAGGGGACTTAGCGGGGGCGTGCTGGGCTAAAAGGCCGGAAGGTGTGTTGGAAAAGTGGTAATACATAATATTGAGACGGGGCTGGTGGTGGGGAGCAAAATGTTAAATGGGAACGACGGTGCCATACCATGTCCAGTACTTGCATTCTGAAAAGCACACAACCAACTTTCTAGGTATTTCTTTTTCATGGGTTTAGAGCCAGAAGGTGAGTCAGAAGGACACACGTTGAACACAGAAAGTGGGTGACTACGAAGGTCAATGAGGCTGGGGATGGAGGAGAAAGGGAACCCCTATTTCTTCTTGCTGCTGTAACCAATTACCGTATGTGTGGTGACGTGAGATGGGTTTTTTTTAGAGTTCTGCAGGTCAGAAGTCTCACTGGGCCAAAATCAAGGCGTGAGCAGAGCTGTGCTCTTTCTGGAGGTTCTGAGAGAGAAGCAGTGTTTAGCTTCTCTAGGCGGCCCATGCCGCTGCTCAGGTCACTTCGCTTGACTCAGGCCCTCCTGCTGCATTTTTTCATTAATAAAAACCTTCGTGATTAGATTGGACCTACCAGATAATCCTCATGTCAAAATCCTTCACTGAATCGCATTTACGGAATCCCTTTTGCCATATAAAGTCACATATCCACAGTTGGCTGGGACCAGGGCATGGAGATCTTTGGGGAGGGGTGTTACTCTCTCACCAGCCCCCCAAAAAGGATCACATCTGGATACATGATGAGACCCACTAACGTAGGTGTATTTCGGTTGAATTAAGCCAATGTGTACAGAAATCTGTTGCCAAAAAATACAGCAGTCAAAATGCTGATAACACACCTAGTCTCCTTTAACATATTGGAAACAAAGGCCTCGCTCTGAGAATTATGGCCCTCGAGTTCAAAAAATATTT
The DNA here is from genome assembly GCF_002288905.1 of Enhydra lutris kenyoni. Classification (NCBI taxonomy): domain Eukaryota; kingdom Metazoa; phylum Chordata; class Mammalia; order Carnivora; family Mustelidae; genus Enhydra; species Enhydra lutris. Next base: position 2,238,329 of record NW_019154137.1, on the reverse strand, counting down.
GCTGTCCTTCCAGGAACTGGGGGAGCCACTAATTAAAAGCAGGCCCTGCCAGCAAAGAGCTGCCATCAGTGTGGGGGTCTCCCATAAGGACAAAAGCAAGGAACTATGGGGCACAAAGAAGGGGCGCCTTCTGGGACAAAAGGGGCACCTTCTGGGACAAAAGGGGCAAAGGAGGCTTCCAGGAGGCAGGCCTGCCTGCATGGAATCTCGAGATAAGTCTTGCGTTCAAGGTTCAGAATCCCTTCTTGTCTGCATGTGTTACTGAACAACATTGTGGTTATGAAAACACTCTGTAAACTATGGAAGCTGGTAGAACTGAGAGATATTACTGCTATTTCTAAATCCCCCTGCAAACAGGCCAGCCAGTCTCTAACCTAAGACCCCTTCCCCCCAGCCCCCGTCACCATCACCACACACATACACTTGTTGACATTTGCTCTAAACATTATACAACAAGTTTATAATAACATTTCCAAAATGATTATGTCATCGGCCTTTTATAAAGTCTCCACTTGGAACAGGAGCCCCTGGGGACTGGCTTAGTGCCATCGTGGGCACTGTCTGGCATAGACTGAGCGAGTGCCTAATGAAATGAAGTGTAATGGCAGCAAATGATTAGCAAAACAAGGGTCACGACTTGTCATTAGCCTCCAGAAAAGGCCCTGAGAATTTTGAGTGTGGTGAGGCAAAAGACAAAGGGCAGTGGCATGACCATAATAATACTGGGCTGCTGACCGTGAGTACAAGTGTTCTAGACAGCTCCACTTCCCCCTACCCTAAACGTCAAGCCACGTTATAAAAAAAAAAAAAAAAAAAAAAAAAAGATATTTTGGAGGGAGTGGGGAGGCTTAGGAATGCTGTTTCTTCAACATCAATCTTTTATTTGTAAATTGTCTTGTACTTCTACTCAGAGAGCGTCTCAGATTGCATTAGCCCACTGCTCTGGTCTGTGCAAAGATGAAGACAAATCGACAGCTTTCTGGGAATTGCAATAAACACCTCTTATTTGGGCTTTGTGTAATCCGAGTCATGATGAGTCCACATCAAGTTTAGCTTTAATTCGTAATTCATTGAGCCCCTGATGATTTGGGTGTGAGATTACCCATCGTCTTTCTTTCCCCTTTGGCCCCGAGGTGGCTGGAACTCTGGACTCCCCCCTAGGTACCTCGGCCACTCCAGCTGGCTTTTTGGATCTTTACCCTTTTCACTAAGGCTTCCTCCTTTTTTGTGAGTGGAGTTAGAAAAGGGTACAAGCAAGAAAATAGCTGGGGGCTGGGGGTGGGGAAGAGCAATGTTCCTCTTTCCAAAGTCAGGTCTCCTTCCAGGCAGTTAGAAACACCCTCCTGAATTCGTAAAGGACAGAGACGCCAGCATATATACCAAGGGCTTAACTAAGACTTCTGGCCCCTTAAATAAAAATCTCACGAAGGGTCTTCTGCCTTTTATCAGGCCCAAACTGAATAGATACTCACCGCCACCACAGTGTGAAGAAAAAAAGGGAAACAGCAAATAGGGAATTTCCCTTCTTCTGACACTAAGCCATGGCTCCCTGCGAGGGTTAATTTGTCCTCCTCAGGGGACATTTGGCAATGTCTGGAGATATTTTTGGCTGTCCCCACTTGGGGTGGGGGTGGTGGTACTGGTATCCAGTGGGTAGAGGTCAAGGATACTGCTAAACTACACAGCCCCCCCAGCACCCCAGCCAAGAATTATTCAGCTCAAAATGACCATGGTGCCGAAGTCGAGAAACCCTGAGCTCGTGTACTCTGTTATATTTGCACTTGGCCCCTAACCATCCATTGTCCTCGTGCCCACTGAGAATTAGTGAGAGGTTGACGCTCTAAGTGTTTAACCTTGACATGTTCCTTTCCTGCATCTGGTGTGCGCGTGGCTTCCCCGCCCAACCATCCAGCCGCGCAGTCGCTTCTATCACAGAACACCTCTCAGGTCAATTCTCCCCCTTCCTCGCCTCCACGGGTCTCTTCAGGTCCTTATGGCCTTGCCCTTATACAGTCTCAAGGGTCTGCACATCTCCCCTCCATGAGACGAATCTTCCGATGTGCAGATTTGATCATTTCTGATCATTTCACTCCCTGCTGCTTTTTTTTTTTTTTAAGATTTTATTTATTTGACAGAGATCACAAGTAGGCAGAGAGGCAGGCAGAGAGAGAGAGGAAGGGAAGCAGGCTCCCCGCTGAGCAGAGAGCCCGATGCAGGGCTCGATCTCAGAACCCTGACATCATGACCTGAGCCGAAGGCAGAGGCTTTAACCCACTGAGCCACCCAGGCGCCCCCACTCCCTGCTTCTTAAGGGACACCTTCTCCCCTCAGAGGCCACAGACGGAAGTCTGGCCGTGCTTGCCTGCCGGCTTGCTTCTTCAGAGCGGCTTCCTCACATTTTTCACTGTCTCTTCACCAGCCGGGCTTCCCCAGTCCCTCGGCAGCCCAGCACTCTCAGCCAACAGGCCAGCTTTAGGCTCCAAGTCCATCGCAGGCACTTTTGTTTGGCCCACATCGTGTTTAAATATATTTGGATTTAGATTCTAGACGTGAAAAAAAAAATCAGGAGATTTTACATGACATCCCAGATTTTCAGCTTCTCTTAAGAAATCAGGAGCTCTGGGGACGCCTGGGTGGCGCCATCAGTTAAGCGTCTGCCTTCAGCTCAGGTCATGATCCCAGGGTCCTGGGATCGAGTCCCGCATCGGGTTCCTTGCTCAGTGGGGAGTCTGCTTCTCCCTCTGCCTGCCACTCCCCCTGCTTGTGTGTACCCTCTCTCTCGCTCTCTTCCTCTGACAAATAAATAAATAGTATCTTAAAAGAAATAGAGATATCAGGAGTTTTGGTAACGTTGAACCTGTGTTCCATTGCACCAGCCGTCAGGAGGTGCCAATCAGGAGGTGCTACCTTATCAACAGGACATGTGCTGTCTGTTAGCACAGGCCCTATGCTCCTTGTCCTGGCCTGCTTCCCTCCCTAACTACTTGCCTGACCCCGTTTGTCACCTCCGATGTTTTCTCTCTACAAACCTTCCCTCTTGCTGTTCTTTTTGCCCAGAAAGCTCTTCCGTTCCTCAGCCTTGCATTTTGTAAGGTTCTTTAACCCCCCAATACAAAATTCTTTGCGCTCACTTCTCCGTGGTGCCCATAGCACTCGACAGAGTCCTCTACTGTAGCAATTAACAGAGAGGTTTGTGCATGTGTCTAGAGCCACCGCTGGATTCGAGCTCCTGGAAGGCAGAGACACTGCCCAGCGTAACTCTAGGATTCTCACCTAGGAGGAGCTTTGGGGCAGTCTTCTGATTGGAAGGGACAACTACCAGGGGGCTTGTCCTGAAACCGTGGGCATGCAGCAAGTGTGGACACGCCTCTCTTCCTTAGATTCTGAGTTTGTTCGGGTGGCTTGAGCAAGCACGTTCTCTGGCACCAGGGAGAATGCAAAGTGGAATGTGACACGGTCAACGTCAGTGACATACCATGCTCTCGGGTCTGGGCTTCATTGACTTGGAGGTTCTTGCTCTGCCGTAAGTGGTTTTCCTCTACGGGTTTAGTGATGCTCACTTCCAAGAGAGCGCCGTTTGCACAAGGGGCTCGTGACCGGATCCTCTGAGTTTCGCCTGAGGCCAAGATGCGAGGTGCTGGGGTATCTGCCAGGGTCAATGTCCTGAAGCCAACTGACCTCTAGGTCTGCACACTTTACAGTGGTTATTGAATTGAGTCTTGGATTCAACAAGACACTCGTGTGTCCGGAACTCTCCACCATCCTCCAAGGCCTGACCCTGACCCACCTTTCCAACCTCTTCTCCTGCTGCTCTGCCCAAGGCACGTTCCTCCAGCCACACTGACCTTCTGGCCATTCCTCACAGGAGTCAAGTGCACTCCAGCCTCAAGGTCTTTGCCCCGCCCTGTTTCCTCTGCAAGTTGCTCCAGCCTCCCAGGATAGCCACACGTCTTACTCTGTCACGTCATTTAGATGGCTCATTGAAGCCCGCTCTGGCCACCATTCGAAAATTTTAAGCCCCACCTGTACTTGCCTGCTAGCCCCCTTCCTGGGTCATTCCACCCCATTACCCCAGAATGTAAGCTCGGTGAGTGCAGGGCATGTTTTCTGGTTTGTTCCCAGCTCCATCCCCAGCACTCAGAACTGTACCAGACACCCAGTTCATCCTCAATAAATGTATGAATGCTTACATCACACTGTGCCAGGTGCTGCGAGGGATACCAACCAACCAACGAAAGGCAGCAGTTTATGTGCCTGCCCTTGAGAAATTTCCAGTCGAAGCTGCGGGAAGGTATAGAAAACAACGGGGGAAATGCAGCAAACAAATAAACAAACAAATGCTCAGAGAAAGGCAAGATGGACCAGTGTGGTCGGAACTGCTTTGGAAGACTTCTTAGAATAGATGGGAACTGAGCTAGACCTTGAAGGCTGACCAGAACTTGGGAGAGGCAGACAGACAGAGAAAGAGAAGGAGAAATAAGTGAACAGCAGTCACTTTTATGGCTGGCTCTCAGAAGCAATAAGGAGCCACGGAAGACTTTTATGAGCAAGGTGGTGACATAAAAGTGACGCTGGGGAGATCTGGTTTTCTGAGATCAATGATCAAAACGTCCTTAATTCTTTACTGGAGGCCGGAAGGCTGGGGGAAGACTAGTCGAGGTGTTGGCAGTCAGGGACAAGGTCGACCTCCACCCAGCTTCCGGCTCCACCATCAGATCCCAGGGGCTGCGAGGCTGGTTCTTCCCTGGGCCCAGCTATTGGGGTGGGGGTGCCGCTCTATGAAAAGAGGGTGCCCTCGGGGCCTGGCACCCCTATTCTTTCCTGCACCTCTTGAAAGCAGTCTATATCCTGCCCAGTCGCTCCATGGCCTCACTCCCTTTGGGCTGCAAACTCTTCCGCCCTGGAATTGGCTCTGTTCCCCTTTCCAGCACTTGGGTCTCTGAAAGAGGAAGGGCTGCCATTTGCCTGCATCCAGGGCTCCTCCTTTGGCTTTTGGTTCGGTCTGGGGTGCTTTCGTTGCCGCCACCACCCCAGCATCTCAGCGGGGATCTCCCACAACCTTTTAGCTGCACCCTCTCCCCGCGTGCCTGACCCTATGTAGGTCCTGTCCCCTCCCCTGGTCTAGTCTTCGCTCACTGTTGGCAGTGTTTCATAGCATCAGTGTCTGTCTGTCTGTCTGTCCGTATCTCATCTGCTCAGCTTCCAGACTCCTCAGTTTAAAGATTCAAATGCCTCATTTGCATGTTAGTGCCCCACACCTTCTTGCCCTGAAAAGTCTCCATTGTTTGTTCCACTTAAGCAGGTAGAGTAATTCACATTCAGCCTCGCCCTCATTCACGCAGCCTCTTTGAGGAGGAGGAGGCCATTTGCATAGCCGTGACTCCCACGGGAAATCCACACGCTAATTTGCACACACACCCCCACCCCAGGGTCGCTTTGCCTACCTGCCTGTTGGACAGTTCCCCTAAACAAACAAGGGATTGAGAGCCTCAGTCTGGAAAACACTGGGCTGGCAGTGGGGGGGCAGGGGATGCATGGGAACAGCTAAACTCATTGCACCCTCGCCCAAAAGTGTCCTATCTCTCCCAGAGCCCCTCATGCGGATCGCCTTTTCTGACTGCACTAGTTAGAACCAGGCAACTACAGGACCGAAATCCAACCTCGTCGCTGGCATCCCCAGGGCTGAGTGGGGGCTGCGTGCGCTCTGTGCTCAGAACGGAAGGCCAGCCTCCCCACTTCGCAGCCACAGTAGCGAAGGCCAGTCATTTCACCTCTCTGCAGCCTCCGTTTCCAGGATGGCACCCCCGCTCTTGCAAATTTGATGAGGTTCGCTTTGTGACACAATGTAGAGTTTATTTTTGTCAGTGTTCCACGAGTGTTCAAGGAAAATGGATATCGTTGGCTCTGGAACAATGTGGGGGTTAGGGACGCCATCCCTGTGCGCTGTTGGAAATATGCAGAATTTTTGACGCCTCCTATGCTTAGCCTACTCTCCCCAAATAGTGTACTGTTGATGTGAGGCCTTACTGATGACATCAACAATCAATTAATACATGTTTTTGTATGTTCTCTGTATTATATACCATCTTCTCACAATAAAGTAATCTAGAGAAAAGAAAGTCTTATTGGGTGGGGGCGCCTGGGTGGCTCAGTCAGTTGGGTTTCCGACTCTTGGGCTCAGCTCAGGTTTTCATCTGCCGGTAGTGAGTTCAAGCCCTGTGTTGGGTTCCACACTTGGTGTGGAAACTACTTTAAAAAAAAAAAGAGATAGAAAGAAAGAAAGGAAGGAAGAAAGAAAAGAAAACCTTATTAGGAAAATCTTTAGGAAGAGAAAATGTATTTACAGTACTCTGCTGTATTAGTTGAAAAAAATCCATGTACAAATGGGTCTGCACAGGTCAAACCCGTGTTGTTCAAGGGACCCCTACTCTCAAGTTATGGGCCCTCAATGCTGACTGTGGTGTGTTCTGTGTTCTGTGGTGTAGATCAAGTTTGTGGATCATGTTGGTCGAATTAATATTCTTGCTAATTGTATGGGATGCCTGGGTGGCTCAGTGGGTTAAGCCTCTGCCTTCGGCTCAGGTCATGATCCCAGGGTCCTGGGATGGAGCCCCGCATAGGGCTCTCTGCTCAGCGGGGTGCCTGCTTCCCACTCCCCCCCTCTGCCTACTTCTCTGCCTACTTGCGATCTCTCTCTGTCAAATAAATAAATAAAATCTTTAAAAAAAATTTTCTTGCTAATTTTTTTTTTTGTCTGTTGGACCTATCAGTTACTGAAAGACATGTTAAAAATCTTCCATCATGATACTGGATGGTAGATTTGTCAAATTCTTTTTTTTTTTTTAAGATTTTACTTATGTATTTTAGAGAGATGGAGGGAGAGTGCAAGCAGAGAGAAGGAGAAAAAATTTTGAGAAAAATTTGAGAAAAAAATCTCAAGCAGACTCCCCACTGAGCCTGGAGCCCAGTGTGGGACTCGATGCCATGACCCTGAGACCATGACCCGAGTGGAAATGAAGAGTCAGACACTTAACCTACTGAGCCACCCAGGCGCCCTGGATTTGTCAAATTCTGTGTAGACTTTAGTTGTAATACATTTGTGCTTGTTTTTACCATCTAATTTTGTGCCATTTATCCCGGTTTTTTTTTTTTAAATGTTTCTTTTTGTCCTTTCCTCTTCGACTTCTTTTCAATGTTGGGATCCTGGGATTCTTTCTCTCATTACAGGGAGGTGTTTTATCTTTTGTAAAATAGGCATAATAGTAGTGCCTACCACAGTGTTTGTTGTAAGGATTAAACGAGACGAAGAAACTCACGCTGAAGGTTAATCCAGTGCCTAACATATAGTAAGCACTAATAAATGGGAACTATTATTAGAAGTCCTAGTACTCTATCATCTTTAGGGTTCCCTTGTGTCTTACGGTTCCCCTTCTATTGTTCTCCTTTCTGCTGACATTGTCCCATTTGTTCTCAGTCTTTTTTCTTTCATTTCTCCTTTACTGCCATTCAGTTTCCTGTTTCCTCTGACTCCTTCATCCCCAGGCGAGCTCCGTTTGTAAGTGGCAATGGCAATGGTAAAGCCCCTTAAGGAAGAGAGTCAGCATGGAGGGGCTTGGTGGCCCAGCGAGGGCAGGGGCAAGACAGCAGTGCCTTGTCTACTTGTCTACTGAGTCCCATTCCTCAAAGGTGACAAAGATACCACCTAACACAAAGCCAGCCCTATGCGTCACTCTAGGTTGGCTCTGACAAAATCAGATCTGCTGCGATCATCGGTTTCTGTGAAGTGGGTACAAAGCCATAGAACTTGCCGCCTAGGGTCCAGCTGCATTCCTCAGTACAGCTGGAAACAGCTGGGTCCTCACGGTCCACTCTCAAGAAGGAGTCCTGCTGTGGAAGAGTGGGTGTCACCTCACTAGGAATTTGTATATGTACAAACCAGAACCTGGAAAGAGGAACCATTTCTGCTCAAACACATTGTGGTCAGAGGAAAATTTTGTCATCATTGTTGTGACAGAGCTGCAACTAAATTTAGCAAGCTGTGTATTTTTGTGTGTGTGTGCATACATGATGCTTGGAGAAAGTGACACATGATGTTTCCGAAAAGCAAAAACTCCCCAGACCAAAAATGAAGCCCTCTTCTGATTTGGTATCTGATTGCCATGGCGATCCCTTAGTCCAGTTACTTCAGAGTTTGCTTTTTTTCAGTGTCCTTTGGAGCATGACATTCTTTCAAGAGAGACTGTGTCACTGGAGGAACATTGGCACTTGGTGGAGTTTTGGGTGTTTTTCTGTTCTCTGGTGGTTTCCACACTTGGATTGACATAAACAGAGGTGTTGAACTTCCATATTATGAAGGGGCCTCACTCAAAAATATTTTTTTTAAAGATTTTTATTTATTCATTTGAGAGAGAGAGAGAGAGCAGGGGGAGGGGCAGAGGGAGACGGAGAAGCAGACTCCCCGCTGAGCACAGAGCCCAATGGGCTGGATCCCAGGACCCTGAGATCATGAGCAGAGTCAAAGTCAGATGCTCAACTGACTAAGCCACCCAGGCGCCCCGAAGCTTCTTTAATACAAAAGTGCAATTCCAACTTTTGGTGTAGAGAAAATGCAATACATTTCTGGCTGTTAGCGTTGATAATCACAAAATGCCTCTCTGTGATTCAGAAGTTCTGAGAAAACAGACGGTGTGTAATGCGTTGGATCTGTCTTCCTAGAAACAGGAAACAGGAACAATTTAGTTTCTTGCAAGCCACAGAAAGGATATGGAGTAGTAGATGAGATAAACATGCTGCGGATAGGGGTACAAAGTGGGAAAAGGAACGGAGATGAGAGGGAGAGAGAGTTTTCCAATTTTAGTAGTCAGATAAATATTTGACTGAAGTGACTCTGAGTGAGTTTTACTTCCCTTAGCACATTCCAGACCAGTGGAGCTCCAAATGTTTCATCTCAGGACCCCTTTAAACTCTTACAAATGATCCAGGACCCTAGGCTCTGTCTCAGACTTTACTTCCTGGGGAACCGAACCTATGACAAGTGTCCAGCCCAAGTTCTACCACACTGTTGCTTAAAGTATTGAAGCAACTAGTTTCCTCAGTTACAGGTACAGTTGACCTTAAACAAACGACATTTAATAGCTTCTAGACACACGTGGGGGTTATTTCATGCTGTGAACTAGTTCTTTAAATCTCTTAAGGCGTTTTTTGATCATAGGATTTATTAAAAAGAAAGTGTAATTGTTGGGGAAATGCAAATCAAAACCGCAATGAGATGTGGAGGGTTATTATTTTTAAAAACAACAGGAAATAAGTGTGGGTGAAGACTGGAGAACTTGGAACGCTCATGCATTGCCGGTGGAACGTGCAATGGGACGGCCGCTGCGGAACACAGTTTGGCAAATGCCTCAAAAACTTAAACGTGGACTTACCATATTGATGTTGTTTTGGAATGTTGGTGTGGTCTGGAGCCAATGGCCAAGAAAGAATTCTTGAGATGTCTTTGGTGCAGAAAAGTGATTTTATGAAAGCACGAGGACAGGACCTGTGGGCAGATGGGGCAGCTGCTGCGGGGTTGTGAGGGGTGGCGGATTCTATACTGGGGAGCTGGGGGAGGCAAGGAAAAAGGGGGCTGTCCAAAAGGACTTTTGTATGCTAAAGAAGACTCACGGGATCCTGGAGGCCTGGCTGTTGTCAAGCTAGGGCTGTTTTTCCTTCTAGTAAAGCATTAACGTTAGGACAGTTGGGAGTTACCTGGAGGACTGTTATACTCTGCCTTTCTCAGGTTCTCGTCAATGGACTGCAGGTGGTAAAGAAATTTAATTTTGTTCCCTTTCCCTTCTGCCTCGGTCTCCCACATCACTCATGGAGGGGAGAGTAATGTGAGGGCTCTAGGAAATTGAGTTATGGGTCTCTGGAAGTTAGGTTATGGATAAGAATGCTTTTTCCTTGTAAGTCGCTAAGTCATTGGTAAACAGATGGAGACGCAGGTCTTGCAAGACTGTGATCTGTGTCCGTTCCCCGTCTGTTTTTCCTTCCTTTAGCTTTAGGGCAGCCACGAGCCCTGGGGGAGTGTCACACGCGACCCACCTGGGGGAGGCAGTGGGGAGGTGGGGGGTTTGCGGGGTGTCAGCCCACGCTTTGTCCTCAGCTTGCCTTCTGCTCCCTCATCATGTGATCCAGCAAGTCCACTTCTAGGTATATATCCAAAAAAATTCAAAGCAGTGACTTAAACAAATATTTGTACACCCAGGTGCTGAACAGCATTATTCACAGTGGCTAAAACATGGAAGCAACCCAAGGGTCCATTGACGGATGAATGAATAAGCAAATTGCGGTATATAAGTGGGATGGAATGGACTGGAATGTCCAGCGGTCTTAAAAAGAAAGGCAACTCCAGCACATGCTACGACAGCGGCGAACATGGAAGATATTGTGCTGACTGGAAGGAGCCAGTAACGAAAGGACAGATACAGTATTATATTACTCCTCTTCGATCAGGTATCTAGAAGAGTCAGATTCACGGAGACGAAAAATAGAATGGTGGCTGCCAGAGGCTGGGGGGAGGGGGAAGTGGGGAGTTATTGCTTCATACGCACAGTTTCAGTTTGCGATGATGAGATAGTTCTGTTGTTGGACGGCGGTGATGGTTACACAACAGTGTAAATCTATTTAATGCCACTGACTTGTACACTTAAAATGGTTAAAATGGGGAAAAAAAGGGAATGAAATGGCTAAAAAGGAAAATGTCACGTGTATTCTACCACAGTAAAAAATGTAAACAAGTTTTCTTTAAAAAGATTTCATTCAGGGGCGCACCTGGGTGGCTCAGTCGGTTAGGCATCTGCCTTCGGCTCGGGTCATGATCCCGGGGTCCTGGGATCGAGCCCCGCATCGGGCTCCCTGCTCAGCAGGAAGTCTGTTGCGCCCTCTACCCCTCCCCAACTCATGCTCTCTCTCTCTCTCTCTCTCTCTCTCTCAAATAAGTAAATCTTTTTTTAAAGATGTTATTCATTTATTTGAGAGAGATAGTGAGAGAGAGCATGAGCAGGGGAGATAAGAAGAAGCAGGCTCCTTGAGCAGGGTGCCTGGTGTGGGGCTCAATCCCAGGACCCTGGGATCATGACCAGAGCCGAAGGCCGATGCTTAACTGACTGAGCCACCTGGGTGCCACCTAAACAAGTTTTAAAGTACAAGTATGTCTGAAGTCTTGCAATACGTGAGTAAAAGGGTTGCATTAAATAGTTAATGAATCGGGGCGCCTGGGTGGCTCAGTGGGTTAAGCCGCTGCCTTCAGCTCGGGTCATGATCTCAGGGTCCTGGGATCGAGCCCCGCATCGGGCTCTCTGCTCAGCGGGGAGCCTGCTTCCTCCCCTCTCTCTCTGCTTGCCTCTCTACCTGCTTGTGATCTCTCTCTGTCAAAATAAATAAATTAAAAAAAAATAAAAATAAATAAATAGTTAATGAATCATTCCTTTTTATTGCCAAATGATGGTTCTTTGTATGGATACACCATCTGGAAAACATGAGGCTAAGTGAAAGAAGCCAAAGATCACAAAAGATCACATATTGTCCAATTCTACTTACATGAGATGTCCAGAGGAGACACATCTATAGAGAGAAAAGCTAGTTGAATGGTTGCCTAGGGCTAGGCAGAGACATGGGAGGGAAAGAGACATGACAGCTAATGGTGTTAATGGACCCAAGGGTTTTGGGGGCAGGTGATGACAGTGTTTTAAATTGATCACGGTGATGATCATGCAACACAACAGATGTACTGAAAATCACTGAATTCAATTTAAATGAGTGAATTATATCTCAATAATACTGTTGTTAACAAAAAGGGTAGCGAAAACCAAAATAATAGAAACGACTCTCTAGAGGAATGGCTTTGTTAATTGACCTCGGAAATTAAACTTTGATACCTCAGTGTGGGAAAGTTGATGGGTTTTCTTGTATTTCCCTTCCATCATTCAATAAATATTTATTTAAAACTTTCTGTGGGCAGATAACACTATTGAAGGTACAGAGCAATCTACAAAAAAAAATATTGTTTTAAAATATGGTGTCTTCTGGGGGCACCTGGATGGCTCAGGTGGTTAAGCATCTGCCTTCTACTCGGGTCATGATCCCGGAATCCCGGGATTGAGCCCCATATTGGGCTCCCTGCTCAGTGCGGAGTCTGCTTCTCCCTCTCCCTCTAACACTCCCCCGTGCTTGTGTGCGCGCGCTCTCTCTCTCTCTCTCTCTCTCTCTAATAAATAAATAAAATTTAAAAAAATATGGTGTCTGCATAGATCAATGGAACAAAGAGCCCAGTGGATTAATCTTTGACAAAGGAGGCAATAATAAACAATAGGAAAAGACAATCTTTTCAATAAATGGTGCTGGGAAAACTGGACAGCTACATGGAAAACAATGAAACTGGACCACCTTCTCACACCATATACAAAACAATCTCAAAATGGATCTAAGACTTAAATATAAGACCTGAAACTATAAAACTCTTTTTTTAAAGATCTTATTCATTCATTTGAGAGAGAGAGAGTAAGTGAGGGAGAGGACAGCTTGGGAGAGAGCCAGAGGGAGAGGGAGAAGCTGAGCCCCCACTGAGCAGGGAACTCAATTCTGGGCACAATGCCAGGACCCTGGGACTATGACCCAAGCCGAAGGCAGACATCTAACCAACTGAGCCACCCAGGTGCCCAGAAACCATAAACTAAAAGGAAACCTAGGCAGCAATCTCTTGGACATGAGCCTTAGCAATATTTTTCTGGATTTGTCTCCTGAGGCAAGGGAAACAAAAGCAAAAATAAACTACTGGGACTCCATCAAACTAAAAAGCTTCTGCACAGCAAAAGTGAACAACAAACTGAAAAGGCAACCTACTGAATGGGAGAAGATATTTGCAAATTAAGTATATACCTGATAAGGGGTTAATATCTAAAATATTATAAAGAACTCAAGTAACTGAACACCAAAAAATAAATAAATAAGTAAATAAATACCCCCCCCCCCAAAAAAATCCCAAATAATCTGACTAAAAATGGGCAGACAACCTGAACAGGCATTTTTCAAAGAAGACAGCAGATGGGCAACAGACACATGAAAACATTCTCAATGTCACTGATCATCAGGGAAATACAAATCAAAACCACAATGAAATACTACCTCACACCTGTCGGAATGTTTAGTATCGGGCACCTGGGAGGCTCAGTCAGTTGGCCATCTGACTCTTCATTCCACTCAGGTCATGATCGCAGGGTCGTGGAATTGAGCTCCACACGGGAATCCATGCTGAGTGTGGAACCTGCTTAAGCTTCTCTCTCTCCCTCTCCCTCTGCCCCTTCCTCCCTCTCTCTCTCTAAAAAACGAACAAACAAGAGTGGTTGGTATTGAAAAAGCAAGAAATAAGTGTTGACAAGGATGTGGAGAAAAGGAAACCCCTGTGCACTCTTGCTGGGAAAGCAAATTGGTGCAACCACTATGGAGAACAGTATGGAGGCTCCTCAAAAATTAAAAATAGAAATGCCACTATGACCCCATGATTCCATTAGCGGGTATTTGTCCAAAGGAAACAAAAATACTAATTTGGAAAGATACGTGCACCCCTATGTTTATTGCAGTGCTATTTACAATAGCCAAGATATAGAAGCAACCTAAGAGATAAAGAAGATGTGGTATGTGTAGGTCACACACACACACACACACACACACACACACACACACACTGCAATATTACACAGCCATAAAAAAGCATAGAATCTCGCCATTTGCGACAACATGCCTGGACCTAGTGTACTATGGGAAATAAGTCAGATAGAAAAACACAAATACCATATGATTTCACTTACATGTGGAATCTAAAAACCGAAACAAGTGAACAAAGAAACAAAAAGCAGACATAGAGTCATAAATACAAACTGGGGGTTGTCAAAAGGGAGGGAGGTGAGGGGATGGACGAAATAGGCCAAGAGGATTAAGATGAGCAGACTTGCGGTTATAAATAAATCCGTCACGGGGATGAAAAGTACAGCATAAGGAACATAGTCCATACAATAATAACTTTGTATGGTGACTACACTTACAGTGGCGAGCATTTTGTAATACATAGAACTGTCAAATCACTACGTTGGACATGGAAACAAATATAACACTGTATGTCAACTGTATTTCAATTAAAAAAATATGGCATCTGCCTTTCAGAAGCTTGCTCCCTGAGTAAGGGGACAAGCAAGACATACATGAAATCAGATTAATCAAGGCAATGCCATGCTGGGGTTCTTTATTTTATTTATTTATTTTAAAAGATTTTATTTATTTATTTATTTATTTATTTGTCAGAGAGAGAGCAAGCACACACAAGCCGGGGAGGGGAGGGCAGCAGGCAGAGGGAGAAGCAGGCTCCCTGCCAAGCAGGGAGCCAGATGCTGGACTCGATCCTAGGACCCTGGGATCATGACCTGAGTGGAAGGCAGACGCTTAACTGACCGAGCAACCCAGGCGCCCCCATAATGTGGGTTCAATTATCAATACATGTTCATGATTCCACTTGTCCCATACAACCAACCAAAACTATTGTTGTCATACAATTAGTGATACTGAAAATAAGACTGTAGAGTGGTTAAGACCAAGGGCTCTGAAGCCAGAGTGCCTAGTGGGAATTGTGGCTCTACCACTTTCTAGCTGTGTGACCCTGTGAGAGTTACTGAAGTTCGCTGTGCCTCAGCTTTCTCTTTTGGAAAATGGGGATGATTATAACAGTAACAGCACCTAGGTCAGATGGTTGTTGGGAGGATGAGATGTGTTCATGCATGTCAAGTGCTTAGAACAGGTCCTGGCATACAGCAAATGCTGCAGAAAAGTAGTCGTTTCTGCTATTTCTGGAAAATGATGGGTAATCCCTTTGATGAGTATTTGTGGTGAAAAACCTTAAACAGGGGTGCCTGGGTGGCTCAGCGGGTTAAAGCCTCTGCCTTCGGCTCAGGTCATGATCTCAGGGTGATGAGATCGAGCCCCTCATTGGGTTCCCCGCTCAGAGTGGAGTTTGCCAGACATTCTTTCTCTCCTTGTCTCTGTGTCTCTCCCCCGACTCCTGCACTCTGTAAATAAATAAATTTTTTTAAAAATAAGAGACATCAAAAAAATAGAATGTTCAGTATCCTGATTGGGCACAAATTAGGGATTCAGTAAATACTAGATGGTAATGAAAAAATTCAGATTAAAATGTTAACAATTTTAGATGATGAGTTTATATTATTTTAGCTCCTTTTGAATTTTTTTCCCAAAGTGACTACTTTTGTTTTTATATTTTTATTCTTCATATTTCCCACATACAGACAGGTATAGAGACAACGTGAGGAACACACACACACTCATTACTTAGGTTTAGTAAACTATAACCCTATGCCATGTTTGTCTGAGTTTCCTTTCTTTAAGAATTAAAACATTAAAAAGAAACAATTAAAACATTATAAACACACCCCATGTGAACCCTTACCTTGAGTCTGTCCCACACCATGTCTCCCTAGAGGTACCATGTTCTTGAATATTTTTATACTACTAGTACAGTGAGGATATTCATAAATATATAGAACTGTTCTGCATATTTTTTAAAGATTTTATTTATTTATGTGACAGACAGAGATCACAAGCAGGCAGAGAAGCGGGCAGAGGGGGAGGGGGAAGCAGGCTTCCCGCTGAGCAGAGAGCCCGATGTGGGGCTCGATCCCAGGACCCTGGGATCATGACCTGAGCCGAAGGCAGAGGCTTAACCCACTGAGCCACCCAGGCGCCCCTGTTTTGCATGTTTTAAAACTATATATAAATGGTAAGCTGTATCTAGATCATTCAGAAACTTGTCTTCTTCATGTAGCATGTTGTCTATGAGACTCATTTATGTTGAGAAGTATAGCCTACTCTGGCTCATTCATTTCCCTTGTGTATGTGTGTTTCCACAGCTATTCTCCCGATGGAGGATGTATATATTGTTCCCATTTTTTTTTTTTTTTTGCTATTACAAATAAAATATCTGCTGTGAAAATTCTTGGGTATAAGGGCAGATTTCTCGAGGTGTCCGTCAAGAGGTAATATTCGCCTCTTACCAGCAGTGCCTGGAAATTTCCATTGCCTCACATCTTTGCCAAAGCTTCTTTGTTGTGCTTTTGAAAGTTCTGCCAATTTGATGGGTGTGAAATGGCATCTTACGTAAAGCATTTTAGAACGTTGCCTAGTAGGGTCTCATTAAGGTTGAGTTATTATTTTAATTAACATTTCCGTAATCAGTGTGGACATTGGGCACCTTTCCATGTACTTGCTGGTCATTGAAGTTTCCTCTTTTGTGAAGTGCCTCTTCGTCTCCTTCCTCCATTGTTTTTTTTTTCTAACGAGGTTATTTGTCTTTTTCTTATTAATTTATAGGGTTTTTTAAAAAATATTTTCTTGCACTGATCCTTGCTTCTGTAGTCTGTGGCGTGTCTTTGCTTTCATTTATGGGCCTTTTGTCATTCAGAGCTATACTTTTTATTTTAACGTACTCCTATTTATCATATCCCCCTTTGGGTTGTGCTTTTTATAGCTTATCTAGAAAATCCTTCCCAATTAGCAGTTATGAATTCTCAAGGGGGCTCTGTTTCTCTGCCCAGAGTCCAGGCCTGGGTAGGCAACCTTTTAGTAAGTCTCCTCTGCCAGTGGACTGCTGTTTTCCTAATTGCCAGTTCAGGGAGGGACAGCTAATTCAGAGTCTGGGATTTAGATAAGGTTCTTGGATCCAAGGCCTTGGCTTCCCTCTGTGTGTACATTCTACTGATTAGTGTTAGGTTCAGCTGAGAGCAACAGAGCTCCAAAATAATGGTGACATAAACAAGAGAAAAATGTGTCTCATGGAACAGTCCAGAACAGTCTAGGCTGTTGTGGAGTGTTTGTCTTTACCATGCTCTTGAGGGTCTTTATGCCCCCCCCCCCCCCTTTTTTTTAAGATTTCATTTTTAAGCACTCTCTACACCCAACCTGGGGCTGGAACTCACAACCCTGAGATCAAGAGTTGCACGCTCCACCAACTGAACCATCCGGGCACCCCACGTATCTTAGTTTTCCATTCTATGTGGCCTCTGTTTCTCAGATCACCTCATGGTCCAAAATGGCTGCTCCAACTTTAGCCTTCATTTTCATATTCCAGCCAGCAGGAAAGAGTAAGAGGTTAATAAGGGACATTAGGGCGCCTGGGTGGTTCAGTCAGTTACACGTTGGACTCTTGATTTCGGCTCAGGTCATGGTCTCGGGGTCATGGGATTGAGGTTCACGGTGGGCTCCACGCTGGGTGTAGAGCCTGCTTAAGATTCTCTCTCTGCCTCTTCCCTCCCCTCTCTCCCTTGATGAAGAAGAAGAAGAAGAAGAAGAAGAAGAAGAAGAAGAAGAAGAAGAAGAAGAAGAAAGAAGAAGAAGAAAGAAGAAGGAGGAGGAGGAGGAGGAAGAGGAGGAAGGGACATGGCAGGTGTCTTTTAAGGAAGATTCTCAGTAGCTTCCATATGACATTTGTCTTTATACCTCATTTGTTAGAACTTAGTCACAGTAGCGTTTATTCTGGGCAGCCATGTATCCAGATGAAAATGAGGAGTTCTGTTACTACGGATATACAGGAAACTGGATGTTGGGGGATAGTAGTCTTGGCTACAATGGTCAAATCTCAAGTCAGTAGATCACAGGTGACCTGTATGCCACTCTAGTTTTTGGTTCTCTTGTTCTTCCCGGCATCTTATTTTCTTGTATGCTCACCTGTGCCTTTCAGCCATTTATCCAATGAATATTTACTAAGCACCTACTGTAGGCCAGAAACTGTTTTCAGAGCTGGGGTTATAGCAGTGAACAAGACAAAGGCCCTGCCTTCACGAAGCTTGCATTATGGTTGAGGGAGACAGATTGTAAAGGAACCAGGAAATGCAATACTGTAATGTGGAAGAGTGTGGATTGGTATGGAGGAAAATGAAGCAGGTTATGGGGGAATGGAGAGGGCTGGGAGTGGGGTGAGCAGTTATTTCAGGGAAGGCCTCTGTGGTGAGGTGACATTTGAATGAAACCTGCATGAAATGAGGAAGAAAGCTATGGGGTTATTTTGGCCAAGAGCAGAGGTAAGAGCAAGTGCAAAGGCCCTGGGGTGGAAGTGGACATGGAGTGTTCAAGGACCAACAAGGTGGCCTGTGTGATTGAAGCAAGTGCGACAGTGGAGAGGGATAGCAGTGGTGTGCCAGGGGTAGCCAAGGACCAGATCAGTTAGGGATTTGTAGGTTTTCGTTTTTCCTGGAGGGAGAAGAAAAACCACTGGAGCATTTAAAAAGAAGCATGACATGATCTTCCTCATTTTTTTTTTAATTTATTTGACAGACAGATCACGAGTAGGCAGAGAGGCAGGCAGAGAGAGAGGAGGAGGCAGGCTCCCTGCTGAGCAGAGAGCCCGATGCGGGACTCAATCCCAGGACCCTGAGATCATGACCTGAGCTGAAGGCAGAGGCTTTAACCACTGAGCCACCCAGGCGCCCCAGATCTTCCTCATTTTTAAAAAAAAGACTTATTTATTTATTTTAGAGAGAGACAGAAAGAGAGTAGAAGGGGGAAAAGGCAGGGGGAGAGGGAGAGAGAGAATCTCTAAGCAGACTCCCCACTGAGCACAGAGCCCAGTGCGGGGCTGGATCCCACCACCCATGAGATCATGACCTGACCCGAAACTGAGAGTCGGATGCTTGAGAGACTGAGCCACCCAGGCGCCTCTGCCTTATGTTTTAAAGGGATCATTTTAGCTGTTGAGTTGAGAATAGACCCTAAGGTAGTAAATGGATCCAGGGAGATAAGTTTGAAGACCACTGTGGATGGCCAGGCAGGGGGAGCATGTTATTTGAACTAGGATGGTAGTAATGGACGGTGGCAAGAGAAGGTGAGGTTATATTTTGAAGGCACGTCAAGAATATTCACTGAAGGATTCCAAGCAAGGTGTGAGGGAAGGGGAGAGGCTGTAGCCCCAACTCCTGGGTTTCTGGCCTGAGCAACCTATTGAGGGGCAATGCCATTTACTGAGATGGGAAACTGGGGTAAGAGCAGGTTTGGGGGATGGAAATCGAGGGTCCTGTTTCCACCAGGTTAAATAGGACATATGCCAGGGGAGAGGGCATTATATCGCTGTGCACAGGACTTTTGAGTCTAGGGCAATCTGGGTTGAAGATACAAATTCGGGAGCCATCGGCACATACATGGCCATGAGCCTGGATGAGATCACTGGGCAAGGCAGCAGGGAGATTGGTAGATTTGGTAACAGGGAGGACGAGAACATTCTTTTCTGATTCCTCCTGGGTTTTTTTCCATGAAAGATTGTTTGCCAGTGGTGAAGAGGACACTGGAGGTTTGAGGACAGGGGAGATGGTATAATGTCTATCTGTGATCTGATGTATATTTTTAATTAATTGATTGATTGATTTTTTGAGTAGGCCCCATGCCCAATGTGGGACTCCAACTCACCACCCCGAGATCAAGAGTCACGTGTTCTATTGACTGAGCCAGCCTGGTGTGCCTGTGATGTTGTATTTTATTTTATTGTGATGTTATTATTATTTTTTAAGATTTCATTTATTGAGAGAGAGAGAGAGTGAGAGAGAGCATGAGCATGGGGCAGGAAGAGGGAGGAGCAGGCTCCCTGCTGAGCAGGGAGCTGGTCGTGGGGCTCGATCCCAGGACCCCAGGATCATGACCTGAGCCAAAGGCAGACACTTAACCCACTAAGCCACCCAGACGCCCCTGTGATGTTATATTTTATAAAACATTTATAGGTGTTTATTGTGGGGAGGAGTTTTGCTTTATCCAATGGGCAGTTTGATGTCATAGCTCACTTTTGTGAGGAAAAATATCCTTTTTTTGAAAAGATTTTATTTATTTTTAGAGACAGAGATAGTATGAGTGCGAGAGCTCGTGCATGAGCAGAGGGGGGCAAAGAGAGAGTGAGAGAGAATTTCTAACAGACTCTGCCCTCAGTGTGGAGCCCAATGCAGGGTGCGAGCCCAGGACCCTGAGATCATGACTGAGCCCAAACTCTGAGTTGGGTGCTTAACCGACTGAGCCACCCAGTCAACCCAAGGGCCATTTAAATTAAAAGACATGTAGCTACTTACAATCATCCTATCCAAAAGAAGCCGAAAGATGCTTTATCAAGAAACTAACTTACTAGGCAACATAGGGGGAAAAAAAGAGAAAGAAACGATTGAAAATCTGAAAATGTTGCTTAAATTCCAACAAATGAATCAAACAAAATAACAAATTAAAATAAAGGCTTTCCCCTTATTGACAGAGGAGAAGTGACACCGAAGACCGATTTACTGAATGTTCCTTGCTCCCACCAAGACTTGGGGACCATCATGCAGGCAGGGTGAACTCCCAGGATGTTGGGGCTCTGGTTGTGTTTCCGGAGGAGAACGTTGCTGCCCAATGCCACACCAAGACAGGGCAGAGGATTTGAAATGGAGGAGCAAATGCTCAGAGGTCCTTAGCAGATTACCTGTGTCCTGGGCACGTGGAGATGGGTGGCTCCAAGCTAAAGCAGGTCTGAAGGTCCAGCCTGGAGACCACTAGAGAAAGAGGCCAGACCCAGTCCAGCCAGCCCCTGAGGTTAGACAGATCCAGCAGGCACCCAAGTTGTCTTTCCCTTTCCTTCCGTAGTCCTTCACTGGGACTAGATTATAGAGGGCCATTTACTTCTCCTCTCCCAGGCCATTGCAGGAAATGGGGGCATACATTAACATATCAAGTCTCCAGTGCCAGAGGAAGGCAGAGGCAAACTAATCTGTAGCTTATGCTTCACACTGTGAGGAACTTAGAAAATAAGAGGAGCACATGCATTTCCATGTACCATAGCTATTGAGGATCTTTCCTTGCAGACTTCAATTTTGCTTGACTGTCCATGCCAGGAAGTAATATGGGCAGGTACCCAAACTAAAATGATGTAAACATGGATGTTTATCAGCTGTTTACCTTTCCTCCTCTGCAAACGGCCTATTCACATCCTTTACCCATTTTCCTGTTGGAAAATTCATTTTATTGATTTGTAAGAGCTCTTTTCATATTAAGGATATTTATCCTTAGTGTAGCATATGTGTTACAAATATTTTACTCAGTCATTTTTTTCCTTTGACTTTACTTATGTTTGTAATTTAGCTTTGATGTGATCGAATGTATTAGTTGCTTTTCCTTTTTGATTTCTGGAT
Organism: Enhydra lutris kenyoni; assembly: GCF_002288905.1. Classification (NCBI taxonomy): domain Eukaryota; kingdom Metazoa; phylum Chordata; class Mammalia; order Carnivora; family Mustelidae; genus Enhydra; species Enhydra lutris. The sequence goes on along the minus strand of NW_019154137.1, from coordinate 2,217,096 downwards.
TCTGAGTCTTCCCCAGCAAGATATTCTCAACCTCAAGATGGTATGCATGGTAATACAAGTTCAATTCTATTTCTTTAAGAGTCTTGTTTTTCACATTTAAGTCTCTGATCAACTTGGAATTTATTTTTGAGTAAATGAAGGAATCCCTTAAATTTTGTGCAAATACTTGGCCAATTATTCCAACACCATTTATTGAATAATCCCCACACAATTTATTGACTTATTTCTTGAAACGCAACCTTTGTCATATAGATTTTTACATACGCATGGAACTATTCTGTTACATCCTTCTGCCCATTTCTATATTAGCAAATGTCCAGTTTTTAAAACATTTGTTAAGACTTACATTTTTAAAGAGCATTTTAAAGTTCACAGAAAAATTGAGGGGAAGGTACAAAGATTTCCCCTGTACTCCCTGCCCCCACACAGGCATAGCCTCTCCCATTATCAACATTCCCCACCAGAGTGGTACATTTGTCACAGCTACTAAGCCTACATTTGACACATCATTGTCACCCAAAGCCCATAGCTTGCATTAGGGTTCCCTCTTGGTGTTGGCCACCCTATGGGTCTGGAAAAATCCGTAGTGATATGTGTCCATCATTATTTCATACAGAGTAGTTTCACCCCTCCCCATCCCCAACACTTGTCAATCACTGATCTTTTTACTGTCCCCTGGTTTTGCCTTTTCCAGAATGCCATAGCTGGAATCCTACAGCATGCAGCCTTTTCCGATTGCTTCTTTCACTTAGTAATAAGCATTTACGGTTCCTCCATGTCTCTTCATGGCTTGATAGCTCGTTTCTTTTTAGCACAGGATAATCTCCCATTGTCTGGCGTACCACAGTTTCTCCTATTGTCTGGGTGCACTGAAGGGCATCTCGGTTGCTTCCAAGTTTTGGAAACGATGAGTAAAGCTGCTGTAAATATTCACGTGCAGGTTTCTGTGTGGACGGACGTAAGTTTTCAATTCCTTTGGGTAAATACCAAGGGGTATGATTGCTGGATCACACGGTAAGAGTATGTGTAGTTTATAGAAACGGCCCAACTGTCTTTCAACATGGCTGCAGCGTTTTGCCTGCTCAATAAAATGGAGTTCGTGCTGTTCCACATCCTTGCCAGCTTTTGGCAGTGTCCGTGTACTGGATTTCGCCTTTCTAAGAGGTGTGTAGTGTTATCTCCTTGCTGTTGAAATTTGTATTTTCGTGTTGATACAGGATGTGGAAAATCTTTGTAAATGCTTTTTGTTTCTTGTTTGTTTTTGGGTAAATATTTTCTCCTAACCAGTGGGTTTTCTCATTCTGTTGACACTGTCTTTCAAAGGGCAGACATGTTTGATTTTAATGAGGTCCAGCTTATCAATTCTTTCTTTCATGGATCTGGCCTCCCTCTACCCAAGGTCATCGAGGTTTTCTCCAATGTTATCTCCTAAGAGTTTAAAACTTCCTTAGCTTTACAGTTTTGCCCTTCACATTTAGATCAGGGATCCATTTTGAGTTAATTTTTATGAAGGGTGGAAGGTATAGGTTTATATTTGTTTCTTTGGATGTGGATGTTCAGTTATTCCTCAAACATTTATGGAGAAGACTTTACTCCGTTTTAATACCTTTGCTCCTCTGTCGAAGACCAGGTGATTCTATTTATGAGGGTCTATTTCTAAGCTCCCTATTCTGTTCCTTTGATCTGTCCCTTCTTCTTCTTCTTCTTTTTTTTTTTTTTTTACTTATTTGACAGAGAGAGAGACAGTGAGAGAAGGAACACAAGCAGAGGGAGTGGGAGAGGGGGAAGCAGACTCCTCGTCGAGCAGGGAGCCCCATGCGGGGCTCAATCTCAGGACCCTGGGGATCATGACCTGAGCCGAAGGCAGATGCTTAATGACTGAGCCGCCCAGGCACCCCAATACCACCCTGTCTTGATTACTGTCACTTCATAGTAAGTCTAGAAGTCGGGTCATGTCAGTCCTCCAACTTTGTTCTTCTGGAAATGTCCAGTTTTCATTAGCTATATTATTCCTTTTGATGTCGGAGAGGACTTCCTTTTTTTTTTTTTACGGGGTATTCTCTTAGCTATTCTTACATCTTTATTCTTTCTGATCAACTTTAGGATCGTTTTGTCAAGTTGAAAACAATCCTTTTGCGGTTTTGATGGGGGGTAGCATTGACTGAATTTACAGCTATTTAGGGAAGAAGTTGCATCTTTATAATCATAACAAGGTATGTTTCTCTCTTGATTGAGGACTTGATTTTTTTTTCAGACTTCATTTATTTATTTGACAGAGAGAGCACAAGCAGGGGGAGCTGGAGGCAGAGGGAGAAGCAGGATCCCTGCACCACCCAGGTGCCCCCAAGGACTTGATTTTTATATCCTTCGGGAGAGTGTCCTCTCGACCCACTGCTTTTCCTTCAGGGCTAGTATCTTAAGAGGTCTTGGATGTTGTTTTATTAAGGGAATTAAACTGCTTCCTCGGTGGCAGCCACAGGAGAACTGGAACTGTTGGGAGGGTTGCTGGTAGCAAGAAAGGCTTCACTAGAAAGGGGAAGGAGTAGCTAAGAGAGTGGGAGGCAGACCTCAAGCACAGCCAACCTGCAGACTGAGAGCAGGGTTACACCTGAAGGTCAGGTGCACGGCCAGTGCTTGCGGCCTGGCAACTGAGAATTAGAACGGTCACCAGTAGGAAAGGGATCTCTCAGCAGATTGTTCCCATCCATTGTCCCCATCTTGGTGGGATGACCAGCTAGAGGGGCTTTGAGGACAAGCCATCTGGTGGAGCGGCCATCAAGGAGTCCAGTGAGACGGGGAAGTCTTTCTCAGACAGAATTTCTCAACTCCTGCGCTACTGACGTTAGGGGCTAGGGAGACTTCTGTCGTCCGCTGGGGCAGGGGGGCTGCCCTTGCAAAGCAGGCTTGCCTACTTCCTACTGTGACAACTAAAAATGTCCCCAGACATTGCCAAATGTCCCCAGGGGAGCACAATCCCTCCCCCATGAAGAACTCCTGCTCTAAGAGCTAAGCGACGGTAAAGCAAACTAATAGCCAAAGTGAGCATGTGAGGTCAGCCAGCAGGGGGCCAGTGAAGAAGGGGCCACTGGCCTCCTGGAAAGGGGAAGTGTGAGATACCCCACCCCCACTCTGCCACATTCTGGCAGAGAGGGTGGGATGGTGAGGTAGCCGACTTCCTAAGGATGGCCCAGCGTCCACGCAGGAGGAAGAAGCAGAGTGGGGGCCGAGACAGATTTGCTCACGGCCATGTGAAGGAAGAAATCCTTGCTGGGGAACACATGGCAGGGAGGAAACCCGAGGGCAGAAAGGTATCATCTCTGAGAACTGTTTCGGATTCTGGGGTGGAGAAAGGGAAATTATGGTCATTTCTACTGCAAGAAGTGTACCTCGTGTAGACTTGGCCAAATGTCAGGGTCCCTGAGTTGTAGCCCTTGCAGACTTCCTGAAATGCCCATAGGTGAGCCAAGCAGGACTCACGGGTCGTGGTTGTGGAAACTGGGTCATCCAGACAGCGGATGGCGGGAGCCTAGCGTGAGGAGAGTACCCAGCATCGGAGTAACGAGGTGCCCTCGAAGAAATAAAAGAACTGAGTGTGGGAGGACAGAGTTGAGGAGGGGATTGGGCGGCAGGGGCCAGCACGGGACTAAAATGCAAGGAAGGGCACCTGGCTGGCTCGGTAGCGTCGAGCCTGAGGCTCTTGATCTCAGCGTGAGTTCAAGCCCCACGCTGGGGTAGAGATGACTTTAAAAAATAAGTAAAATGCAGCAAGGGATCAGTAGACCTCAGCTCCAAGTCCCATCACCCAGAGTGAGAATACAATGTCTTCTAATAAGGTTGGTTGGGTAAAGTTTCCCCTATAGAGTTTCTATGTTTCTATAGCTATAGAGAAATGAGTAGGAGATGCGGAAGGGGAATTCTGAGAACCTTTCTGATCTATTTCAAGAGAGCTGCAGAATAGGGTTTTTTTTAAGATTTCATTTATTTATTAATTTAGAGAGCATGTGGTGGGAAGGGGTAGAGGGAAAGGGGTAAAGAACTCCAAGCAGACCCAACACGGGACTTGATCGCACGACCCTGAGATCGTGACCTGAGCCAAAATCAAGAGTTGGGACACTCAACTGACTTGAGTCCCTCCAGGTGCCCTGAGACCTGCCAAATAGTTATGTGTGAGTGCTGACAGCAGAAATCCAAATGAGAGCTATAAATTAAACTCATTTGAAGGAGGCTGTGTGTTAGAGACTCGAGAGAGGGAAAACGGAGGGAGCACATTGCACAAGTTCAATTTCAAGTCCGAAATCACTTTGGCATAGTTCTCATAGTGGAAGGTCGGAGGAGGTGCCCTGAAGCAGAGAGGCCCTATAGTTGTGGGGGTATAAGGGACCACTACTCAGTGCTCAGATGTGTTTGGAACCTCTAAATAACCGGATTCTGTTCACAAAGACAGACACAGGGCAAGGGTGATATTCCACTAAGAGGTACCAATATGGCAGCCCTTGTTAACAGCCAGCACCTGTGTATCTTTGTCAGCGCTTGTACCACAAAGGACATAAGGCCCCTGCATGAGGGCATAGATCTCCATCATATGGCAAGGTCTAGTGAGGCCGGAAGTGGTCTGTGGAATATCAAACGGTAAAAATGGCCTGGCCTTGACCCATCCATTGTCCCTAGCCCACTTCCACTTAGAATGGAAGGATGGGTCTACAGATATGGAAGGTATGGTGGCTGGCAAAATTGTGCTATGCTTTGGGGTAGGTATAGTTCTAGTCAACACGTACACGGATGTAACAATTACATAGATGTGCCAGGTATCATTCTCTACGCTTTACGTACTTCATTGAATTTTCACGTGAGGAGGCAGGTGTAACTTGTCCTTCCATTTTAGAGATGAAAAAAGGAAGGCATAGAGGAGTTGAGGTGTCCAAGGTCCCACAGCTCAGAGATCTGGGATTCTCACTCAGCCTCACTCATCCCTGGGGGCCATCATGGCGGTGGCAGCTCAAAGGGAAATGAGAAAAATCACAAGGTAGTAAAACCAATGAGGAGAGCATTGGCATTTTCTTTCCTGAAGATTCTCCTTGGAGGGCTGAAACTTGGATTGAGTTCTGTTCCTATAATAAAGGAAGAGGAGGTGGTGGTACTGGGGAGGGGTCCTTATTTTCAGAAACAAAACGTTCTGTGTAAATATCCAAAGTGATTCCCATGATAAACCAACTCTCACACGGGACTCGAATTGTATTCATCTGCTCCTGTAACTACTTGGGGCTGGTGGGGAAACGAAGTACAGCAAGGTTTCCCTCTGGAAGTTATTTGTTGTCCTTGTACTTGTTCTGATGGGGATGACTTTGTCAACTCAGCCCTTCTTCCTCTTATCCTCTTTTTTCTTTTGTGCGTGTGTTTAAATTTAGTTCAAGACAAGGAGGGAGGACATAGTGCTATTATCTGGCTCTAGAGGCATCGTGGATCCTCACTATGCTATGGAAAAATCCTGAAAAAATGCACTGCCCCCAGGACCATAGGACCTGGCCAGCTTTGCATAGAACATAACTCCACATTTATATTGGCTTTGTTTTTGTTTTGCCATATTAAATGCTCAAATGTGTCAGTGCCAGGCACTGTATTTCACGTTCCTCCAAAAGACATAGGACGTTTTCCCTTCAAGAATTGAGAGAACTCAGTCCAGATATCGACAGGAAAAGACAGCCCTTGGATTATGTGCTAGATTGTCCTATCCCATCTCCCTATCCACCCCCAGATTCCTGCCTTGATCATTCAAATGCCTGGCTCACAGTGGCTTACCAAACACACGTGTGATGAATGGCTGATCTACGGTTCCCAGACTGCAGTGCAGCCCTGACCTGCTCATATGATAACTTCCATCGGTTTTCTATCAAAGGTACATGCAGGGGCACCTGGGTGGCTCAGTGGGTTAAAGCCTCTGCCTTCGGCTCAGGTCATGATCCCAGGGTCCTGGGATTGAGCCCCGTGTCGGGCTCTCTGCTCAGCGGGGAGCCTGCTTCCTCCTCTCTCTCTCTGCCTGCCTCTTTGCCTGCTTGTGATCTCTGCCTGTCAAATAAATAAAAAATAAATCTTAAAAAAAAAAGGTACATGCAGTCAGTGGGCAGGAGGAGACCAGAGTCTTTAAGACTTGACTGTATGAGATTTACCAAAGTGGTGGTTATTCCAAAGACTACAGTACGTAAAGAATGAGACTTGTAGATGAGAAATCAGCTGAGGTTGGCTGAAACAGTTCTCTCCAGGGAATGAGGCAAATTGAGCATTCCTTTTCTGAACAACAACAAAAGGCTGATCAATTCTATTTCAGTCACAGACCGAAGGATAAAGGAATCTAGGGAAAATGAGACGAAGAATGTTGTCTGATTTTATATGCACTATTTGCATGTTCCTTGTAGTAGCAGTTGGTGTTAGTGGTCAGAGTTCATATAACAATTAAAATGAAGAAGTTAATTTCTTAGCTTCCTGTTAAGCACTCTCCTTTCTCAAAACACACACACACACACACACACACACACACACACACTTGCACACACACATATGCTAATTCCTACTCATCCTTCAAGGCTACGTTCATGCCCTGTCTCCTCCACAAAGTCTTAAAAAAATTTTGTTTTAATTCTATGCCCAACCTGGGGCTTGACCTCACCACCCACCTAAGACCATGAGCCACGTGATCATGAGCCAGCAGCAAAGCTTTTTTTGTTCTACCTCTAGAAAGTGTTGACCTATTCAAGCACTTGTCTTTACCACTGATTTGCTATTATCAGACCTCTTCGTATAATCTTTTTATGTAAGTCTTATCTCCCTCAACCACAATTCCTCTGAGGGCTGAGATATCTGCCCACATTGCCTTGCATATAAGGAAGGCTTCAGAAGTATCTGCTTATCTAAACTGGCTTTATTTATTTGAGGTTCATCAAGCACTTGCTCCATGCCAGGAACTTTTTTGGTTCTGGGGCATCAGATGAAAAATCAGACAGAGGCTTCACCCTTCTGGAGCTTATCTTTTCAGTAAACAAGTGGGAAAGAGAAACTTTTTGGTGTCTCTCTGGAAAGTTGCATGAAATTGGAGGAGATCAAACAGTTGAAAACACTGTGGACTGGGAGTCATGATCTACCTTGGCCTCATCAACTAATTTGATGGATATCTTAAGTACATTTCTTAACCATTCGTCATCGATTTCCTTGTATGTCAGAGGCCTCATATAGTTACTGGGAGAACTGGATCAGAGAAGATGCAAATCATGTTGGAGGGAACTTCCTCAATCTGATAAAAAGCATCTATGAAAAACCCATAGCAAACACCATACTTAAAAGTGAGAGACTGGGGGGTACCTGGACAGCCGGCTCAGTCAGAAGAGCACGTGACTCTTGATCTCAGGGTCATGAGTTTGAGCCCCAAGTTTGGTGTATAGATTATTAAAAAAGTAAACTAAAAAAAAATGTCGAAGACTGAAAACTTTCAACCAAAGTTAGTGTGTGAACCAGACTAACGCCATCTTGAACAAATCTGCCTCGGTGACCTCTCTGTGACCTAAAGCCTGCTTGAGCAGTCCCTTTCTCCCACATTCTTTGTTTAACCATACCCTTAAGTACACCCTTGGGGAATGAGGTCCTTGCTAGGACTCCTCCTGGGTGGTCCCCTAACATGGACTCCTTAGCCTACTCTAGGGACCTAGAGGTTATAAAAGGAGGTCTTATATGGGAAAGTGGGATTGCAGAGATCGAACTATAATTCCTCTTAATATACCATTTCCTATCAGGCTGGATTTGTCAGCCTTTTTTTCTTCAGTCTTACGGCTCCTTTGGCATTTGGAAGTTACTTTGCATATACCTCCCCCCTTTCATGGAACAATCAGTAATAAGAAAAAGATGTCTGCTCTCCCTACTGCTATTCAGTATTTTACTAGAAGTTCTAGTCAGGTTGTAGGTAAGAAAATGAAATAAAAAGAATTAAGATTGGAAAGAAAGAAATAAAACTATCTCTATTTTTAGATGACATGATGTTATATAGAAAGCCCAAAAGAATTCACAAAAACCCCCCATAAGCTAATAAATGAATTCAGCAAGGTTTCAGAATACAAGGTCAAATAAAAAAAATCAGTTGTATTTCTATAAACTAGCAATGAACAATCTGAAAATGAAATAAAAAACAACTCTTTTTATAACACTGAAAAGAATAAAACTTAAGGAACAAAATTAACAAAATACAAGACTTGTATACTGAAAACTCCAAACATTATTGAAAGAAATGAAAGGCTTAATATTATTAAAATGGCAGTACTGCCAGTACTGCAGAGAGAGACGGGGAAGCAGGCTCCCCGCCGAGCAGAGAGAGCCCGATGTGGACCCCGATCCCAGGACCCTGAGACCATGACCTGAGCCAAAGGCAGAGGCCCAACCCACTGAGCCACCCAGGCACCCTGCCTTTTTTTTTTTTCCAAAAGAAATTGACAAGCTGCTCTGATCTTAAAATTCTTATGGAAATTCAAGGGCCCAGCATAACCAAAAATTCTTGAAAATGAACACAACTAGAAGACTCACACTCCCCAACTTAAAATCTTACTACAAAGCTATAGTAATCAAGAGCGTGGTACTGGAATAAGGATAGACCTATAATCAATGGAATAGAACTGAGAGCCCAGAGCAAACCCATGCATTTAGGGCCAACTGATTTTTGATAAGGCTGCCAAGACAGTTCAGTGGGGGAACAGAATAATAGTCTTTTTAACAAATGGTGGAAGGACAACTAGGTAAACATACACAAAGGAATGAATTTGGATCCCTACCTCGTACCATATACAAAAATTATCTTGAAATGGATCAAAGACCTGAAACTGAGTTAAAACCGTAAAACTTGAAGAAAACACAGGTGTACATCTCTATGACCTTGAATCTCTATGACCTTCTTAGACAACACTGAAGCACAAGCAACCAAAGAAAACAGGTAAATTGGACTTCATCAAAATTAAAAACTTTAGTGCTTCAAAGAACACCATCACAAAAGTGGGAAGGCAGCCCCAAGAATTGGAGCTATTTGGAAATCCTAGATCTGATAAGGGACTTGCATCTAGAACATATATAAAGAACTTTTATGAGTCTACAATAAAAAGACAACCCAATTAAAAAAATTGGTAAAGGATCTGAATAGACACATCTCCAAAGAAGATATCAAAACGGCTCATCAGCACACGAAATGCTCATCATCATCAGCCATCAGAGAACTGCAAATGAAAACCAGAATGAGAGACCATTCACACCCATCAGGAAGGTGATAATCAAAGAAGCAGATAATAGCAAGTGTTGTAGAGAATAAGGTTAAACAGAGAGTTGCCATCTGGCCCAGTGATTCTCCTTTTTGGTATATGCCCAAGAAAACTAAAAGCCTGTCTCCCCAAAAACTTGTACCCAAGTGTTCACAGCATTCATCATAGCCCCCAAATGGAAATAACCCAGATGTCCATCAACTGATGAAAAGATAAAATGTGGTGTATCCATACAGAGGAGTATTATACAGCTGTAAAAAGGAACAAAAGATTGATCCGTGCTACAAAACGGAGGGACCTTGAAGACATAATGAAAGAAGCCAGTCACAGAAGTCCACATATTGTAGGATTCCATTTATATGAAATGTCCAGAATAGGCAAAGCCGGATACAGAAAGTAGATTCATGGTTGTCAGGGGCTGGGGGGTGGGGGTGATTCATAGGCAATGGTGAGTGGCTGCTCAGATGTATGGGGTTTCTTTCTGGGGTGATAAAATATTCCAAAATTAATTGTGGTGATGGTTGCACAACTCTGAATATTCCAAAAACCACTGACTCATGCATTTTCAGTGAGTGACTTGTATGGCATGTGCATTAGAGCTCTGTAAAGAGGAAAAATGGCCAGGGCGGGGTGGTGGTGCGGAAAACATCAGGTAAGTCTTCAAATGCCGTACACAAAAGCAAAACACTTTGTTGAATTTAGTCACAACTTCAACCAGGAGTTGGATGAACATGCATAAGCTTAGAGCACAACCATTACGTGGTTGGGGAGTAGAAAAAAAAGCCTTTATTATAACTGGAACCAGATAAAGTGCTCTTATTGGCCAACTCTGAGGATAGGGGAAGAGCCTTGTTACACAACCCCTTCCCCATTCCCAACCAACTTTTATTCTATTCTTTTCCCTTTGTTTTGATAGCTGAAGTTGTGTACTTTTTGCGCAAGACCGAGACTGAAGATAGTCCGCCATTTTGTGGGTTGGAAACCTGAAATACTTATCTGATTATTAATATTTTGAAGAGTTGAGAAATTCCTATTTTTCCAATACGTTGCTCGGATTCTCCATCTCAGATACAACTAGTATTTATATAGAAAAAGCCTGGGTTGTTACACTGACCTATTTAGTTTTTCATTAACCAATGAGTCACCTCCAGTTCTAGGATATGGTGGTCAAGGTTCCAAGACGGTTGCTACCACTGCTGCTTTCTATTTCGTTTTTAAAAAGATGTTGACAATGTTTATATAGGCAGGCCGATCACATAAATATGATGATAATAACAATCCCGTCCATAGACATGATGCCACCGGCGACAGCTGGTTACTAGGAAAAGTTGCATCGTTTTTGTCCCTCTGGGTTGTCACTGTAGTGATAAACACTAGCGATGGTGACCTGTTCCTGTTTTACAATATGGCCAAAGACTACCAAAACAGAAGCTTCCAGAGGGAATTGGATTCAGGCAGAACTGTGAAATGGTCGGTACAGTGCATTTTTTGATATGAATTAATTTGTAGAGGCTAAATCACTTCATGAAATCATTCAGCTCTATACACAGTGATACCTAATACATGCCATGTTTCCAAACACGAGTTTCTGGCTTCCTCCAGTCCAGCCCGCCTTGTCCTCTACAGCTTGCTGCCCTTAGTCTAAAAGTTGGAGGCAGAAACCTAGGAAAATTGTGTCATGACCTGGAGATCCAAATGGCCACGGGTCACACAATTATCCTTAACGCTCCCTTGTTTTCTCCTTAGTCATCAATAACTCAGGTCCAGTCTTTCCCCAGGGTGTCTCCTGTACTGGTCGTTTCTTCTTCATGCTTGTTCTTATCTAGGGGTTTAGAGTCTCCTAGCTAGATTACTGCAAACTGGTTTCCGTATTTCCATCTCTCTCTGCCTCCAAAACATCCAACAGCAACGTAAAGGATTAAACGCCTAAAAGTAACATTTAATCAAGTGGTCTGTCTAAAAACCTTTGCCTGCCTCCCCCGTGTTTACTGAGTAAAGTCCAAACATTATTAGTCTGGCATTCAAGGCCTTCCACAACCCAGGGCCAAGTTTGCATTCTATACTTCCATCGTCTACCACTCCCTTGGACAAAACTCCTCTCCTCGCCATCTCCTGAGCTTCTGCTAATTCATTTCATGCCTTTGCATGCCATCTTCCTCCTGCCGAGGCTACCTGCTCATTTTTGAAAGCCTGTTCAGAACTCCCTTTCATCCACAAAACCATCCCTGAACACTACCATCCAGTGACCTCTCAGTCCTTGGAGGTGATATGGCTTATGCCCAGTGGCCTTCACCTGGCGATGCTCCCAGACAACTGTTCTTGGCTCCTGTTGTCGATTCTTGTATTACATTTAATTCTGTGTCTATCTTGCCTCCACTACGTGACAAGCTCCTTGAGCACAGTGGTCACTTACTAAACTTGACAAAAAATTACCCATGGTACGTAATGCTGTGCTGGGGGCCCTGGAGGGACAGTTATTGACTAAGGAGCACTCCCGTTCTCCCAAGATGCTTCATTCTCAGGTGGGAGCATTCTCTCTAGGTGATGGCTCCTTCCCCGTACAAACCAAATCCAATCACTTTGAAGGTGAAAGGAACGCTACAGCCTTACTCCAAGGTATTAAGGAATTACAAACTGCTTCTGCAATACTTCAGAATCCCCTGTGAAAATACAAAATTAAAACTTCAATAGATAATGGCCTGCTCCCCTCAAAAGCTTAAAAGATGACATGTAAAGAAAAATGGCCAGCCAGGGGCATCGTCTTTAAGACTTCCTTGATCACAAAGCAGGAGAAAAGCCAAGGCTCCTTGTAATTCATTTAGATTTCACTGTTTTTTTTTTTTTTTTCCCTACATGAAACTGGCTAAACTCTATAAGGAAATTATGTCTTGAACTTAGAGTTTACATGAAAGGTGGCCAAAATTATAGGGATAATTCAAGCTAAAAAAAAAAAAAAAAAAAAAAGAAGCTCTTTACAGCTCGGTGGGTCCTGAATGATGTAGGGAGTCTGAGACGTCTACATAGTTAGAAATGGAATCCCTAGCTGGCAAGTCGCCAGATCGGTGGTGGGTACGTATCTTGACCCTCCCTCCCCCCAAATGCTGCAGCTGTCCAGTTCTATCAAAATACTTGCTAATCTTGTACACAGACAAAAAAATAGTCCTTACAAAATGCCTCCCTGACTCTTCTACTTTGAAAGCTTTGAACTTGCATAGGATGTTCTGACTGTAAATTCTCAGAAATGTTTTATTCAGCTTTGTGGATAGTCCTAGATGATGAAACTCTGGAGGGTAAAGGCCACTTCCTAGGGCGAGCTAGGTCACACACGAATCCCTTGTCCTGGAAGGCACAGAGAGACCAACTTGGTCACCCAGCGTCACTGCATCAAAACTTGAAGGAACAGTAAGTTTGGTATTTCCACGTATAGCCATCCTGGTTCCTTGAGCCTCATCTTGACTCCTAGCAGGCGGGAGTTCCAATTACCTCGCCAATTTGAAATGTCCATGTTTTATGGCAATTTTATCAATTTTTTTCTCTCCAAGAATCAGTAGGATCGTGAATTGAGCTTCCTGTCAAGAAAAATGCTAAGTTCAAAGTATTATTTCCTTCACTTCTAATTACAAATAAGTTTAACCTTTTATTGTGTTCCATTATACAATTTTACACAGTACCATTATGATCTGAAGCAATAATTAAGCAAATTGAATGAATGGTTTTGAGCTCTACTTCTCCGTATATAGATTTACCTAAAAAAGTACAAACCAAGCACAGTGGTGCAATTTTCCAGGCACTTTCAAGTTGCTTAACTATTTACAAATACGTAAGCACCCTGTTTGAAAGCATGAAAATTTTGGTGTCAGGAAGAAACACTTCATGTCTATCAAATCTTTCCATTTTTAACATTTGCACAGCTCCGATTTTTCCTGAGAAAGGTCAGTCTCATTGTCACTTGGGATCTACATGTCCTCAGATTTCAGCAGTGTATCTTGGGGAACCATAACCTCGGTCGCTCGATGTACCGCTAATTGCACAAAATACATGGAACGTGTTGCTCATCCAGGGGGAATGGATCGTGTCTTCTTGTAATATCTAAAACAAAAGGGAAAAAAGCCTGCATGTTTATCACAAAGCAAACCAGCCATGGTCCAAAAAGTATGTGTATATGAAATTACAGGCAAATTTCAATTTGTCACTGACATGGAGCTATTCGAAATGACATAAAACAGAAAGAGCGAAGAATAACATTACCGACTTCAGTCTTCAAAGCTGTGTTACAAAGGCAGCGTAGCAAAAAAGCAGAGAAGATCTGGTTACTCATTAAGAAAAACAGAAGATTGTAAAATGCAAAATTCAAGAAAAAATGAGAGGCGATGCAATCTTTCAAATACATATATATTTAAAACCAGTGATCGTAACAAGAGCTCTAAACCGTGGCTCTCAGAATCACTGGCGGGGCTTTTCCAACACACAGATACCCATGCTGCTTCCCTGGAGACTTGGAAAATATTCTTTTTTTTTTTAAATTATTCTAGAATACTTTGTTAGATGATTTGGAAAATATTCTTAAATAAAGTCACAAGTGCCTATTTCTATTCTAAAGGCACACGAGAACTATGTGAGCTGATTGACACAGAAGGCTTTTCATGGAAATGAAGAACTTCACACATATGAGATGTAAATTTTATATCCCGTAAGCATATAAACATATATTCATATTGGTATAGATGTTTTTAAAACTTTCCATTTTGTGTGATCAAATATGCTTGATTAGATGGAAGGAAAGAAGGGGTGCCTGGCTGGCTCAGTCGGTAGAGTATGTGACTCATGGTCTCGGGGTCGTGAGTTCAAGCCCTACGTTGGGTGTGGAGCCTACTTAAAAAAAAAAAAAAAAAAGATGGAAGAAAAGAATACCATACACATCACATCCCATCTTTTTACTGTATGATTCCAACTTAGGTCTCAAGCTTTCACTACCCGGTTCTCAAGTTAGCTTTGAAACTTCAGTATTAAGCCCACAAACTGGTCTATGGTGACAGTAATGGGTCATATCATTTGTGTTGCTACAAAGTAGGTCTTAGAGAAAGTCTGTAATAGAGAAATTTCCTCTTAAAAAATCATAACTCATGACACTAATCTGGAAGCCGAGCAGAGATTTAAGAGATGACTAATTGTTTATCCATACCTGTCAGATGTGACAAGACAATATGGGACTCACTGTGTAGAAAACAAAACATACCAGACCCTACAGTGGCCACCACTAACTCTAATTAAGACATCTGCAATTCATAATTTGAAGATAATATAAATTCCCTTTTAATTTTTTAAGTCCCCCTTTTTTTTTCCTAAAGATTTTATTTATTTATTTGACAGAGAGAGAAGGATCACAAGTAGGCAGAGAGGCAGGCAGAGAGAGGGCGGGAAGCAGGCTCCCTGCTGAGCAGACAGCCTGATGCGATTCAGGGCTCGATCCCAGGACCCTGAGATCCTGACCTGAGCCGAAGGCAGAGGCTTAACCCACTGAGCCACCCAGGTGCCCCTTTAAGTCCCCTTCTAAAAGTCAAAAGCTTGAAGAAGTTTTACAAAGGACTGTATCTTTCGATATACTATAATGATTACACTGAAAAGGGTGAAGAATAAATTATATATATATACACATACACACACAATAAACATATATACATATACACACACATAAGATATATCTTTTGTCAAGTAATCATTTATGGGGCACAACAGAATAATTTATATTGCACTATCCAGTATACTTTATTTTGTATTATCTTATTTTCCTTTGGGAAATAACGTATCTCCAAGTGTAGGACTGAAAAAAGGCTCTGTTTTGTGAGAATCTAATAGAAAACACTGAATTATAAAAATTCACTATAAAGTCAATGGTTAGGGCACACCTAAACATAATGCATTATGATGGGACAGCTTACATAAACATAAACCAATAGAAACTTCAGATTTTTTCAATAAAACAAGACGAAATCACACAGGGAGACAAACCAAAAGAGACCCTTAACCATGGGAAACAACTGAGGGCTGCTGGAACGGGGGGTAGTTGGGGTAAGTGGGTGACGGGCGTTAAGGAGGGCCCATGATGGAATGAGCCCTGGGTGTGATAGAGCACTGAATCACTGACCTCTACCTCTGAAACAAATCATGCACTCTGTGTTAATTAACTGAATGTAAATAAAATTAAATTTAAAAAAGAATCTAGGATTTTTTCCTGGCTTATCTAACAACATATAATTTCAAGGGTCTACAACAGCGGTTTCTCCAATTCAACAGAAGAGCCACGGTTTAGGGAATCAAATGAGACAGACAGAAAATGGGACAGCAGATCTGCAAAACTCATGCTTTGTGGGGGAAAGAACTGTATAAAATGGCCACTCTACATATCCTGATCACTGTCACAACAGTAAACTAAATAACTTGTTTCCCATTTGAGTACTTCAGAGTTTAAGGCTAAGTCATGCAGTTGCCTGGATAGTTTAGGATAGTTTAGGATAATTGCAATGTACTACACATTGGCTTAAAACATGTGTCGTTGTTGTATCTTTTGTGAAGGATTTTTTGCTGATTTTCTATGGAATATGAAGAGTGGAAATCCGTAACACTGGACAGCTCCTCGGAACTAACTATGTCATCCGTTTGCCTCAGAGCAGTGATGGCACAGAAAGGTATACGCCCCTCTGCTACCCATGGGCTGAGCTTGAGACGCAGGGAATAAAGGAAGTGGCATGACTTCCTGCCTTCCCCGTCCTGACCACCTGGCTGCTTCGAGACCAAAAAGGATCTCTGAACACTGAACCACCTTGGGGCACCTTGGAACAGTTTGTACTCCCTCCTAAATGGGCTAATAGAAGTAAAGATGGCCAAAAGAAGAAATGGAACACTGATTCCAGACTCCTTGGGCCAACAAGATTCCCAGACGTGGAGAACGGGCAAGGAGGGGAGCGGGGGGTAAGCAGTCTCACTGAACAGATGGGATGATGAAGGTCTGGCTGGCTAACTTCTTCATGCTGAGAAGATAACAATGGCTGGAAAATGAGACTCCTGGTCATTCAGTGCAACCCTGTGCTAACTGTAACTCAATTTCCCGCAGCGAGCAATCGCTGAAAGGCAGCTACCAGGACAGAGAAGGTTCTGGAATGAGCTTTAACATGTGTTCTCTAAAGGGTTGTAGTTATCCTTGTTTCTTTGGAGAAGACTTGCTTTCTTCAAAATTCAGAGTTTGAAGAGTTTCTGAAACATATTTATCTTGGTGGCTGTTTCCATGAGTAAGGAAATGAAGCTTCACAGGCTCAGTTGCTGAGGGACTAGATCATCGTGCTGGGACTTGTACAAACGTGTTGAAGACACTAAAATACTTGAGTGACAACCCATGTACACAGTGGTCAGGACTCCAGCATCAACATGAAGTTTCCCAGGATAACCCAGGAGTGCTTGCGTTGAAGACAGGCAGGCGTATAGAAGTCCTGGGTGGTGCGGGGGACGGAGGGCTGGCAGGCTCAGGTGTATGAAAGTTCTAACTACGTCACTGTGACATAATGTGGCTGTAAGTGGTGAACAGGTCTTGGCTTCCAAATTTTTAGGTTGCAGTTAGCTGCATGGGCATGAACACTCCGTCACAGATGAAAATGCTAAGACATTTCTCAAATTTTGGAAGCCTCAGAGTATGTCACCTAAATGATAGTATCTGTAGTTTTTTACGGCCAAGACAGAGATACCCTTAGGGGTTTGGCTCCTGTGCCAATCATCTCACTCCTTTAGGACCCTTCTTGAGAGACTCTTACCCGTGTTTCCAGTAGATCCATTCAGCGAGTTAACTTCTAACAGCCCCAAGGCCCAAAGAACAAAATGGCTTATTACTGATAATTGCCTTAGCAATTGCTTCAGGTAATTATTTTAAATTCGATTTGCATTATATCATTTAAATGACCGAAGATAATAGGAGCAAATTTGAAAACAGAGACAGACTAATTTCAAGGTGATGCATCTCGAACGACTAGACTTTACTAAGTACACCTGAGGGGCTCCAGGTCATGTTTTCGTTTTCAACTATGTTAATACTTGCCTGCTCGTGGATAATGTCAGACAATTCTTTCACCATGTCTCTGAAATTTGACTTGAGCCCTTCATGGTACTCAATTTGATCTTCTTTAATTAGCCGCTCATTTAGTTCAAGGGCAATGCTGCATGCCTGTATGAATTTCCTGTGGACAAAGAGCAAAGATAAGGGTTTCATCGTTTATTCCTAGAAAGTCTCATTGACCATCAGTTTGATATTGACTTTAACTGTGGCTTGCCTAGAGGGAAGACCGGAGTCCTGTATTTTCTTACTGCGTCTTTGCTAATGCCATTTCCTAAGTCTGAAATTCCTTTTTCCTTTCTTTCCCACCTTTCCCCTCGGGTTTCTTGTCTCCTTTAAAACCTGGCTCGAAACAGTGACCTTCCAGAAAGACTATTTGCTCAGATGATATTAAATGATATTAAATCAGCTGATATTAAATCATGATATTAAGTCAGCTAAAATTGTACAAACATTAACTCGCATCTGTAGATAATAAGTCATGCATTCAAAAATAATTTATTTGGGGACTACTATGTCTCCTGTACAGTGCTGGGTGTTATAGGTAGGAATTATCTGTCCCGGGCTAGGAGTGGGGACAAAGATGGGGGGTGGGGTGGAATGGGTGAAATTGGTAAAGGGGATTAAGAGGTACAGACTTCTTGTTATAAAATAAATAGGTCCCAGGGATGAAAAATACAGCATAGGGAATATAGCCAATAATACTGTAATAACGTTGTATGGTGACAGATGGAGTGACCACACAGCATGGTGTGCACTGCGTGATATGGGAATTGTCAAATCGGTCTGTCATATGCCTGGAACTCACCACACTGTTTGTCAACTATACTTCAATATTTTAAAGTAATTTAAAAAATAATTTAAAAAAGCAAAAAGCCTTTGTCCGTCATTCACGCGTTTGTGTGTAATATCCATGACGAGAGCAAAGGTCTTAGGGGACAAAGTACCTCATTGCCCATTTGGTTTGTATCCCTGTCATAGCAACAAGTAGACTCTCTCTGCACGTGCCAGGCATTAATAAATACTGGTGAATGAGTGACTACTGGTCACTCTGTAATCCGGAATAGTTGATGACACACAGACAGGAAAAGTAAATGAAATAAGTCGAGAGCAAACGAGTGGCTGAGTTATCATCTTTCCTCTTGGCCCATTTTACTCAATTGTCTCTCTTATTCCAAATGTAAGCTTTTCAAATATATTAAACAGACTGTTTTCTAATGCAAGACCATTCAGACATGCCCTAGCTTACTGGGATGCTCACTTGAGCCACGGTACCGTGTGGCCTGGGACCGGCAGAATCCCAGGCGGAAGTAAGAACACAGGACACATGCAAGCCTCTCCAACCTTTCCAATTCAACTTTTGTTCCTACCCTAAACAGTCTGAAATGCTGTAAGATGAAGTCAATCAGGCGGAGGAGGAAAGCACAGAATGAATGCAGGCTTGCTTTTGTGTCACAATATCTAAAGGGATAAAGGAAACTGGCATGTTTCATCTCTTGGGACGCTAGGACGTCGTTAATGACCTGCAGCGAGAAAGACAGCGTGCGTTTCCTCGCTGCTTAAAGTACCATTAGCAGGTCACCTAAATATTGTAAAAGAGAATGGAGAATGTCCTTTTTTTGGGAGGGATGTTACTAGGTGAATATTTTGGTTTCTGTGAAGAAGAACATGAGAATAAAAGGATAGAGGTCTAACGGGAAAAGGACACCGCACTTACCGAAACATGTCTTTCAACTCATTTACTTTCTTAGGTGGATACTTGGTAGCTTGACTATCATTTAAGAAAGCCCTTGCATATGCTAATGGACCAGCATTTACCTAAAACACGAAGGGAGAAAAATGAGAGTGGTTAGAATGTAATCAGAAAGAAATTTCTGTCTTTTTCTTTTTATTTATTTTTTTCAGATTTCTTTTTTTTTTTTAAGTACTCTCTACTTCCAATAAGGGGCTCGAACTCACAACACTGAGATCAAAGAGATGCACACTCCCCTGACTGAGCCAGCCAGGCACCCCTGCATTTCTCTTAAAAAAAAAAACAAAAACCCTAAATACATTAAAAATCTGAGGACCATATTTACTCTTCTTACTGGAAGTTTATTTGAAAAAAATGACTAAAGCCAGTAATCTGCAAAACGCTATTCGAACAAGTTACTTAATGGCTTCAGCTCCGGAAACACAGAGCTTGGCTACTGTTGCAGGGCTGTACGCTAAAGTCTTCCACCGTAAAGTGAAACTGATGGACACTGAGCCTCCTTTCCTTCTGTTCACCGAGAACAATGCATGGGTTTTCGCACTCGCTAAAAGCGGAACACATAATTGCAAGTTATGCTTGCTCGGTGCCCTCAGGAAAGCGAGAACATCGGGAACCACTTAGGATGCATTCAGCAATGGACCTACCTGCACCGAGACACAGCCTTGCAATTTCAGCTGGAGCTGAATCATGTCGACTTCAGCAGAGGAGCAAAGTTTGTTCAGCTCTGCCGTTTTATCTTTGATTTCATCAGTAGCAACATCGATGGGCTTTAAATTGATCTGCTGTTCATAGCTGATAGGGATCCTCTTCTTCACATATGGGAAGGAGTTGGAAGCTGTTAAAAGGTTCACGTTGATTTGTTATCTCGGAAACAAATCCTCTGTTCCAACAGCCAAGTCAAAGGAAAAACTCCATTATGCTGAACTGTCCCCACTGTGCGCTCTCTAAGCACCCCGAAGCATTCAGTCACCCATTACATAAGGGGCGACAATGGTCTATAACATCGCCACGTTGGTGCAAGCTAGTGGGTGAGCAGCAGAACAGTGAAGGATTACAACTACACGTCATGTCCTCCTGCTCGCCACCTGCTACCGGCGTGCATCACAAAGAACCAAGTCAAACAAAATGTTATCATGCAAAGTCCTACTTACTGGTCAAGATTGTGCGGCGTTTGCACTGTTCTTCTATGCAACCTTGCTTTTTGCCAGACAATGTGTAAGGAGCTTCAAAAACAAATCTGCTGATATTATGGTTTCTTTCAAACTCGGTCTTTCTTTCTGTGAGTTCTTTGTCATCAAAGTAGGGCTTCACGTAAGTGACTTGGATATGAGCATATTTTGGATCGAGTTCTTTGGCGTTTACCTGTAAAGAAAGTAAGTTCTGGCTTTTACTCGGTGGAAGGGAAAAGTGGGGACAGGTAAGCCACTAACTCCTTTGGTATCCACTGAGGAACATGGTCATGATTGTGTTCCCAACTGAATACACACCCGGAGGAGAGCTTGTACTTTTTTAAAGGATCATTTCCTTCTGGTTATAAGAAATTACAGAAACCTATTTGGAAGTTATAGGAATGGGAGAAGAAAATAAAAATCGCAATCCTACCACTTGGCGAGTGCCACTATTCACATTTTCATATATTTCCTTCCAATCTTTTCTCCAGGCACATATTATTTACAAAGCTGAGGTCACACTAAACACTGTTTTGTAATCTGATTCTTTAAAAATATATTACAAAGTTAACTGTACGTTTGAATTCTACCTTGATAAAAATAGATAATGGAGAGGATTCTGAGAAGGGGGTAGAGCACCAGAAATCTAGCTAAAGCTTGCAACTTGTAGGGGAAGGCTTGGACAGAAAATTGCAGTCAATTTTGATTTCGGTCAATTTCAGCTCTTGGTCAATTTCAGCCTCTCCTTTCCTACTCCTCAGCCCCATGGCAGGCAGCTGGCACATGTTCCTGGAACAGCTTGCAGGAGCCAGAATGGGCAAGAAGGACAACATCTCCTTAATCTTGGGGCCTGTGCTCCAACCACTGTTTCTCATCATAGAGGTACAAAGAGGTTGTGGCCATTTTTTTAAAATTTAAGAAAAAAATTTATTTATTTATTAATTTGACAGAGGGAGAAAGAGAGAGAGAACACAAGCAGCAGAGCAGCAGACAGAGGGGGATGGAGAAACAGGATCCCTGCTGAGCAGAGCCCCACGTGGGGCTCCATCCCAGGACCCTGGGATCGTGCCGAGCCAAAGGCAGACACTTAACAGACTGGGCCACCCAGGCGCTGCCCCTGCTGTGGCCATTTTTGTTGTACCTGCCTGCCCTGGCTGAAGTGACTTCCAGGGGATTTAAAAGACCTCTCCCCTTTATTTTTCTTTCTCCCTCTTGGGAGCCAGACACTGAAGACAAGGACACTCAAAAGCAACAGCATACAGGAGGGAAATTGGAAACTCACCACACATACCCGGGTAAGGTGCAGGTTCCGAAAAGACCTGAGAAGATCCTAAATTTACACCTCAGGCTGATCCATGACACAGAGACAGTCTAGAATAATTGAAAACAAAACCCAGCAAATCCTGGGAAAGGGGGAGAATCTGATTTCCAGAATGGGAAATCTGATTTCCACCATATCAGATCCAAATGTCCAGTTTTCAACAACAACAACAACAACAAATCACAAGGCATGTGAAGAAACAGGAAAGTTTGGTACATTCAAAGGAGAAAAATAACCCAATGGAAACTTGTCCCCAAAAAAGACCAGATAGTAGACCTATTAGAAAAAGATTTTAAAACAACTGTCTTGATGATCAAAGAACTAAAGGGAGATGTGGAGAAAGTCAAGAAAGCGATGTATGGACAAATTCAGTATCAGTGAAGAGGGAGAAAACCTAAAAAGAAACCAAATTTTTGGAGCTGAAAAACATGATAAGTAAAATGAAAATTCACTAGAAGGATTCAAAGGTGGATTTGAGCAGACAGAGGTAATAGAGAACGGGAAGATACTACAATCATGTTGGGGGCCCCTGGGTGGCTCAGTCAGTTAAGCTACTGCCTTCGGCTCAGGTCATGATCCCATGGTTCTGGGATCAAGTCCCACATCAGGCTCCCCCTGCTCTGTGGGGAGCCTGCTTCTCCTTCTCCCTCTGCCTGTTATTCCCCCTGCTTGTGCTCTCTCTCTTTCTGTGGCAAATAAATAAATAAAATCTTTAAAAAAATCATGTGGAACATCACCCAGTGGACCAACACACACACACTGTAGGACTCCCTGAAAGGAGAATAGATGGAAAGGGGCAGAGGTAGTATCTGAAGAAATACTGTGTGGAAACTTCCCAATGATTATAAAATCCAAGAAGATCAAAAGATTCCAAGTAGGTAAGTCGAGGAGACCCATATTGAACCACACTAAAATCAAAGTGTCAAAAGCCAAAGACAAAGAGAGAATTGTGAAAGCATCAAGAGAGAAGTGACTCATCACATGTAATGATTTTATTTTCTATATAATTTAAGGGACTAAATGTGTTAAAAATTATTAGCTTATTTTTTGGACATACAATGTACAAAGATATAATTCTACAACATCAACAACTGAAAATGGTAGGGATGGGGCTATTAAAGCAGCAGATTTTTTGTATGGTATTGAGGTTAAATGGGTATAAATTCAAATTAGAGTGTTATAACTTCAGGATGTTAAATATAATCCCCATGAAAGCCACAAAAATAGAGTTGAAGAATACTGTCAAAAGGAAATGGGAAACAAATTTAACTATTTCACCATAAAAATTAATTAAACAGGAGATAGTAATGCAAAAAATGAGAGACTAAATAGCTCTGAGGCACATAAAAAAACAAATAACAGAATGAATGAAATCTCTCCTTATCAGTAATTACTTGAAATGTAAATGGATTAAAATGTAATCAAAAGAGATTTGTAGAATGGATTAAAAAATTATGATCCAACTATATGCAGTCTACAAGAGATTTATTTTAGATCCAAAGACACACAGGGGCTGAAAATGAAAAACAGAAAAAGAGATTCCATGCACATAGTAACCAAAAGAGAGCAGGGGTGAATATATTAATATTGAATGAAACAGACTTAAAGTTTTAAGAGTTCACAAGAGACAAAAATGACATTGTATATTGATAAAAATTCCAGTACAGCAAGAAGATAAAACAATCATAAACATCTATATACCTAATAACAGACTAATAAAATAAACAAAGCAAAAATGGACAGAACTCAAAGAAGAAATAGTTTTACAGTAACACTTGGAGACTTTAATACCCCGCTCTCAATACTAGATACTGCAAGCAGACAGAAGTAAGTAAGGAAGAAAATAGAGGACTTGAAGAACACAATAAACCAATTACATCTCACAGACATATACAGACTACTCTACCCAACAACAATATGCTTTCTTCTCAAGTGCACATGGGACATTTTCCAGGATGGATGGCATGTTAGGTCACAAATTAAGTCTCAAAAGATTTAAAAAGACAGATATCATACAAAGTATCTTCTCTAATCACAATGAGATAAAGTTAAAAATTAATAACAAGTAAAAATGGAAAATTTATATATCTGTGGAGACTAAACACTTAAAAAATCAAAGATTCAAAGAGAAAAAATCAAAAAGGAAATTAGAACATCCTTAGAGATAAAGGAAAGTTTATAGGACAGCAAAAGCAGTGTTAAGTAGGAGATTTATAGTGATAAACACAACATTAAAAAATGGGAAAGATCTCAATTCAACAACATAATTTTACAACTTAAGGAACTAGAAAGAGAGGAACTAAACCCAAAGCTAGCAGAAGGAAGGAAATAAAGATTAAGCAGAGGTAAATGAAATAGAGAATAGAAAAATAGAGAAAAGCAATGAAACCAAAGTTTGGTTCTTTGAAAAGTCACTGAAATTGACAACCTTTAATTAGAAAGACTAATATAAAAAAAGAACAATCAAAACTACTAAAATCAGGAATGAAAATTACATTACTACCAATTCTATAGAAATAAAAAGGATTATAGGAGAGTACTATGAGAACTGAATGCCAACAAATTAAATAACCCAGATGAAATGAACAAATTCCTAGAAACACAAAGCCTACAAAGACTAAACCATGAAAAAAAAAGGAAAAATCTGAATAGCTCTATAGCTAGTAAGGAGACTGAATCAGTAATCAAAAATTTTCTGATGGGAGCCCCTGGGTGGCTCAGTCAGTTGGGCAACTGACTCTTGATTTCAGCTCAGGTCTTAATCTCAGGGTTGTGAGTTTGAGCCCCATGTCAGCTCCGTGCTGGGTATGGAGGCTACCTAAAAAAAAAAAAATTTCTGGGGCACCTGCATGGCTCAGTCAGTTGAGTGTCTGACTCTTGATTTTGGCTCAGGTCACGATCTCGGGGTCATGGGTCTGAGCCCCATGTCAGACTCCACGTTCAGTGTAGAGTTTGCTTGAGATTCTCTCCCTCTGTCCCGTCCCGTCTGCTCCCTTTCTCTCTCTAATAAACAAACAAACCAACAAACAAACAAATAAAATCTTAAAAAAAATTTCTGATGAAGAAAAATCTCTGGACCTGATGTCTTCACTGGTGAAGTCTACAAAACACTTAAAGAAGAACTAACCTCAACCCTTCTCAAACTCTTCTGAAAAACTGAAGAGGAGGGATTACACCCTGACTCATTCTATAATGTCAGCATTACTCTGAAACCAAAGCCAAAGATAGTACCAAAAAAACCCTATACCAATATCCCTTATGATGTAAAATCCTCAACAGAATACTGGTAAAGAGAATTCAGTAGCATATTAAAAGAATTATATGCCATGACCAAGTAGGATTTATTCCTGGAATGCAAGGACGGTTCAACATATGAACATCAATCAAGGTAATATACCACATAAACAGAATAAAGGGGGAAAAAACCCTACATGAACATCTCAATTGATGCAGGAAAAGCATCTGACAAAACTCAGCATCTCTCATAATAAAAATACTCAATAAACCAGGAACAGAGGGAATTTCCACAATCTAATCAAGGGCCCCTAGGAGAAACCCACAGTGAACATTATACTCAATGCTGAAAGGCTGAAAGCCTTTCCTCTAAGATTAGGAACAAAGCAAGGATGTCCACTTTTGCTGCTTCCTTCCAACATGGCGCTGTAAGCACCACTGAACTCTGCACATAAAAATGGTCAAATTAAGAAAGTTCTGTGTATGTGTAACAAAAAACGTATTTTAGTTATTATAGTTCTATATGGTCATTAGCATGACTTTTTTAAAAAAAAAGACTTTATTTGAGAGAGAGTGTGAGTGAGCCCAAGCTGAAGGGGAGGCAGGGGGAGAGGGAGAAGCAGCCTCCCCGCTGAGCAGGAAGCCCGATGTGGGGCTCGATCCTGGGACTGCATGATCTCAACCCAAGCCGAAGGCAGATGCTTAACTGACGGCGCCACCCAGGCGCCCCGCTCATTAACATGACTTTTAATGGATATATGGATAGACACGATTTACTGGATCAGTCCCTTATCAACAGAGTCTTAGATTGTTTCTCAACATTTTGCCATTGCAAACAATGCTCCGAGGGACATCCTTGCATCTAAAACTATGAGCATTATTTTCGGATTTATTCTGCAGCATCAATTCCTAGAAGCGGCTTCCTTAAAGGATTTACATGGTAGCAAGGATTTTGATATACATGACACAACTATCCTACAGGAAAGCTTTCCCACTTGTACATCCAGAAGCAGTGACTGACATGGTGAGAGTGGGCATGCTTGATGACACTAGTCCTATCTTGGGTCCTCTGGTCCTCCAAAGGGACCACAGGAAAGCAGAATGGTTCTCTTCCAGAGGCATAACCTACGGTGGTTATGGACCATTTCGTGAAAAGCTTAAATCCCATGTTAAGAAGCTACGCTGCCAGAGGCAAATCTCAGAGCGGTCCCTGCTGGACAGTTGTCTGCAGGCCCTAGATACCCTCCCCTCCATCAGTCTCCCCATTCACCCGACGCTATGCCCAGGCTCTTCTTTCAGTGTTTTCCCAGTTCAATTTGACCTGGGCCTTTGCTGTTGGTGGCTTTGTCAATGTTATTGCAACTGATGATAGTCCTTTTTCGTGTTTGGTGTGGAAAACAAAAATGGAAACAAACAAATGAAAAGACAACAAAAACCTCTCGGGGAGCAGTCTCTGTATCCTTTTTTTTTTTTTCCTCAGCAGATACAGGAGGACAGCCAGGGGACAGAAAGTTTCTTAGCATCTTTTAACTTCTCCAAACCCATTCTATTTGATCTTATGTGAAAATCTAAAAGCCTAGCTCCAGAAACCTTAACCTTCTTTTCTCTCCCAGTCACTAGCTAGATTTCTCTACAGAGAACAAACTGGGGATGCCCGGGTGGCTCAGTCAGTTAAGTGTTTGCCTTTGGCTCAGGTCATGATCCTGGGTGCTGAGATCGAGCCCCGGGTCCGGCTCCTTGTTCGGTGGGGAGTCTGTCTTTCCCACTCCCTCTGTGTTCTCTCATTCTCTCAAATCAATCGATCAATCTTAAAAAAAAAAAAAAAAACAACAAACTGGTGGTTGCCAGAGTGGGGGCAAGGGGGGCATGCGCAAAATGGGTGAAGGAGAGGGGGAGGTACAGGCTTCCAGTTATGGAATGAATAGGTCATGGGAATAAAAGGCACAGCATGGGGAATACAGTTAATGACACTGTAATAGTGGTGACAGGTGGGAGTTGCACTTAAGCATGGCATTAAGGCATAAACTTGTTGAATCACTATGTTGTGTACCTGAAACAAATGTAACATTGCGTGTCAACTAGACTCGGAAAAAAAAAAAAAAGTTAGATCTTTTCTAAGAGACCTCAGGAGATGGTTGAGGTAATTACCCAAGCTAAGACAAAATACAGAAGGGAAATTAAAAAAAAAAAAGAGGTCAAGCCTTATTTTAACCTTATAAAAGTAAAATATGTATATGGTAAAAAGTTCAAACCATACATAAGGGTATCCACGAAAAGTCAACAATTTCTTGCTGTGTAAGACCCTAGTCCCTCTCCTCAGGGGTAGGCAAGGTTAACCATTTTGTGTGTCTCATTCCAGATATTTCTCAAGAATACACAAGTTATTGTGAACATCATTTTTTACACCAATGTGATCATCCTAGCCATGATTTCCTGCACCTCACTTTTTTCCCTGCTCAAGAATATATCTTGACAGGTTCAAATCGACACTTCTAAATAAATCTATGTGAATTTTTTTTAACGCATAGGTCACGATATCCATTTTGTGGGTAATACCAGTTCTTTAGCCATATGGACATTTAGATTGCTTCCAGCTTGCTCTATAAACTTTGCAACCATGAACACCTTTGATCATCCATCTTTCTGGTAGTGTATGCCTACAGGATAAAATCTTAAACACTCAAGGGCTCCTGGGTGGCTCAGTGCATTAAGCACCTGACTCTTGATTTTGGCTCAGGTCATGATCTCAGGGTTGTGACATCAAGCCCCGGGCTGGGCTCCATCCTGTGGGTGTGGAGCCAGCTTCAGAGTCTCTCTCCCTCTGTCCTCCTCCCTACCTTTAAAAAAAAACAACAACCTTTAAACGTGAAATGATTGTGTCCAAAGAAACGTACGTTTAAAATATTGGAAAATATTGCCAAACAGCTCTTCGAACTGTCTGTGCTCTTAAGCAGATTTTGTTCTTTGGCAAGGTACAAGAGTGTTTTTAATCTTTACTTGCACACATCAAGACAGAAATAAGGACTTTCAAAGTAGCAACTGCTTATGATGTCTGTCGTCAATGGAGAATGACTCACATATTGTGCGTAACATAATGTTAGCAGTCCAACTGCCTGAGAGTGGTTTGTCCCTAGGGCTGGCTCACCAGGTTTTCAGAGGCAAAGTGAGGCAGAAAAACTGCGTGTTGTTCAGGAAGCCTGACTTTCCATTAACTTCCCATTTATAGTAACAGTTGTGCGGCAACGAGCCCGAGACTATCTGGATATAGGGAGATAAAATCTTCCATTGTCTTAACTGAATAAAACACCACAAAATAGTGACACTGATGAAGAAGGAAGTAGAGGGGTGGTGTCAAATGTTAGTGAACGTGGAACCTCCTGGCAGATCTGCTTTTAAAATGTCTCAGGCGTAGAGTCAAGGTAAAACCATCTCCACGGGAGGTGAGTCTCCAAAGCCGAGAGCGTTTTCATGACGGGCCGTGAAGGGTCTTTACCATGGCCGTGAGCTTTTTGCTCTGACATTGCCTACTAGCTGCTAGGTCACCTGCATCCTCGTCGCTCAGTAAGTATCACTGTGGCCTGCAGATCCCGCGCTGGGTAGGTCCCTCCTGCCCTAACAACCGGCTCTCATTCTGGGCACATCTATGGCGACTAAGAACAGGCATTCCTACAGTGCTTTCCTCAGATGTCGCCTCTGGGAAAGGATGCATCTCTGGGGAAGAGGCCTTCTTGCTGGAACCTTTTTCATCCTGGCCTGCCAGGGCCTGGTGGGATGGGTAACTTTTAGAGCAAGCCCAAGGGATCGCTCTTAAATGTACTTCATTGCACATGTAACTACTAAACTAAGGACAGCTTGAAGGAAATGCACTAAAGGCATGGGTATTCTCTCCACTTTGTAATGAGAAAAATGA
This sequence comes from Enhydra lutris kenyoni, assembly GCF_002288905.1. Taxonomy (NCBI): domain Eukaryota; kingdom Metazoa; phylum Chordata; class Mammalia; order Carnivora; family Mustelidae; genus Enhydra; species Enhydra lutris. The sequence continues at coordinate 2,188,330 of NW_019154137.1, read as the reverse complement.
GGCACAGAGAAGTTAAGTAACTTCCCTGTGGTCACGTAGCTAGCAGATGGCAAGAGAATGGAGATTTGGGGCAACTGGGTGGCTCAGTCGGTGAAGCGTCTGCCTTTGGCTCAGGTCATGATCCCAGGGTCCTGGGATGGAGCCTAGGCAGGGAGCCTGCTTCCCCCTCTACGCTGCCCTCCTGCTCGTAACCTCTTTCTCATGCTCTCTCTCTTAAATAAATACAAATCTTCAAAAAAAAAGAGAGAGAGATTGGTGAATGGAGATTTGAATCCTGCTCTCTCTGACTCCAAAAAACCCCCATCCTTTCTTTCACTGTCTGGACAGGCTCTATTTCCATACTTCTCGCCCGCCAACTAAAAAAGGAAAAAGCCAGCAGGGTACCACGTTTGGAACTCACAAACACTGATTTCGAAACGCAGGGTATACGTTACCTTGTCAGAATCCTGAATTATTTTAACATTCTCTGTGCCAAATTTTTCGCCATAAAGTTTCACGAGTCTCAGGGAAATCTCCGAGAGGCCGGTGAGTTTAGGTTCTTTATAGATGTACTCCTTCCCATCTTCTTCTTCAAAGAAAGACTATTGTAGAGTGAAACACACGATCACTGATAGCCGGAGCAAGCAGAGCACTTAAAGACAGCGCACAACGTAACTGGCAATAATATATTTGAAATACGTTTTCAATAGCACTGAGAGCCACGTGGCGTGTATTCACTCTTTTAATTTCGAATAACTAGAGTTATCAAATTCGCCATCACAGGGACATATCCTTGGCCTGAAGATTTCCCCACTACGGTTTTTCTCATTCCCTGTCACACTTCCCTGTTTATTTGAAAGCTTGCAGATATTAAATATAATAGATATCAATATAATATATATTTATATATAAATATATTTATTAATACTTAATATTAATATATTTATTGCATATTTGTATAATATATAATATTTATATACAATTATATATACTATATAATATATAATTAATATAATAGATATTAAATATACACTTTAAGAAGTTCAACAGAAAATGAAACCGAGGGAAAAATTCAAATCTTCCATGTTGTACTCTGAATTAATGGATTCAGATATGGACACCAAAGTGAACTTTACACTCACAGAGGCTTCTGGCTGCTGTGATCCACCCTCTACCTAGACAGACTCCAAGAACCAGTACTCGCTGCTGTAGCAATCTAGTAATTCAAAGGTGAATATTTAAAAAGAAAAACTTCATAAGCGGAAGTATACTTACTTGGCCATAAAAGGCAACCCTGAAGAAAGTCCCTAAAAGTCTCTTTTTTGTATGCATAACCTCTAGAACTTTTGTGTAAGCTCCATGAAGAGTTCTATAAACTTGAGTAAGTTTCTGAAAAAGGAGAATATACAAATCAGCTTTGTCTTTTGGTTCATTACTAAATGGTTAAGACACATGCATGGGGTGGAGGGGGAGGTTTGGGGAAGCAACCCTATTTCCTTTTCAAAATGGTTTTGTTGGGATCCCTGACCCTTTGTCACAATTAGACAAAATTCTTCAACCATGTTAAGTCTAAGGGCAGAGGGGCGTCTGGGTGGCTCAGTCATTTAAGCATCTGCCTTAGGCTCAGGTCATGATCTCAGGGTCATGGGATTGAGTCCTGTGTTGGGTTCCCCACTCAGAGGGGAGTCTGCTTCTCCTTCTGCCCTCTGCCCCTCCCCATCATGCATGCTCTCTCTCTCAAATAAATAAAAATCTTAAAATTTTAAATTAAAATAAAAAATGCAGATATAAAAATAAGAGTATATATATAAAGTATATATATAAAGAGTATATATATAAGTATATATATAAAATATATATATGTATATATATATATAAAGAGTATATATATATAAATAAGAGTATACGCCTCAGTGAGGACTGGGTTTACACAAGCTTACAGAAGTTTTCAAAGAACATTTTCATCTGTACACCCAGAAAAAGGGAGCATGTTGTGCAAAGAACATTAAGAACGTAAAAAGACAACTTATAGAATGGGAAAAAAATATTTGCCAGTTACAGATCTGATAAGGGTTTACTATCAGAAAATATAAGAACTCTCAGGGGCACCTGGATGGCTCAGTCGGTTGGGCATCCAACTCTTGATTTCCGCTCGGGTCATGATCTCAGGGTCATGAGATTGAGTCCCTTGTCAGGCTCCGAGCTCAGAGGGGAATCTGCTTCTCCCTCTCCCTCTACCCCTCCCTCCACTTGCACTCGTGCTCTCTCTCTCAATAAAAATCTTTTAAAAAAAACCTTAACCAAAAATAACCCTCACAACTCAACAACAAAAGACCAACAACCCAATTTAAAAGTGGGCGAAGGTCTTAAATAGACATTTCTCCAGAGAAGAAGCACACAAAAAGATGCTCAAAATCATTGGCCGTAAGGAAATACAAACCAAATATCACAATGGTATAACATTTCATGTCTGCTTCACAGCTCTAACGAAAAACCCAAAGTAACAAGCATTGTTCAGAATGCGGAATGTATGCTTTGCCGGTGGGAAGGTAAAAGGGAAAGCAGTTTGGTGGTTACTCAAAAGGTTAAACAAAGAATTATCCCATGAAACCTGGCAATTCCATTCCTAGGTATATACTCAAGATTAATGAAAACATATGGCCACACAGAAACGAATGTCTGTAACAGCAACTATTTATTACAGCCAAAAGGCGAAAACACAAATGTCTGCCACAGGATACACAAATAAACAAACTGTGGCATAGCCACGCGATGGAAAATCATTCTGCCATAAAAAGGAATGAAGTCCTGATCCACACTACGACTTGGATGACCTTTTAAGTATCATGGTAAGTGAAAGAAGCCAGACACAAAAGGTCACATCTTCATTAATCCCTTTTGATGACACATCCAGAATAGGCAAATCCAAGAGCGACAGAAAGCAGATCAGTGATTACCAGGGAATGGCAGGTGAGGTGGAGAGTGATTACTTAGTGGGTGGGGTTTTTTTTCTGGGACCGTGAGAATGTTTGGGGACTAGAGAGAGGTGGTGGGGTCCGAGCATCACAGATGCACTCGTTGATCCTGAACTGTACACTTTCAAGTGGTTAATTGCATGTTCTGTGAATTTCACCTCAACAGAAAAGGGGGGCACAGAAACAGTTGAGCTCAACTGGAGGGAAATTTTCCCTATCTTTATGGCTGCTATCTCTTGACACTTTTCAGCCCATCCCATAAATATACAGAGAAAAATTACATACCGGTGTCCTAGAAACAATGCCTACATCTCATGTTAGAACGTCAGGGGTTCTGCACAGACCTTTACAAGCCTCTAAGGAAACAGGAGTAGTGTCCCTACAGAAAATATCATTTCCTTTCATGTGTAAAGAAGATACATTTTTCTTTCTTCCCTATTAGTTGACCAAGCAGCAAAATGCTCCCTGGGTTTCTAGTAGCCTTATTTTCAAGCTAGTATGAAAGTAGGTACTACGGACATTTTTTAAAAAAAAGATTTTATTTATTTGACAGAGAGAGAGAGAGACAGTGAGAGAGGGAACACAAGTAGGGGGAGTGGGGGAGGGAGAAGCAGGCCTCCCACGGAGCAGGGAGCCCAATGTGGGGCTTGATCCCAGGACCCTGGGATCATGACCTGAGCTGAAGGCAGACACTTAATGACTGAGCCACCCAGGTGCCCTGGTACTACAGACATTTTACAAAGGGTCTTAGGATGTAATGCTTTGATGAAAGGAGCAATGTCATTTCTTTTCTTCTTTTTTAAAAGATTTTATTTCTTTATTCGAGAGAAAGAGAGAGAAAGGGAGAACACAGAGGGAGAGTAAGAGGGAGAAGCAGGCTCCCCACCAAGCAGAGAGCCTGACATGGGGCTCGATCCCAGGACCCTGAGATCACGACCCGAGCCAAAGTCAGATCCATAACTGACTGAGCCACCCAGGTGCCCCACTACTAGTCTTTATTAATTACCCTTTATCAACAGCTTTGGCTGGCAGACTAAATTGGAAAAACTGCTCATGGTAGGACTATTCCTAGTGTCTTAATTACATCCCCCAGGTCAGCTGTCAGAACCTTTAGTCTCCCCATCGAACTGAAAAGAATAGGCTAGGCTTATGCCTCTTCTCAGGGCAACAGGGAAATTCAGAAGCTTTTTTGAGTGAAGGTTTGGTGAAGACAACACTGAATTTTTTACGTCCTGAGGGGAAAGGGGGGGAACTGCTAAATTAAAATGTTTTAAGAACCACTTATATAATCGAAATTTAAACTTATATTCTGCATGTTTTACCCTTAATTTCCTTTGGCAAATCTCTATGAATGTAAAGTCGGATTCTCATTTTAGGATTTCACAGGATTTTGAAGGACAGGAACTTTCAAATTAGACAAATATTTCAAAACGACACAGTTAAGTATCTATATTCTATAATAAAATACAAATGCCCTAATATAACGAACCTTCTAGTTTTCGGAGGATGCATAGTAGAGGGATAGTGACATAACTACATGACTGTTTTTTTCCCCCAAAACATAGTTGAGGCCAATGATGCCCATGCTTAAATGACCTACCTCAAATTCACGACGTTTCTCATAAATTGGAATGATCAACTTGGAAATCTCAGAAATTACTTCGTAACGTTCTGCTTTCCATAAGCCATCCACACACTGTTCTAGCAATTCCAGCAACACTTCCTGCATTAAGAGCAAAACGCAATCAGGAATTAGAGATGGTTTGAGGGTTCTGGGCAAATAAATTCTGAGCCATTTCAAGTACACACAGAACAAACAGAACGTGCACCGAAGGCACAGGGCTTATGCAACTCTACTTTTTAAATCAAATACTTGAAATACTTGAAATGGAAACCCTTCTCAAAAATATGAAAGTAATCCCTGACAATAGTGAAGCGTACCTATTTATTTCATTTACTCACACAATGAAGATGTTAACTGTACTTAAAAGTGTCACCCACTAAGAAAGGGTATCTTTAAAAGGGGATGCTTTATTTGTTCCAACTGGAGAATGAATGAAGGTCTGATGGGATAAATCCCACTAAGCCTCTGAATGTTGTTTCTTTTTTATACTGAAGCTGTATTTACGCATAATATAACAGAGTCTTGAGAAGATCTGAGAGACTGTGGACTCTGAGAAACAAACTGAGGGTTTTGGAGGGGGGGTGGGGGTTGGGTGAGCCTGGTGGTGGGTATTAAGGGGGGCACGTATTGCATGGAGCACTGGGTGTGGTCTATAAACAACGAATTTTGGAACACTGAAAAAAAAATGTAATTGAATTAAAAAAAAAAGAAGATTTGACAACTTTCAAGCTCTTGTGGGAGCGATATGAGTGTTTATGAAAATGAAGTGATTTTGGTAAAGAATGCTTCCTTCCTGACTGTTGGCCCTAAAATTGGGGGAAGATGAGAGGATAATAGCTCAAGATAGAGATATCTGACCTTGCCATAAAATAACAGTTGCAACAAATAATTTTATGACCATCTCATGTTCTCAACAATGAAAAGATGAAGCCCATTACCCCGGCTAGCCAGAAGTCTTAACAAGTTTGTTTCTCTCTTGAAGAGATAAGACGCTCTTGAGATTTGCAGAACTGAATGCTAAAATGGCTCTTCTTTTTTTTTTTTAAGATTTTAATTTTATTTATTTGACAGACAGAGATCACAAGCAGGCAGAGAGGCAGGCAGAGAGGGTGGGGGGGAAGCAGGCTCCCTGCTGAGCAGAGAGCCCGATGCAGGGCTCGATCTCCCAGGACCCTGAGATCACGACCTGAGCCGAAGGCAGAGGCTTAACCCACTGAGCCACCCAGGCGCCCCTAAAATGGCTCTTATTGTATACCCTTTAGGCAATTCTGAACTCAGCTTCTTCCTAAACTTTTTTTCACTTGTGTTTTTCCTATTCAGCCAAGGACAACACCCTATGAACTCTTAGCTAGAAGACTTAAGAGTCATTTTGACTCCACCCCTGGGATGGGTTCAAGGGTGTTCCTTGAAAAGAGATGCTGAAGTCCTAACCCCCAGTTACCTCAGAATGTGACCTTATTTGGAAATAGGGTTACCTAGGATATAATTAATTATGGCACAATCACACTGGAGTAGGGTGGGTCTTTAATCCAATATGGCTGGGATCCTCCCAAGAAGACAGAGACTCGGGGGAGGACCCCATGTGACTACAGAGGCAGAGTCTGGAGTCGAGGAATGCCAGAGACCAGCTAGGAAGAGGCGAGGAAAGATTGTCCCCAGAGTGTCAGAGGGGAACATGGCCCTACTGACACCCTAATTTCAGACTTCTAGATGCTAGAGCTATGAGACGATACATGTGGGTCCATTATGTCAGCCCTGGAGACCCAGTGCGCTCTCTCTCTCCACTCATCCTCTCGTCAGCTCGTCGCCAACTTCTGCCAGTCTGACTTTTTTTTTTTAATTTTATTTATTCATTTGACAGAAATCACAAGTAGGCAGAGAGAGAGGAGGAAGCAGGCTCCTCAGGCTGAGCAGACAGCCCGATGTGGGGCTCGATCCCAGGACCCTGGGATCATGACCTGAGCCGAAGGCAGAGGCTTTAACCCACTGAGCCACCCAGGCGCCCTGCCACTCTAACTTCTTAAATGTTTCTTAAATCTGACCCTTCCTCTCTACTTCCACACACACTGCTAAGGTTCAGGACTGCATTATTTTTTTGCTCACTGATCCTCCTGCCTCCAGCCTGACTACTTATAAATCTATCTGCTGTAGGCTTCTGATTCCAAAGGCAAACCAGACCACGTCCCTCTCCCTTTCTTAGAATTTCAAGATGGCTGCCGCTTCATTCACATAGCAAAGGACAAGATCTTTCATCTGGCACAAGAGGCTTGCAATAGTCCAGCCGACGCTTCTATAATCTCATCATTCATGGTGCCCAGCCTTGTACTTTATGCTCCAACAGCAAAGAGCTACCAGAAGTTTGGGGCACCACAGTGTGGCCCTCACTCTGTGCCTTTGTCCATGCTGGGCCTGACGCCCTTTACTCCCCTTTCAGGGGTTAACCCCTTTAAGACGGCTTAGATATCACCTCTTCTGGGATCCTTCTCCTATTCAACACTAGATACCTTTATCCTATTCAACACTAGATACCTTTTATCCTGCTCTGAGAATTCACTGGGTGGATATATATCCCTCTACTTGCCCATTATCTTTGTGTGACTTTCCAAATGGGCTGCGAGTTTTCAAGAGTAGTAACATTATCTTATTCATATTGGTTTCCTCAGTCATTAGTATAGTGGCATCGAATGCTGCTACTTGAAAAAATGTATATTAAGATTCACTAGCCAAATTAGAATTCCTAACAACGGCGGGAAGGAAGGACTTTGGGAGAATTAAAAATCTCTTACAAACTAGTGAGTCGCAGAAACGTAAAGCTGGCTTATAATGGGAAAAAAATTTCACGGTAATAGAACAAAGCAGGAGATAAGAGAAAACTGTGCCTCCAGCAATAGATACAGAAAAAGCATTGGAAAAAACTCAACATCCCTTCATGATATTAAAAAAGAACTCTCAGCAAACAAGAACTAGAAGGAACCTTCTTCAGTCTGATAAAGGGCACCTGGGAGAAACCTACAGGCTGAACACTCTTCTCGTGTAAGTTTGAGAACCGGTCAAAATGTCCATTCTCACCACTTGAATTCGACATGATGAAGGTGCTGGCCAGTGAAACCAGGCAACCCAAAGAGAGAAAAGGCATCTAGATTGGTGAATGTAAAAACGCCTGTGTGTGCAGATGACATGAGTGCGTAGGCGGAAAAGCCTCGGGAGTACACAAACCCCTAAAACAAATACGCGTATTTAGCGAGGCGGCAGATTGGAAGATGAACATACAAAAATCAACCGAATGGACAGATACTAGCAACAACAAACTGAGAAAGAAATCAAGCAATACTATTTACGGTCGCAGCAAAACATCAATCATCTACCAATAAATCCAGCAAAAGACTTCTGTCCTGAAAAATCACGAAACATCACTCTCCGTGGACTGATATATAATTGTAACAAAATGCCCCCAAAACTTCCAGCAGGCGATTTTGAGGAAATTAGAGAAGAGGATTCTGAATTTTATATGGAAATTCAAAGGATGAAGACTAGCCAAAATGACTTGGGGGAAAAAAAAAAGCTGGAGGGCTAACACTATCAGATTTCAAGACTTACCAACTTAGAGCAATCGAGATGGTGTGATATTCGTATCAAGATGGACAAACAGGTCAGTGCTACAGAATGGAGTCCAGAAATAGGCTGTGCATACCTAAAGAACTGAAATTTGACCAAAGTGCCAAAGTAATTCAATCAGGTGAAAGGAAATTTTTTCATTTTCCCCCATATGGTGTGAACCATCTAACTATCTGCCTTCGACCTTGACTTCTATCTGATTCCAGGCTCAAAAATGAATTCTAGATTACAGACCTAAATATAACATGTATAGACAAAGTTTATAGGAGAAAAGGTAAGGGGGTGCCTGGCTGGCTCCGTCGGAGGAGCGTGTGACTCTTGATCTTGGGGCTATGAGTTTGAACCCCACGTTGAGTGTAGAAATGACTTAAAAATAAAATCTGAAAAAAAAAAAAGGTAGGACAACACCTTTGCAGTCTTGAGGTAAGCAAAGATTTCTCAGACCAGACATAAAAAGAACAAACCACTAAAATGGTAAGTTGCACTTCATCAAAACCAAAACTTTTGGCACAATTAAAGACTCAATTAAGAAATGAATAAACAAATCAAAGACAAATCTGCAGCACATGTATCTGACAAAGAACTTAAAACCAGAACATTTTTGGTTCACAATGGAGTGCCTGGGTGGCTCAGGAGGTTAAGGGTCCAACTCGCTCAGGTCTTAAATCTCAGGATCATGAGTTCAAGCCCTGCGTTGGGCTCCATGCCCAGCATGGAGACTACTTTAAAAAAAAAAAAGGAAAATATAAATTAAAAATTCAATGAGATACCAACTCGAATGGCAATAATAAAAGAAAGATTAGCCACGTCAGATGTTGGTGAGGATGGGGAGCAACTGAAACTCTCGTCCTTTCCTGGTGGAAGTATAAAATGGTCCAACCACTTTCAGAAACTCTTGGCAATTTCTTATAAGATTAAATACACAATTTCCCTAGGATCCAGCAATTTTACTCCTAGGTATTTACCCAAGAATAATGAAAGTATAAGTTCACGAAAGGTCATAGATTAAGAATGTTTAGAGCAGACTTCTTCATATAACAGCCCCGAAATAGAAACAAGCCAAAATTCATCAACAGGAGAATGGGTTCAGGAAAAAAAAATCAGTTATCAATACAATGGAATATTATGTAGTAATGAAAAAGAACTTTTGATATACTTAGCAACATCGATGTATCTCAAAAACATCAGATTAAGCAAAAGAAGCCAGATGCAGAGGGGTATTTATTGAATGGAATGAATAATTCCATTTTTATGACACTGATATGGGCAAAATTAATCTATGGTGATAGAAATTAGGTGGTAGGGAGGGGAGACTGACTGGAGATGGGCGTAAGAGAACTTTATGCAAGAATGGATATGTTCTATTTTTTGTTTCTGCTGATAAGTCACATGGATATATACAACTATCAAAATTCATCAAACTGTTTGCTTAGGAATGTGCCAATTACATCCTTAAAAACTACTGCAGGGGCACCTGGGTGGCTTGGGGGGTTGGGCCTCTGCCTTCGGCTCGGGTCATGGTCTTGGGGTCCTGGGATCGGGCCCCATGTCAGGCTCTCTGCTCGGTGGGGAGCGTGCTTCCCCCCTCTCTCTGCCTGCCTCTCTGCCTGCTTGTGGTCTCTCTCTCTGTCAGATAAATAAATAAAATCTTAAAAGAAAACAAAAACAAAAACAAACAAACAAAAAAACTACTGCAAATCACGGGATGCCTGGGTGGCTCAGATGGTTAAGAATCTGCCTTCAGCTCAAGTCAAGATCCCAGAGCCCTGGGATCAAGTCCCACATTGGGCTCCTTGCTAAGCAAGGAGCCCGCTTCTCCCTCTCCCTCTGCCACTCTTGTGTTCTCTCTCTCTCTCTTCCTGACAAATAATAAAATCTTAAAAAAAACTATTCCAAATCAAAGGTCAGACATGCAGTTTTAGAAACAAATTAAATTTCATTATTATTGGTTTTTCACGTATGTAAATACAGGCACTAAATAGACAACCATTTGTACTTTACATTTCAGTAAAGCTCATAAATCAGTGTCAGTTATTTTTCCTTTGGCTCGAGCATGAGGAGGAAGCCTTCTTCCATAAGCTGAAACATACAAAGGCTTTTCTGAACATGATTCTATCTGTATACATCAAATAAAATGTATAAATTATTACTGAGAACACACGAGCGTTCCAGCAAATATGTTTACATAGAAAACAGATTATAGTTCTTGACTAACAGGAAATGTTGCCGTTCTCCTTGAAGGTATCTGACTCAGGCTCAAGGCTATTTTTACGAATAAGCTGTAGCTGTTATTTGGAAGACAAGAATGTAACTTCAGTTGGGCTCAACCATTTATCTTCCATAACTCCCCTGAGTTCTTCCACTGTCAGCCCATAAGAACTGGAGGTCTCTTGGAAATCATTTAAGTCTAGCTAAGACCCGCCCGCCCCCCAAAAGTGTGAATTAACTTCCCCAAGGCTTCACAGTCAAGCACTGAGCTGGAATTAAAATGAAAGTTTCTAGAGTATCTGTTATAACTGACTTAGCAAACATGTTGTAAATATCTACCCTTCTAGGTTCTGGAGTAAAGTGTAACATCACTGTCAAGTATATCAGCCATGAAGCCTGACACTTCCGTAGTGCCTAATGAGCTATAGAGAGCTTTACATTTATTTTGAATTGACCAGGATGGTATTGTCCCTATGTTACTGATGAGGCAAGAGACCCATATAGGAATAGTTAAAGCTTCTAAACATATCATTTTAGCTACATGAACTACAGCTAACTGAGATTGTCTTGTATTAAAAATAAAACAAAACAAAACAATTCATTCAGTATAATAAAGTATATCTCTGTCACTTCAATCTGATTGCTGATGTTTCTTAATACAACTCTCAAAAATGTATTTCTATAGGACTATAACCCCTTAAATTTCTGGTTTTGTTCATTTTTTCATCTTCCCACTCTTTGCAAACTTCTTTGTGTTTCAGTCTTTGGTTCTCTGGTTTTCACTGGCTCTGTTACCTCCCATACTCACTCTGCTTTGGTTCTCAACAGATGACTTCCAGATGTGGCTCTCTGACCCTGATCTCTCTCCTCAGATTTGGTTCTAAACTCCTAGAAGCCTGATGGTTACTTCCGTCGTGATAACACTCCTACTCCAAATTCAACATACATCAAAGATGGAATTCATCATCTTCCCTGGAAAATCATCCACCTGTAGTTTTTCTGGAATATCCAAACCCAAAAGCTCAGAGCTACCTTTGACTCTTCCCCTTCCTGTTCTTCTCCCAGCAGGCCTTCCTCCTTTCTTCACAGTGCTTCCTGACTCAGTCAGCAGGTGGGTTTCGGCCCTGACTGCCTCACATCTAGACTCCTGGGCAGCCCTCTCTCTAGCCTCTATCTTCAATACGTCTCCCACTGCCAAAACTACCCTCTCCATTTCTTTGCTTTCATCCCGCCATCATACTGTCCTCATTGTCTGAGAGCAATTCAACATTCTCCTGAATAAAGCCCAAACACCCAGTTTCTCAAAAATCTTACCTCAACTACTTCTCTTCTCTATGTGAACCCAACTGGGTTTAGCCAAAAGGATCCATTCTACTGCCCCAAAGCCTTATACCTTCCCACCTTGTAGCTTTTGTCCCTGCTAGTCTCCTCTCTGTTAGACCACTTTCGTGGTGTCCTCTTTCTTCACCCTTCTCTAATCACAGCTCACTGTTCTACCTCAGCTCAAAGGCACCTCTCTCACCTTTGACTTTACATGGAACACACTGTGTGTATCATTCAAATGGCACGGTCCTGCTCCCCACCCCACCCCCATTCTGTGTAGGTGGATTAGCCATTCAGGTAGGCACTGGAGGTCAGTGAGGGTTTGGCCCTGGCTGATTATTTTATAGCACCTACATCACCAGGTCCAGGGCCTTGCTCATAAGCCAATAAATGTTTGTTGACTGACAACTGAAGCCGTTTGGTAGCCATATGAAATTTACAGCGAAATTTTCCATGTTTAAACAGACTCTTTGGCATACTCTGCTGAGCGGCTACATTGTGAGCTATATTTTTTTAAAGGAGGTTTTTCCAAAGTATGTTGACCCTGATCTGGTTACTGGGATGGCAGTTTGAAGATGATAAATATCGCCTCTCTGAAGCCAGACGATAGGATCCGTTCCAGAGTCACGGCTCCATATTCCAAATAGGGACATCTTGGCCCTGGGAAGGTTTCATGTTTACAGTTCATCAGTCCTTAGTTCCCTTCCAAATTAAGTTAGCTGTAATAATTTTTTAATATAAATTTCAAGAAGTTAAATTCCTATAACTGGCATTGCAGGCCCTGGAATCTTACTTCACTATAATGGACATCCATCATTCCAGCATCTTCTTTCATGGCTCCTTCTTCATCTATATTGGGAGTAATTTTCTTGAAGGCTGAACATCCATTAGGGAATAATTCTGTATGAATAGAAAGCAGTGAAAGGAATTTATTTTTTTTAAAAAGCGTTTTTTTTTATTTTATTTTTTTCAGTGTTCCAAGATTCATTGCTTATATACCATACCCAGTGCTCCATGCAATATGTGCCCTCCTTAATATCCACCACCAGGCTCAGCCATCCCTCCCCCCTCCAAAACCCTCAGTTTGTTTCTCAGTTTCTCAGAGTCCACAGTCTCTCATGGTTCGTCTCCCCCTCCAATTTCCCCCAATTCACTTTTCCTTTCCTTCTCCTAATGTCCTCCATGTTATTCCTTATGTTCCACAAGTAAGTGAAACCATATGATAATTGACTTTCTCTGCTTGACTTATTTCATTCAGCATAATCTCCTCCAGTCCCATCCATGGGGAAAAAAAAAAGCATTTTGTAAATAACAGCCTTACAGGGACTGGTTACCTTTAAAAACGAATGTGGATATTTTCGTACCGATCAAAGTCCTAAGCTCGATTTTCAGTCTGTAAACAATTTTACAAATGGTTCCCATCTACTACACATTTTACCAGTCTTTTCCCCCCAAAAGCAAGCTCAGGTTACCAACAAGTATGTTTCCTTCTGGGACTCTGCCTCATCTTCAAGGGCCAGTAGAGTCCCTGTTTCCCGAGTGTCATCTAACACTTTGATCCTGTCTGTATGTTTCTGGCTTGTCACCTAATCAAGGAGGCCATGTACTTTTCAGGTAACCAGAGAATGGATTTTTGTAACCATTTCTAGCTCCCGATCTCACTGTAGAATTGGGAAAGGAAGTGGGTCATTGGGGGAAGCCTAGCCCAGGACTTGTAAGAGAGGCAGAAAGAGAAAACATATAACAGGGCTAAAGCATCATCCTTGGAGAAAAGGGGCAGACCCTGGGAGAATCAGAGCTTTCAGAGTCCGGTAGCTTCAGGTCTAGCACTAATTGTGTGACTCAAGCCCTGCTCATCTCCCTAGAACTGTAAAAAGTTTCATCAGCTGTAACACAGAGATAACAGCGACTTCGTGAGAATTAAAGGAAACGCAAAGGGTTTAGAACAGAACCTAGCATGTAAGGAGTGCTGAATGCAAAGCTACCAATAAATAAATGGGTTTTTCCAAGATAGGACAATTGTTGCCAGCTGGTACAGTGAATGAAGCTATAGCTGGACCCCGGAGAAGCAGCAAGTGAGCTCAAGCTGAGGACAGCTGCTGTAGGACTGTGGACCAAGTGGTTCCTGTCAAGTGAAGAGTGTAGATACAGAGGGCAGGCCACATGGGTGCCAGCCACATTCTGGACAGGGGAACATGTCCCAACAACTCCTGTAGTGGCTGTCTTTATTTACCCTTCCGTAGGTGGGCTGGAATTTAAGAGTTACAGAAAATCCAGCCTCCTTATAAAAGAATCTGCTAGTGGGTGAAAATTGGCTGGTCGCGAGAGAATAAAAATTGTTGGCAATCTATCGTTCTAGAACCTCTGGGATAGTGATGCTTAGAAAGCATGATCTACTCATGGCGGAAGCCCGGGAAAGCTCCCCAAGGTTAGAGGTTGGGGAAAACAGAAGGAAGATTTAAGAGAGTCGGACTTTATATTTAGGAGATTTCTCAGAATTTTGGTTAAAAAAAAAAAGGTCACGTATCGGGGCTTGGATTTTGCCAACTCCTCTTGTCTACATGAAAGCTAACTAGACATACGCTGCCTGGGAAGATGCTTGCTGGAGCATGAGTTATCAAGGAAGCACCACGCTTCTGAGAGAGAGAGACAGACAGACAGACAGATAAACGGGGTTTGGGTGAGGAAAGATGGGGTTATTCTGAAGTCCTTTTTCAAGAATGGAGAAACACATCCACAATCAGTGGATTTCTGAGAGGGAAGGAAATGACAATGAAATTTACTTGGACCCAATGGACTTTAGGGCCATTTTTTTTTTCAAAGAAATTAGGTAATAAAAGACACTTAAGATAGGGCATGACACATTTCGTTTCTAAAGATAAGCGTGCCTAAAATGATCCGTCATAGACTTCTAGAGTGTTCTATTCAAAGCGCTGGACCACAACAAGATAAGGAACCTGCACCAGAACATGAATCAATGCATCATTTCCTTCTTCGACAAAGTCTACGGGGGGGAAAATGTCCCCTGAATTAACTATGCTCAGTCACATAGCTGATTTACATTCAGGTTAATACCCCTTATCTTGCTGGGGACCAGTAACAGGTCTGATTCAGCCATTCTTCGGGTAGTGCATCCGGAGAACGTTTTGAAATTGAGGAGAAAATGTTCCGTTTGAGCACCTCGGTGAAGTCAAGAGCCAGGCGGGATGGAAGAGGGCCCCCAAAATTGAGCAAAGCGATACAGTGTAGTCCTTGACAGAGAAAAAAGCATCAGTCCCTGAAGGCCTCTGGCCGCTAGGTTCGTAGGCAGGGAAAAAACTCCTGTCTGATCTAAAATTTATTAAGGGATTCCCAAATCTAGGATTCTTCTAGAATGCTGTGATTTAGGGGAGGACAAAAGGAGGCACGCTCCTATACCAGAGATCTGATGAGGCTAAAGCATCATGGGAGAGAGTCTCCCGGTATAAGTTGTAAGTAGGAGGAGGGCAAATTATGGGTTGGTTTTTTTTCCCTCAGAAACTGACAGGTCAACACCCACTTTCCGAAGTGGGAGTTGACCTGTCAGCTCGTGGTCTGCCGCATCTGGTGACAAGACGGCTGTTATGGATTGCTAGCCTCCGAGTTCACTATCACACTAAGTGTGTTTAGCTTGACTCCTATGCCTGACGTAACTCTACCCAGAGGAGACGATATCCCCTTGTTTCCTTAAGTTATTGGCACCCACCAAACTGTCCAGTGATCAGAGGACCCTTTTGGTTGTGAAGGTCTTTAAAATACTGGAAAGATTTTCAGATGAAGCGAGTTGCTGAATCTAGAAGTGACCCGTGTCTACACCCCAACAGAGGGAGGCGCGTACTTCAGGAACCTCACGCAGCTCCGTGTAGCACTGCAGAAGGTGATTTTCCAGAGTCCGCTATGGATCTTCCCGGGCATACGACCTGGGTTCCTGACCTTGCCCTTCACAGCTATCGCTGCTCTATTCCTGACTGTTGTCCCAGGGAAAGCAAGATGCAGACTGCCCAGGGACAGACCACCACCCTGAGCACAAGTGATCGGGGTGGGGGTGGCGGTAAAAAAAAGTGGGGAGGAGTTTGGAGGATGGGGAAGCAGTCGAACCCTTGATAAAGGAAGACTGCTGGTCAGAAGGGTAAGAGGTTGAAAGTCCTGAAAGGAGGGCAAAAGAGGGGAAAGGCTGTGATTGGCAAGGAATCAGGAAATAAAAAGCCTACAGGACTTAAGCTACCAGATTCAGGGTAGGAAGACTTGAGAAAGGGAGCAACATTACCTTATAAGGAATGAAAAGAACAGATTCTATGGGAAAGGAAATTCCTTTTTCTGGGTTGTTGGGGGAGCCCTCTAGGACGGCAGCTTTGTCGAACCTTGGATGCCAAGTGGTGGTGGAAGAATGCAGAGACTTGACTCTTATCTCCCCCGCCCCCCTCCCACCCACGGGGTCGGGGGGAGAACAGTTGTGCCTGCCCTCAGGAAGAGAAGAGGGAGAGGTACATGAGGTCTAGCTTAAAAGAAGGAGATCTAGAATAGTTGGGGGTTCTCAGATAAAACAGAAATGGGGACATTTAGACCTGGTTTTCTTTTATATCCGTGGGGGTGAGAGTAACTGACACCCAGTAATCATCACCACTTAGAGGTAACTTAGGTAAAAGGAAGAGAACGATAATCCTTAAGGTCTCTCTGGTAGGAACAGCAAGAGCTTTGGCTGACTGAGAGAAGTGGGGTGGGTGTGACAGGGAGGAACGCACATCTCCTTCCCCTTTCCCTTCTGGTTCAGGCCTGAAACACACAAAAAAAGGATCTAGAAATGGCCATTGCTGGTCTTCTGGTGTCAGCCCCAGGGGGGAAGGGGCCAAGCATTTGCTTGCTTAGGAAACCACCCAATGGGACAAATTAGGTTTTTTTTTTTTTTCCTTAAAAACTCTAAACAGGAGAACATCTGTCGCCAATATGTGAGCTGGTCAGTAGCATTTCATTTCATCTTGATTAGAAGTGCTTTATAATGACTTCAAGAGAAATGGCATAGAAGGAGAAAACAAAATTTTTACAATCAATATTTCAAAGATTTGTTATTTTTAAAAAGACTTTATTTATTTATTTGGCAGAGAGAGAGCACAAGCAGGGGGAGCAGGGGAAGGAGAAGCAGATTCCCCCCCGAGCAGGGACCCGATGAGGGACTCGATCCCAGAACCCTGAGATCAGGACCCAAGCCAAAGGCAGATGATTAACCAACTGAGCCACCCAGGCACCCGGGTGTGTCAAAGATTTAAAATACATTCTAACTCTTCTTCCCTTTTGTTTTTATTATCAAAGGACACTTAACAGTAAAAAACCAAAGGTTGTAGAATTGCTCAACTATATTTTTGAACTAAGTCTGTCTTTAAGTGTTAATAAAACTTTTTTTTTTTTAGTTCTGCACTCAACTGTGCTTTTATTTGCCCAGTAAATACCCAGCTCTTATCTAGATCCTGAAGTTCTCAGACCAGGTAACAGGTTAATGGATTAAGTTTCTAAGTTGTGTTTTCACATGTGTTTTAGCAGTCCACATTGCTATTGTGTTTTCACAATGTGTTTTAGCAGTCCACATTGCTGTAACTAGCATAGTTCAATCAGCTAATCACCAAAAGAGGGTGTTCTGGATCATTGGAATGACCAGAGCCAAGGGTAAGGGGGAGCCCTGAGGATTTTACTACTCTGTCCCCATTTTGGAATAAGCTTTGCTAGTTTAACAAGTAGGATTTTCCAAGTCTAAAAATAGATGGCAGCTGTAAATAAATAAGAATGTAAACTCCTCAATTTAACATTATGTTTTCTTTAAAATGCTAAACATTTTTCCCTACTTGGAGAGGGGCCCCTTGAGTTCTAGGAAGGGTAAACCAAAAAAACCTCGAAGGGATTATGAAGTAAATATTTAAATGGGGGATGGGCAAAAATGGGTGAAGGGGCATGGGAGATACAGGCTCCCAGTTATGGAATGAATAAGTCACAGGAATAAAAGGCACAGCGTGGGGAATATAGCCAAGGGTATTGTAATGGCATCGTATGGGGACAGATGGGACTCGTGACCATACCATAACGCAGAGGATTAAATCACTACGCTGTACACCTTAAACTAGTCTGACATTGTGTGTCAACTATACTCAAATAAAAAAAAATGTTTTTAAGCACCATTTACACTTACTGAAACGTGCCACACGATTTGGTGTTCAGGCTAGCTGCCTCAAGCCAATGTTCAAAAAAACCACAGCAATATTTCTATTTTTTTTTACTTACTATTTTGTCCAGTCTTATAGTGTTAAAGATTAAGGACTGATAATGGAGAGGAATAATCCTTGATTTCTGCTTGATTGTAGGGTCTTTGGACTTGTGGAAACAAATTCTAGGGAAATATTTTAATATTTCTAACCATTTTCAGTAGACATAAAACTCTTATTGTGATTTCTCTAATAAAAAGAGGAGGTAATATTAACCTCACTTATCTGAAAAACACACCTAAGAATGCATTAGTGTGTATAGAGTTCTCCTACCAGTTTACTTGGAATTACAGGTGTACAAGTTCAGTATTTATTTTGGCTGTAATTTCATGGGCAGACCAGGGATGTAGGAAAAAAAACAAACCCTCAAACGGGGCCTTCTTTTGATAAGTAAGATTTTTCCATTTTAAAACCACCTATGTACTAAAAAAGGAGAAAACCAGAGTATGCCAATTTCAAACACATGGATTGTTAAAAAAATATTTTGGTATCAAACAGAAAGGGTTCATTTAAAATGTAAGTAAAATGAATCTCCATTTCAGTTATGACACCATGCTTGGGAAGACTCATTTTAGAGAGAGGTTCTCCCGGGACGTCTGGGTGGCTCAGTCGGGTAAGCGTCTGCCTTTGGCTCAGGTCATGATCCCAGGGTCCTGGGATCAAGCCCCAACTCGGGCTCTTTGCTCAGCGGGAATCTGCTTCTCTCTCTGCCCCTTCTCCTGCTCATGCTCTCCGTCTCTCCCTGACAAATAAATAAAATCTTAAAAAGAAAGAAAGAGGTTCTCCCCACATGGGTGGTATTATATGAGGCAATCGAACACTGAGCCTTAGATGTAAAATGAAAGCCATGTAGTTAACTGTAGGAATCTTGGAGTTAAAAAACAAAATAAACATGGCTGTGTTCTCATAGACCAAGGCAGAGTGACAGGACTCCCACAAGATGGTTTCATTTTACCCTCATGTTACTCATTCAACTGCCTTAGAGGAAGTAGCTTGGCCATTATGATAGATAGCGGAAGGTTTCTTTGCAATATCCATACCTGGTCAATTTTTAAAACCTAGCTCGAGTAGTTTCTACAGTAGTAGCCAGCAATATCGTTTCTGGAAAGGGAAGCTTTCAGGCAGAGTCTCAAATTAGACCTGCTGGATCCCGAAGCCCTTCAGGACCACTGACTCCCTTTCTGTTTTGCCCGCCCCGCTCCCGACCTCCCCTCCAGCTCTACTGCCATAATTGATACCTTACACTGTGTAAGTTTAAGGTGTGTGTGTTGATTTCACACGTGTATACTGCGAAACGATTACCACAGCGGTGTTAACTCCACATGTACTTACCATTTGGGGGGAGATGAGAATATTTAAGATCCACTCTCCCAGCAACTATCAAGTATATAATACAGTTTCTTTAACTACGATCACTGTGCTGTGCATTAGATCTCCAGAATGTATTCATCTTATACCTGAAAGTTTCTACCCTCTGACCAACATCTTCCCGTTTTCCCCACCCACCCCCCCAGCCCCTGGCAACTACCATTTCACTCTCTGCTTCTGTGAATTCAACTTTTTAGATGCTACGTGAAAGTAAGATCATACGGTGTTTGTCCTTCTCTTTCTGACTCATTCCACTTAGCAGAGCACCTTCAAGGTCCATTCGTATTACCCGAATTGGCAGGATTTCCTTCTTCTTGTGGCTGAATAACATTCTATTGTGTATATGTGCCACATCTTTACCCATTCATACGGACCCGTTTCATACATTTTCACGTCACTAATTAGTATCTTTTCATTTAAGCACTTCTTGCAAGGCAGGTCTAGCACCGATGAACTTGTTCAGCTTTTGTGTGCCTGGGAATAGCTTCATCCGTCCTTCATTTCTGAAGGACAACTTTGCTGGAAAGAGTACTCTTGATTGGCAGTTTTATTCTTTCAGTGCTCTGAGTGGATCACCCCGCTCTCCCTTGCCTGTAAGGTTCTGCTGCAAAATCCACTGATAGACTTAGGGGGGTTCCCTTGTAAGTTACAAACTTACTTTCTCTTGCTGTGTTAGGATTACTTGTCTTAAAAAAAAAAAAAGATTTATTTATTTATTTATTTATTTATTTGACACACAGCGAGAGACAGCAAGAGACAGTGAGAGAGGGAACACAAGCAGGTGAGTGGGAGAGGGAGAAGCAGGCTTCCCGCCAAGCAGGGAGCCCAATGCGGGGCTCGATCCCAGGACCCCGGGATTGTGACCTGAGCAGAAGGCAGACGCTTAACCGACTGAGCCACCCAGATGCCCCATGGATTCCTTGTCTTTTGACAGTTTTACTATAAACACGTCTTTAGAGAAGCTCTCTTTAAGTTGAGTTTTTTTGGGGATCTATGAACCTCGTGAACATGGGTGTCTAAATCTCTCCCTAGACTTGGGATGTTCTCGGCCAATATTTCTTGAAATAAAAGCTTTCTGTCTCCTTCTCGGACTCTAAGAATTCACAGATTGTTTCCTCTGATGCTGTCCCCAAGATCACCCACATAAGCTTCTTCACTCTTTCTCATTCTTTTGTCCTTTGTTCTTCTCTGATGAGATCATTGTAAAGGTCCTGGCTTCTTCTTCTTCTCTTGTTTTTTTCAAAGACCTATTTATTTATTTTAGGGTGGAGGGGCAGAGGCAGAAGGAGAGAGAATCTCAAGCAAACAACCCACTGAGCACAGCACCCGAGATCATGACCAGAGCCTACTCCAAGAGTCAGATGCTTAACCAGCTGAGCCACCCGTGCGCCCCATTGAAGGTCCTGGTTTCTATTTCACAGATTAGTTCTTCTGCTTGATCCATTCTGCCGGCAATGCTCTCTGTTGCATTTTTCACTTCATTCGTTGTATTCTTCAATGCCAGAATTTGTATTTCCTTTGAAATTTCTATTTAACTTCTTGTTTTGTTCTCGTATGGTTTTCTTGACATTATTGAGTTGTCTTTCGGTTTTATTGTAGCTCATTAAGCTTCCTTAACACGGCTATTTTGGATTCTTGAGGAGGTAAACTGCAGAGCTCCAAGTCTTTGGCACGGGTTACTGGAAGATTGTTGGGATCCTTTGTTGGTGTCATGTTTCCTTTGTTTTTCCTGTTCTCTCAAGTCTTGCATCTGAAGTAGCAGTCATCTCCAACCACCTTTACTGGCTGACTCTGGGAGAGAATTAACTTCCATGGGGCTTTCCCCGACTTCCTATGGATAGCCTTGTTTCACACTCCTTGCTCCCCTTTGTGGCAGATTTCTGAAGCTTGTATGCCTTCTCTCCCTCATGCGACACACCAGACCGGGTGCTAACAGCTCCCTTTTGCTCTCTCAAGGCTGGTGCTGAAGCTCAAGTCCATGGTCCCCAAGGGGCCCACAGATTCTGGATGGCTTTCTGGTCATCTGTGAAAGCTGGCTCTCACCACCTATCAGGGGAAAGCCCAGGGACCCAGCTAGAGGATAAAGGAGTGTGTGCTTTAGATGTGCAAGGCGTGGAGAGTATCTGTGGGCTAGACGGGGTGATGGCGGGGGGAGAATCCATGAGCTAAGTGTCCCTCGTGCCTTGCTGGCGGGCTTCTAGATAGAGCCTGCAATGCAGCCAGTAGGATTCCTGTCTTTTAAAAGCCATCTAGGAATCCTACCTGCACACTCCCTCCCTCTCCCTACCCCCAGTCATGCGGCTCATGAGCCAGGACTCCGGCAGGGCAAGAGAGAAATGGGCCTCTTTGGCGGGTCCTGTACTGCTGGGGAAGCCAGGTGCCCACTCATAGGCTCTCACTTTTTCCCACCGAAGAAATCATATGCAAGGAGGTCTCTCTTGGCACTGAACCAAGCCACCTTAAGGAAGGTGGGATGTGAGTCAAGTCAAACTGTTCCTCTTAGCCTCCCCAAGGCATCTGAACTTGTATCTGTTTAGCTCCAAAGGCATGCCAGAACTTCTCAGCTGGACCCCTGGACATGCACCAAGGACCATCCTCTCTCATCTGTGGACGATTGTCTAAGGCAGCGTTCTCCAGGGGCTCTCAGACCGCAGCTGGGAGGGGCTGGGGCCCACTAGGGGACCAAGGTTCGTCTGCTTGCTGCCTAAAGCTCGGGTGGGTGAGATTCCTCCCCAGGTCCCTTGACACACACTGCTGGATTCCGCAGCTCCCAGAGGCACTTTTGTCCATGGACAGATGCCACATTGTTGGGGGGGGGGGTGTATACAAACAAGGTACATCTTATTGGGCCATCTTGCTGATGTGCTGACCCCCTTCTAATACCAAAGTACTGGTACACTGAGGTAGCTACAGAGATATCATCTGTGGCAGGTTTTGGTGAATCTGAGACAGATGAGCGGAAAACAGATTATCTCTATTAACCAGAGCTTCTCATGAGCCCTGAGAAGAATTTAATTGGTGGCAGTCTTCCAGGGAGACAATCTTGGAAAAATAAACATTGGGAAGCAGGCCTGGCCCTGTACTATTGAACTTATTCTTGTGCTCTTAATGGAAGGCAAAATGAACAGTCCAGTTTTCTTTTATAACAACTTCTGTTTAACACGGAATGGGGCTAACAGTGAACATAGTTTTCAGAGCTCAATGACATGACATTCCTAGTCACAAGCTACAAGCATGAAAACTCGCACGCTAGTAGAAATCCTCCACTGTGTCTGAGAACAGAAATATCTTACTTTTTCGATGAAGAAACTCTGCAACCAAAGCGGCCACGTGGACATAACACATTGCTGCCTGAAAGAGGACAAAAAAAGAACAGTCAGCCTGCGTTCCAGGGCTTTTGCAGGACTGTGCTCAGGACAAAGTCTTAGGTCCTCACCTCTGAAAAATCTCCATTTTTTATGTGAATCTTGGCCATGCTATCAAGCCAGGTTTTCCTGAGCTCCGGGGTGCTTGCATAGGACTTGGCTAAGCTATACTGGAGATCAATGAGCATTTCTGGATCTTTCTCATGCTCCTTCATTTGAGCAGTGGCCATAAGAACGGTACGGATTCTCTTGGTCAAGTCTTTGACTTCTGCAGGAAAAGCAGTTGCCTGATTTCAAAACAAACAAAAAAGACATGTTCATTAACATTATTAGTGTGCTCTAAGCCTTGGCATCCAATCCTGGGAATAACATGATTTATATTCCTTGGAACAGTTCTTGGTATTTGGTTCTTGGTATATTACATGTCTAAAGAGTATTTTATTTTACTTTACATTTTATTCTATTTTAAAGTAGGCTCCAAGCACAGGATAGAGCCCAACACAGGGCTTGAACTCATGACCCTGAGATCGAGACCTGGGCTGAGATCAAGAGCCGGACACTTAACCAACTGAGCCACCCAGGCGCCCCTGAAGAGCTTTAAACTAATTCTTTTTAAAGGCTCTACCCTTGATGGCAGTATACTCACAATACATAAAAGCACGGCTTCTGGAGCCAGACTACCTGGCTCTGAACTCTAGTTAGTCCTCCGTAAATCCCACGGCCATGGGAATTATTGGCCGTTATCGTGGAATTTTAGTTACAAGAGTAACTAAAAATGGACAGCTTACTATGTATCAAGCAACGGTCTAAGTGCCTTACGTCTTTTATTTTTCCAGCAACCCTATGAAATAAGTACTGTTGTAATTCATTTAACCAATAGGAAAACGGAGGAACACCGCAGTTAAATAGTTTGGCCAAAGTGTCACAGCTGGTTAAGTGGCAGGGACAGGACTGACACCCAGACATCCTGGCCCCAGAGCTAGTGATCTCAGCCACTCTTCCTTATGGACAAGCATACCTATCCCGTCCGCTGATTACCACATACACTCAGGTAGAATCCATACTGCAAACATTTCCACTTCTCCAACTAAAAGGCTGTGAATCACAGGACATTCTCTAAAGAATTTACTAGCTTCTCTCGGAGTGTTGTTTTGTTCTCCAAACCTCCTAAGTTAGTTTTCTCTTTATCCTGGCCACTATTAAGAAAGTACTATCACTTCCTCTTAACACCAGTGGACTGATCACAATTATCGGTAGGATTCAGAGAAGATGAGTGAGGGACAAGTTACAGGGGTTAGGGAGCTTTCCAAGGTGAATATAACCAAATGTGGAGGAAACAGTTCTTAAAAGTGCTTTCTTAATCTCTTTAAAAATAGTAAGTATGGCAGTAAGGTTCCTTCTTTTTTTTTTAACTTTTATTTAAATTCAATTAGCCAACATACAGTACATCCTTAGTTTCACATTAAAGTTCCTTCTTAAACCCCAGTAGCAATTTCATTTACTGGGGTAAAGGCATACCTTGATGACTTTATTGGTGGTGACAGCCCTACGAGAATAAAACTAAGAAATGAGTCATGACAAAGAGTTCTTATCAAGGTCAGCCACAGTGGACCTTGTTTACTTTGAAAAAGATGCTAATCCAATTTTTATATAACATAGAATTAAGAATGGTAATGACCAACAAAAATAAATTTCAGGGTAGAAGATCCTTAATGACAAAAACTGTTTCTATGCTCGTGGGATTAGTTGGAGCATACACTGATCTCTCAGGGAACCAGTAAAACTGGCTGAAAAGCACTGGCACTTTTTTTTTTTCAGTCTAAGCAACATTCTTATGGGAATAATTTCTTTTTTCTTTGGTACATAGATTCTACATGTCCCAAACATCAAGTATGCTGTGACTGGCAGCTTTTTTTTTTTCCTTCCATTTTTTTTTTTTTTTTTTACACAATATCGTTAAATTATCCTGGAGGATGACCTTTCCCAAGAATGGGGTTGATCCCTCTGGGAGGGAAAGCCTTCTACTGGCAAAAGATTCTTCCTCCCTCGAACACATGCATCACTGGAGATCAGGACCTGTCCTCTGTGCAACAAGACAAATGCATTTTTAACAATGTTGGAGGTTGTGCATCTATAGGTAAGAAAGAGGGATGGCGGTCAGGGTCTTGGGCTTGGCCTCAGCCACCTGGTATGTAAGAACAACAGGATTAGGCTAGGGTTTGCCTATGTACCTAGGGCAAGCCGTAGTCAGTGAACAGAGGATTCCCGAAACCCAGTGCACCAGTAACCAAAATCATAGATGATAATAACTCTCAAAAAAAGAAGCAAGTTTAGAAATCAAGCTCAGGGGGCACCTGGGTGGCTCAGTGGGTTGAAGCCTCTGTCTTCGGCTCAGGACATGATCCCAGGGTCCTGGGATTGAGCCCCACATCGGGCTCTCTGCTCGGCAGGGAGCCTGCTTCCTCCTCTCTCTCTCTCTGCCTGTCTCTCTGCCTACTTGTGATCTCTGTCTGTCAAATAAATAAAATCTTAAAAAAAAAATCAAGCTCAGAAAAAAATTCCAATCCTATTAGCTATAATAACTACGTGTACACAGTATAGTCATTTCTCCAGCCAGCCAGATGATTTTGAAGATGCTCTATGTACCAGGCCATGTTCTGGGCACTGGAGAGACGGGGCCACACAAGGCAAAGCCCACGTCTTATACAATCGACACTATCAAGAGTTGTGAATCCCATGAGAGCGTAACTAGAGCAGTATGAACTTTTCTGACTCGGAAGGTGGTTCTAGTTTACTCTTTGGAGTGAGAACATACCTTCATGGGTCTGTCACTGTTGGCAAAATTATTGATAATGAATAGAGACTCCTGAAATCGTGACCCTCCGCTTAGCGCGACATCGGCTATCAGCTGGCTCACGGCGATTATGATCTGTGGGAAGAAGCACACATGGTTTTTCCAATGTCTTTTGAACAAATGCTGCTGACTTCCATCATTGTGGAAGCCCGTAAGCACACGTATGAAATGTTCCTTTTTAAAATTGCCTCACTGGGTGCCCTGGTGGCTCAGTCGGTTAAGCATCTGCCTTGGGCTCAAGTCAGGATCCCAGGCTCCTGGGATGGAGCCCCACATCGGGCTCCTGCTTTCCCCCAGCTCCCCGCTTGTATTCTCACGCTCTCAGTCAAATAAAATCTTTTAAATAAAATAAAGTCTTGTAAAAAGAAAAAGAAAAGGGGCACTTGGGTGGCTCAGTTGGATAGGTGTCTGCCTTCGGCTCGGGTCATGATTCCGGAGTCCTGGGATTGAGACCCACATCGGGCTCCCTGCTCTTTGGAGAGCCTGCTTCTCCCTCTCCCTCTCCCTCTCCCCCTGCTTGTGTTCCCTCTCTCACTGTGTCTCTTTCTGTCAAATAAATAAGATCTTTGAAAAAAAAGAAAAAGAAATAAAAATGCTACACCATTCCATCGTAATCTGTTTTCTTCATACACGAGGGGTTTGAATTATTCTAGAGGAAGAGCAACTTGTCCCAAGGGCAAAGTTTATTCAGCCTTTTCTTGGTTAGATGCGAACGACTGTTCACAACTCTTAGCACAGCTAGATCTAAAACGGTTTGCAAGATCATGAACTGAGACAACGGTGGTCGGGTCTCTGCTTCGACTCTGCCGGCTAGGTCGTTGCCATGGCAAAGCTGGGACTAGATGACATTTTTCTTGGGTGGTTTATCAGTGCCTTTCGCTAGTTGATTTCAGGGTGCTGGACTCCCAGTGGCGGCCCCTCAGCTCCCTTCCTGGTTTCTGACTCTGCTCTCTCCAGTTGTGATGGCAGGACACGTAAAGGCCTTAGGGGGTGGTCTGAAACTCAGGTTCCCTCGGATGATCGCCTACGTGATTCACACTCTAGTGCTGATGGCCGGGGGCTTTATCCCCAATCGCGGGAAGCAGGGTTTGGTGGGAGCTGTGAGCACAGGCTCTAGAGTCAAACTGCCTTAGATTCAGCTTTTGGCTTTATCGATGATTCATTGTGTGGCTTGGGAAAAGTTATTTCACCCTCCTGTGCCTCATGGTTCTCATTCGTCATATGGGGAGGATAACAATACCTGCCTGATAGCGCAGTTATGAGAGTGAAAGAGAGCCTAATCACAAGACCAGTTAGCCCTTTTTTGAGCACTTACTATGGGCTGGAGATGGTTTGAAGTCTTCACATTTATTAATGTGTTTATATTTCAATAAATGACTTGAGAGAACGGATGCTCTGACCCCGAAGAACGGACCTTAATGGGGAATTTCAGGCATACGGGCGTGTTTACTCTGCAAGTGTTTTTTGGGGAAGGCAGTCTTTAAATGGCGCCTCATAAAAGCAAACAGCAAAAGCCCCAACAGGTAATGCTGGCCCTCATATCCCAAAGTAACTATATAGTAGATTTTATAGAAAGCGTCTACCCCTATCAGATTTTCCCATTCCCGATGATGTTTCTAGAAAGCCACTGATGGTTGCTTCCCCATTTCTTTTCTTTTTTTTTTTTTTAAGATTTTATCTATTTGACAGAGAGAGAGACAGCGAGAGAGGGAACACAAGCAGAGGGAGTGGCAGAGGGAGAAGCAGGCTTCCTACTGAGCAGGGAGCCTGACGTGGGGGGCCTGATCCCAGGACCCCAGGATCATGACCTGAGCCGAAGGCAGACGTTTAATGACTAAGCCACCCAGGTGCCCCCGCTTTCCCATTTCTAACCCAGTCTCCAACAAACAACTCCAACGGAACAGACTGTGGCAGGAAAGAAGTCGGAAATATGACCAAGGATCTCCCAGAAGGCAAAGATGCCTAGTGAGTCAAGAAGGCCCATCTGTGGTTTGGCTCAGAGCAGTTTCATCCAACAAGCAAAAGAAATGTAGACAATGACAACTACCATGCGCTAAGTGTCCCTTACACACATGCTAGGCACGGTAACCGGCACTACACACACTTTCTGTTGGACCCTCACAGTAACCCTGCAGGGCGAACCACACCTGCCTCGTTTTACAGGTGAGGCAGAGAGTTGAAGACAGACTGAGTCCCTTGCCTAGGGCCACAAAGTAAGTACGTAGCTGAACTGGGATTTAAACACAGGTGTGAGGGGTTGGGGGTGGCGGTGCCTGGGTGGCTCAGTCGGTGAAGCGTCTGCCTTTGGCTCAGGTCATGCTCCTGGGGTCCTGGGACTGAGGGCCATGTCCTGCTCCCTGCTCAGCGGGGAGTCTGCTTCTCCCTCTGCCCCTCCTTCTGCTCGGGCTTTCTCTCTCCACCCCCCTATAAATAAACAAAATCTTTAAAAAAAACTAAACCCAGGTAGGTCTGATTCCAAAGTTTAGGCTTGCCACGAACCTGGAGCCGTCTCTTAGTTTTCGCTAACTGGGCATGCTGGGACATGAAAAAACAAGCTAAATTCCTTGTTATGGTAACAGCCAGTTGTCTAACCAGCTGTGCCATCTAACAAAGATTTTGGCTGGTACTTAATCATTTCTTTTAATCCTCATGAAACCCCGATGACGTAGGCACAGATAGTTGCCCCTAGTCTGCATGTGAAGAAGCTGAGGCGTTCAGACGATGGAAGCTGCTCAGGGTCACATGGTAAGTGGTACTCCTGGAGCCTGAACTAGAGCCTGTGCTCTTGACCTCTACGCTCTAGAGCAGGGCTGGCCAACAGAAATAGGATGTGAGCCCCATAGGCAATTTTAAATTGTCCCATAGCCACATCAAAAAGTAAAAAGACACGGGTGAAAATTAATAAATTTCACTTAACCCAACCCTTTCCAAAATATCACTTCAATGTACAGTCAATACAAAATAATTGAGATAGTTTACTTTTTTGGTACTTGGTCTTCAAAAGCCAATGTGTATTGTGTATTTACAACACATCTCAATTTGGCCTAGCCGAGTTTCAAGCACTAACTGGCCCTATGTGGCTAAGGGCTATTGTATCGGACCGAGTATCTGAAGGTCTTGATACTTGATACTTTTTTAGAGGCTAAAGATTGAACAGAGGAAAGAATAGGAGTGGGCTGCCTGGGTGGCTCAGTCGATTAAGCGCCTGCCTTTGGCTCTGGTCATGATCCCAGGGTCCTGGGATCAAGCCCCACGTCGGGCTCCTTGCTTCTCCCTCTTCCTCTGCCCCTCACTCCCCACCCCCCAACTCAAGCTCCAACTTTCTTTTTCTCTCAAATAAATGAAGTCTTAAAAAAAAAGAAAAAGAAAGAACGGGAGCTTTGATTTTCACAGACCTGCAGATGTGTCCTCAAAAAGGTTTTCCTTTTGGTATACTCAAAGTTGTTTCTCATCAGAAGGTACAAAAGTGCAGATGCTTCGTTCCTGGTTGAGCTAATCTTCGAGGTACAGCACTTTAAAACCTCATAGCAAAACGCAGCACACATGTTCACCCTTCCTTTGAAAAAGGCTGAAGGGAACTAAAGAACAGGAAAAACATAAGTAAGTATCTGAAAACCCAATCACAAAAATCAATCCATTATCACATGCCTATTATATTCTCGCTCAAAACTGTATTGGCTGCTGGTGCACCTGGGTAGCTCAGTCGGTTAAGCATCTGCCTTTGGCTCAGGTCATGATCCCGGGGTCGTGGGATCAAGCCCCGCCTCGGGCTTGTGCTTCTCCCTCTCCCTCTGCCTCCCCCCCCCAGCCCTGCTCATGCTCTCTCTCTCTCAAGCAAATAAATAAAATCTTTTAAAAAAATAACAGGAGAATTCAAGTCCATAGACAGGTCACTACAAAAATGTGCGACACTGATTATAAATGCAACAGATCCAAGAAGAGCTCAAGATGCTCTGGAAAAGATGAGTAGGTTCTTGATAACAGGTATTAAATTAATAAATGGTTGAGATGATGAATGATTGATGGGTGCCAGTTTGGGCTTTGAAAACAGGAAGGACCTTCTGCATTGCTTACACTTTCGCTTTATGTTTAAACTGTATTTGAATAGTTGCTTATAGTCTGAACTCCCAAACGCTGAGAAAATTATAGTGGGAATCTATCCATCAAGTAAAGTTGATCTTTTAACAAGCAGACACACATGCATCTTCTACTCATAAATAGTGTTGAGTAAACTGTATTTTGGCATTAGAAAGAGAGTGCAAAAGTGACGCAAATCTTCCAAATTGCCAAGCGGCTCTTACTCTGAAAATGTATTCATTCTGCTTTGTGGAAGATCAACTGTCCATATAACAAGGCTGGTTACAATCTCCCATGCCTCCATGGCGAGGCAAGCAAGTGCTAAGTTCCTTCAAGGGTACACAATGGAGTTTTTTAGGAAGTGTGAAGCTAGAGGGCCACCCTTTCAAAATCATTCCTTGGGAATCTTAAGTTTAAACCCATGTTACAGGAACTGCACCCCGCCTTCTTTAAAGTAACCTCTACACCCAGCGTGGGGCAAGAGTCACATGCTCCACTGACGAAGCCAGCCAGGCGCCCCAGGAATCTACTCCTTTTATCACCTCAACACCAAATAGAAATGCTGTGCAGATAATGAATGTTTAATGCATGCTTTCTGATTGGCAACTGGGAAATCTCATCAACAGTCCCACCAGATGAGACTAAATCTTGCTGGGCAAGATACTCTAGTATGAAAATAAAGGTGTGAGGAAGGGCATGGGAATAGCGCAGTTAATCCACCACACTTAGCCTCTACCTCCACCATACTTCTCTGAGTGGACAATGGCCAAAATCATCAATGACCTTATTGTCAATCCCAATGGACTCCCTTTCCCCCATTCTTATTACACCACTCCATACCTCATAATACTGCTGAAACTTTTTTCTCCTTTAGCTTCCATGATATCCCTCTTTTTTTTACCTTTCTTCCCACTTCTGTGACTGCTGCTCCCCTCTCATCTCCACAGATTTCTTTTCCAGCCCTTTCTAGGTTGTTTTTCTCGACTGTATGGCTCTTGACCTTTTTTTGTTGTTGTTTGTTCTTCCTCTACATACTCTCCAGGGGAAATAAAACCACTCCCATGGCTTCAATTACCACTCATATGCTGATGATCTCCCTAGTTCACTATGCTCCAGTTAAAATGGGCCTTTCAGTGCCCAGAATTTTCAGTTCTTTCCCAACTCTGGGCCTTCGCATATGCATGCCCTTCTCCCTAGAGTGTTCTTCCTAGGGCTTTTCAAACAGTTGACCCCTTTTCATATTTCAGGTCTCATTTTAAAAGGGACAAGCCTATTTAAGTAAGATATCTGTGGAGCACCTAGGTGGCTCAGTTGGTCAAACTCTTGATTTGGGCTCAGGTCATGATCTCAGGGTTGTGAGATCGAGGCTCATGTCTGGCTCCACACTGGGCATACAGTCTGCTTAAGATTTTCTCTCTCCCTCTTCCTCTGTCCTCCCTACCCCCACCCCGCTTGTACATGCACGTGTGCTCTATAAAAAAATAAAATAAGGTAAGGTATCTCTTACAAATCATTATTCTCTATCTTAGCACCTTGGTTCCTTCCCAAAACTTATAATTACTATTTTATTTACTCATTTATTTTCTTTCCCCCAACCCCACTAGACTAGAAGCTTAGCGAGGGCAGAGACTATGTTTCTTTTGTATCCCCAGCACTGTATCTCTAGTACCTAGTACAGTGCCAGATAGAGAAACGGTGTTCAATAAATACAGGATGGATGGATGGATGGATGGATGGATGGATGGATGGGTAGGTGGATGGATGGATGGATTGATGATGGATGGTGGATGGATGGGTGGATGGATGGTAGATGGATGGAAGGATGGGTGGGTGGATGGGTCGATGGATGGAAGGATGGGTAGGTGGATGGATGGATGGATGGATGATGGATGGTGGATGGATGGGTGGATAGATGGTAGATGGATGGATGGATGATGGATGGATGGATGGGTGGGTAGATGGATAGATGGATGGATGGGTGAGTGGATGGATGGATGGGTGGGTGGATGGATGGATGGATGGATGGATGATGGATGATGTGTGAATGGCTGGCTGGCTGGCTGGGTGGATGGATAGATGGTTGGGTGGGTGGGTGGATGGCTGGCTGGCTAGATGGATAGATGGTGGATGGAGAGACGGATGCGTGGATGGATGGATGGACGGGTGGGTGGATGGATGGATGGATGGGTGGGTGGATGGATGGATGGATGGATGGGTGGGTGGATGCATGGATGGATGGATGGATTGATGATTCCAAATCTAGTTTTCTAACCCAGATCTCTCTCTAGAGCAAAGATCTATATATCCAACAGCTAATCCTAACTGCTCTAACTGGATGTCCTAACGGCACCTTAAATTCAACAGGTCCACAAAACAGAACTCATTAACTTTTATCATCTCTTCCCTAACTTATTATAGTAAGTCTTTTTCCTGCCTTTATTATTGCCACCAATCTACCTTCCACACTACTTTTGAGAGAGTTTTCCCCACCTGCACCAATCTGCTTTTAATACAAATCTAATTGTGTTGGTTCCATGCTCCCTGAGGGCTAAAAGATGAAGTCTAACTCCTAAGATAAGTACATAATCATCTGGTCCCCCTGACCTCTTCAGTCTCATCTCTCGCTCAGTCCATACTAAGTTCTATCTCTACTGCAATGGAAAAACTTTTGCTAAATTTGGACATTTTCCCTCCTCCTCCCCACCCTCAGTTCCCTGTATAGACTTGTTTTATTCTAGTGGTATTTGTGGATATGTGTGCATATATATGTGTATGTTTCCCTCTACTGTACAATAAACCCTTGGACTGTATCCCTGACACAGTGTCTAACACCAGGAAGTTCCTACCTGAAAACTGTTTGGTTGGTGAATTATTTCTGAATTTCTTTCCCTTAGATGCTTATAACATGCTTGTATTGAATTCAGTTCTCCAAATACTTCTTTATTCAAAAATTATATTGAGGAGGGATGCCTGGGTGGCTCAGTGGGTTAACTACCCACCTTTGGCTCTCCTGGGATCGAGTCCCACATCGGGCTCCTTGCTCAGTCGGGAGCCTGCTTCTCCTGCTTCCTCTGCCCCTCCCCCCACTTGTGTTCTCTCTTGCTTGTTCTGCTTTTCCCTCTCCCAAATAAATAAATAATCTTTAAAAAAATTATATTGGGGTGCCTGGGTGGTTCAGTCAGTTAAGCGTCTGCCTTTGGCTCAGGTCATAATCCTGGGGTCCTGGGATTGAGCCCCGCATTGGGCTCCCTGCTCAGCGGGGTGTCTGCCTCTCCCTCTGCCCCTCTGCTCATGCTCTCTCTCTCAAATAAATAAATAAAATCTTAATTTAAAAAAAAATCAAAAAATTATATTAAGGAGTGGCCATTAAGAAACCACCTTCGGGCGCCTGGGTGGCTCAGTGGGTTAAGCCTCTGCCTTCGGCTCAGGTCATGATCTCAGGGTCCTGGGATCGAGTCCCGCATCGGGCTCTCTGCTCGGCAGGGAGCCTGCTTCCCTCTCTCTCTCTGCCTGCCTCTCTGTCTACTCGTGATCTCTCTCTGTCAAATAAATAAATAAAAAATCTTAAAAAAAAAAAAAAAAAAAAGAAACCACCTTCAAGTCCACCCAAGTTCTGTATTGAGTAAATGCAATAAGCCAGCGGACAAATAGTGATGACAAAAAAGTTCTCCAGGCCCAGCTACTCCACTACACAAATCAATTAATTGAATTTCTTTGTCTTGTTGGAGATTCATCCCAGCGTAGAGGCCTTGACTGTAGCTTTCCATAACTGCAACTCCATCCTGGCTTATGATGCCCTTTATTACATTTAAAAGCCATCAAAAACAGACCAGGAATAAATTTTGGCCATCTGTTTGAATCCAATTTATTCCTAAAAGCCTGAGCTAAGGTTTGCGTTGAGATGAGGTAAGCAGCCTGAACATTTGGAGCCCGCAGACACAATTAGCTTTGAAAGGCAGAAATCATTCACCTGAACTCGTACTGAGTGCCTACTGTTCGCAGGCTATGATAGGAGACCCCGGGGTTAGACAACCTGGTCTTTGCTTGCCAGGGGCTCATACAGGAGCACGTGGATTAAGTTCTATAACCTCGGCATGAGAATACTTTGAGAAGAAGCAAACTAGAAAAAAACCCGGCAAAGCTGGTCATCTGAAAATGAGACTTTTCCTAGGAGCCTGTGGGAAAGGGGAAGGAATGGCAATGTGAAATAGAAAGCATGTTCAGACTTTACGGGGTTCTCGTTGGGCCGTCTTCGTGTGCGCTGCCGTTCTACACCTGTACTTACAAAGGTCCTACTTCATAGCTTCGTGAACTGAGGTTCAAGGACGTCACTCCAGGGACCCGCGGTGCCCTCTTTCCTGCCTGCCACGGAGGGAGCCCCACAAGCAGCTCAAAAGCTGTCCTTACCTTACTGATGAAGGCTCGCAGGGAGGCAAAAACATGTTTCAGCGATGCTTCGGACTGTCCATTTTTAAGGAATGCCAGATGAATATCAAATACTTTTTTCATTAGTGGGTTGTG
Source organism: Enhydra lutris kenyoni (assembly GCF_002288905.1). NCBI lineage: Eukaryota > Metazoa > Chordata > Mammalia > Carnivora > Mustelidae > Enhydra > Enhydra lutris. The sequence continues at coordinate 2,154,155 of NW_019154137.1, read as the reverse complement.
GCCATCGTTATTTAAAAGTTGACTCTACAAAACATTTAAAAAAATACATTTGGGGGCGCTTGGGTGGCGCAGTTGGGGAAGCATCTGCCTTTGGCTCAGGTCATGATCTCAGGGCTGTGAGGTTGAGCCCCACATCGGCTCCCTGCTGGGCGTGGAGTCTGCTTAAGATTCTCTCTCTTCCCCTCCCTCTGTCCCCTCCCCTGTTCTCTCTCTCTCTCTCTCTCTCTCTCTCTCAAAAAAAGTAAACCTGGAGGGCCAAAGCAATTAAGTGCATTACACAGAGAAGAGGGAAGAAAATGATTGATTTTAACTCAGGGGGAAGGAAGCACAATTTTCTACTTTTGAGTTCTCCTGCTAATATTACATTATGGGACAGTTACGTCATTTTTACTCTTCAGAGCACTCTCCTATTATCTCATCTTACTCCCTTGACAACCTTGCAAGATCATGGTTTTTACCTTCTTCTTTTTAAAATCCTCACAATGAAGGGGCACCTGGGTGGCTCAGTTGGTTAAGGAACTGCCTTTGGCTCAGGTCATGATCTGGAGTCCCAGGATCGAGTCCCGATTCGGGTTCCCTGCTCAGCGGGGAGTCTGCTTCTCCCTCTGGCCCTGCCCCCTCTCATGCTCTCCCTCTCTTTCTCATTCTCTCTCTCAAACAAATAAATAAAATCTTAAAAAAAAATCCTCATGATGCCGATTTGTGTGGAGAAGCAAACATCTGAGAAAAAGCACTGAACGTCTGGCCAGGGAAGCTAGCCAGCCCGCCTTGGCATCATCAAGCCTGAGAAAACACCGCACCACCATGGGTATCTGGGCAAACCAGTTCAATCCTAATTCGAGCTAAACATGACTGGATATATTAATAAAAGTGTGACAGAAAACGGGCTTTAAACACACACACAAAAATCAAACAACAGAAGTTCAGAGGTAGCAGGAAGCTTGAGGACAAATGAGTCCAAACCCCTCCCTTCGTGGATGTGGCAAGGGAGTCTCCGTGAATCCCGAACGTCACACAGTAGCCAAATGAAGTCTGTCATCCAAGTTTCCAGACTATTCATTCGGGGCTTTTTTTACTACGCTGTGCTTCCTCTGACTAATTAATTTGTGTACAATGTTTTCTTTAGGACACCACCTGAATTGTGACTTCTCATTTTTACCTTGAAGCACTGGGTGAAAAACGAGATGGTATCCAGCACCGTTAGGGAAACTTCAGTAGCAGTGTTGCCTTCGAGAAGTGCCTGATGGAAAATGTCTGCTTCAGTTGTTGTGGAGCCTAAGATTACAGAAAAAAAGTTAATACAGACCAACGCAGAGAATCACGTGACTGTTTTGAATGATTATTCACCTCCCCCGCAAGACTCAGCGAGAGACGAGCAAGAAGAAAGGGGGCTCTCAGTATCCGCAGACCTAATGAGCTTCGCTGTATTTATTTATTCCTTAATCAAATATATCCTGGCTAATCAATGCCACTCATTCTTACTTCAGCTCTGTTATCAACAGCCCTGCAACACGTAATTAGGTGTCTCCGCTTCTTTGGAGACAAGATCTCAGGGATGAACTCAGATGATGTGACTAGGGAACAAAAATGAGAAATTGCAGACAGCAATGGTGGCGCCCCCCACCCCCGCCAGATGTTTCTAATCATGCCAATGTTAGGGGACTTGTTTCTAGATCAGAAGAAAAAGAAAGCACCCGGGCCAACCAAAGGCAGCAGGTCCCTTATATTTTTACAAGGGACAAGAGCAAAGCCGAAGTCCGTAAAACTTGCATTTTTTTAAAGGTCTTGAGTCTATTATTAGCTCAGGGTCCATCTACCCAAGACATTTGTTTTTATTATTAGTCCTCATGACAAAGCCAGTTTGGCTGGCTTCCTTTTCAGCAACCTCCAGGGAACTATATGGAAATGAAAGATTTCTCTTTGACTTTTTATTACTATTTGCTCTTCGGAGGATCACTTCCACTTAGAGAACCCTCTAGCCTTCCCCGCCTGGTCAACATTTCTCTCCTTGCCCTGTTCTCCTTGTCAATATTTCAACACATGTGCGATATGCCTTTGTCAAAACAGTATTTGCAATTCTCTCACTTCTGCAGTCAGCTCAGCAGGGGTAATCCCTTAAAATCATTGAATGAACAGATATTATATATATTGAACAAATATTATAGATACTATTATATTAAGATGCCATTGTTTGCACTTAAGTTTAACAGTAGGAACGAAGGCTAGGCACTGTAAAATAATATGATGAGAATAGCAATTCAGTGGGGGAAAAATCAATTTCTTTAATACCGAACTAAGAGAAAAACCATGGTTACCTAAAAATCACTGGAAAATCCACACATAGTTTATTAGATGTTCCTGGATGACAAAGGGACTGTACATAAACACAGAGATACGTAAATACATCCATAGATGTGTGGTCATTTCCGATTGTATTGGTGATTTAAGCTAGAATTCCTTCAAGGTTCCACAGCATTATGTGTATGTTTCGAATGGGTAGCCTACCCACATTTTCACTTACTGTGATTAAGTGTAAATGAACTTTCCAGGCTGCTAAGATGCTGAAGTCGGGCCTGCATCACTCCTGATCTGTTTCGAAGAGCTGGCATGGTCTGCGATTTTCGGTCTATTCCAAAGTGCTTGGACAGCCAGGCATCATGTATCCTAAAAATATTTTAAAGTTAGGAAATGGAGTACTCTAATACTATATCTCCATGTTATTTTTTTAAATTTTTAAAAGATTTTATTTATTTATTTGACAGAGAGAGAGACAGCAAGAGAGGGAACACAAGCAGGAGGAGTGGGAGAGGGAGAAGCTGACTTCCTGCTGGGCAGAGAGCCCGCTGCAGGGCTCAATCCCAGGACCCTTCGCCAACTGAGCCACGAAGGCGCCCCTCAATGTTATTTAAAAAAATAAAATAAAATAAAATAAAATAAAAATAAATGACGAGGTTTCCACATAAACAGTACACTGCGTTCAATATTCTATCTACTATTACTCAGCTTGAACGAGGCAGCACTGGAAACTGTATGAAGTTTTAGTGGATATTTAAAAGAGCTATTGCTATGAGAATATAATTAAGGAATTTAGAAAAAGCTTCTTCCTTTCCTCCTTAAAAAATCAGAATCTTATGGATTAAATTTTGTACATCTCATTTCATTCAACATATACAGTGATTCTCTGTAGTAGGTGATATCAGTAAAATATCATATGAATATATGTTTCTATATATTTACTAAAATTCTCATCTTAATGTATACATGAATCCATCCTTGTATTTTAAACTTAATGTCTGATACTGACTCTTAAATATATTTTATTTATTTCACATTATTTTACTTATAAATTTATCTATTTTATATTACTCTAAAAAAAAAATCAGAATCAAGTGGCCAACACTCCGTAAGGCTTGGTCTTTTCTCAAAAGGCAACGAAGGGCAGGAGTCACAGAAAATAGTCAGAGGGATACTCAGAGTGGAAATGAGGTGGGGAGAATTCCTGGGGTTAGATGTGCAAGAAGGAATGCCAATCTAAAATGTTTCTGGCCTGGCCTTAAACCTGGATCAGACATGTCTGTTACTAGGATATGCCAACTTTTGCTTTCCTTCAGTTTTAAGATTCCATTAAAAAAAAAATTACAGCTGGGTCATATGGGAACCCAGGAAAAAAAGAGTTTGTCTATCCTCTAGTAAACAGAGTGGGAGAGCCAGCAGAATCACAGAGGTGAAGGCTCACAGTGGTAGTTACTGAGCTGGCTCTGAGCCACAGGGAAAGAGAGTGGAAATCGTCACCGGAATTACCCATTATTAGGATGTTCCTGACACTCAGCCATGAACTCCATCCAAACTGTCTGTTTAGTTCTTGGAAGTGCCATGGAATTCCACTTTTATAAAAAGGACTCTATCTGAGCTCCTTAACTCTACCCCCTAAAAATAGATCTCACAGAAATAAGTGATCTTTTTCTTAGGGTCCCTCAAACACGTCCTAAAGTATTTATTTCATCAAGACTTAGGTGGCAAAAAGAAGAGAACAGCTCACAGAGAATGCATGTCCCAGCTGCTGTTGAGGACTTCTATTTACCTTAGCAACTGAAGTCAATATTGACATGTTGTTGGTAAAAGTACAGACCTTACAGTTGTTCCCACTTTATGATTTCCTGCCTTCCCCTGGATCTAAGCCTTTTCTCACCTCTTTCAGAAAAGACAAGCGTCTGTTCTTGGATTAGAACAGAAACTCCGCGTAGCAGGCTAACTGCTACCCTTTGGAAAACTTAAAAATACATCCATTCACACTAGTTTAATTTACAGTTTGAGCTGAGACATGTTAAATGAAGCTCAGGTAACTTCACATGAATGCAAAATGAAGAATCTAGGTTTTTATGTGGCACGATCAAGACTGCCATCTGTTGGAAGAGAAGGAAAAAAAAAAGTGGAAATTGCAGTGGGAATTACCTGGCTATGTTTCTTTTCCCCATGTATCTGAAGTGGAACAAACATACTCTAGGAAGAAAAACAACAGCACGTTAGCGAGATATTGCCACGCTTTGCATTTTAACGAGCAATATTCAAAAACTCATGTGTTCCAAAGAATGGCCCATTTAAACCATATTATGACAATATGTTTTGGTATACAGATACATTCACATAACTACTTGTGGGTTTGCCATATTATATCTTTCTAGATTTATTTGCTACAACTACATTAGCAACAAAAAGCTCCATGTTTCTTCACCTACAATTCTAACGACATTTAAAAAGCTTGTCAATGCAAATGATGATTCTACATCGTGCTCTATAATGTTTCATAGCAAAGATCTCTAGTTTTAGCCATTAATACCTAAAGAAAAAGTTTCTTAAGCCCTAAAAATTAGAGCAATTGCTATATTTTTAAAATGGCATGAAATACACCTTCTATTATTCAAAAATCTCAAACACATTCAGAAGTTGGGAGGAGAGCCTACTAAACTCCCATGTACTCAGCACCCACCTGCTTCAACGGTTATCGGCACAGGGCCATTCTTGTTCATCCTCTACTCTGAAGAGATGCCCTGCTCACCCTCCACTCTCCTTACCTCCTATATTTTTTTTTTGAAGCAAACCCCCAACATCATATATTTTCATTAGTAAACATTTTGATATAGTTTTTAAAAAATTGCAACCTCCATTTTGTTTGCTGATGTTTTCTGCAAAACTTTGAAGACTTTATAGGGGCACCGAGTATCCTCTTTTTGTTTTGAAAGACATGCACACAAAAACATCACATTTATGCATGCTCTTTATTTATTTCTTTTTTTGTTTTTAAAGATTTTATTTATTTGACAGAGAGAAGAGAGAGAGAGCTCACAAGTAGGCAGAGAGGCAGGCAGAGAAGAGAGGGGGAAGCAGGCTCCCTGATGAGCAGAGAGCCCAGTGCGGGGCTCGATCCCAGGACCCTGAAATCATGACCTGAGCCGAAGGCAGAGGCCCAACCCACTGAGCCACCCAGGCGCCCCTATTTATTTCTTTTTAAAGCAAGCTCTGCACTTAACGTGGGTCTTGAACTCATGTCCCTGAGATCAAGAGTTGCATGCTCTACCGACTGAGCCCGCCAGGAGCCCCTGGGTGTTATTTATCTAAAAATTCCTCAGATTTCATTCTAATTTTTCTTTTAGCTTTCCATAAGGATATGCAGATAGCTCAGCAAACAATCTAGGACAACTTCCCAACTCCACCTTCCCAACTTCCCAACTTCCCAAACAAGACTGGATTTTTTCCCCAACTGCCTTGGAATGGAGACAAATACATATATATATAAATATATAAATGTATATATATATATATATATATATATATATATATATATATATATATATACACACACATATACATATATATATATATGCACATTTCTGATGCCGGTAGAATTACTCAGCTCTACAGAGGAGTACAAATTCTAAATTCCAGTCATTGAAGCTGCTCCATTAAGCCAGTATCGGCTCCAAATGAATGCTTTTGGACAGCTGATGCCACTTCTAGTTTTCTACATCACAGAAAGACTGCTGCTGGGCTGAACGGTGGTCTATTATTAGCTAATTTTGCTGCTATTGTAAGTATTCCATCTCCATGTTTTGTCCCATCTGTATGAAGAACCTGTGTGCTGGCTTTGATGCTACCAAAACAGTCGACTATTTCCTACATTATCAGTAAATAAGCTGTTGGGGGGGGGGGAAAGGTAATATTTTAACCCCCAAACAAGGAGAAAATTTATGAAAATAAATTAGTATAACTTACTCGAGAAGGATGAGAATGTTTATGAGCTCCTGAGGAGAGACTTTATTCCAGTAAGTTAAGAGAGTATCTGAAAATGGAATAAACAAAGTGGCAGATCTTGAAATAAGTACAGTAAATAGCACAGTGCCCCCGAAGTATCAATAACCTAGCTTCAACAACCGTCAGTTCCCAGCCGGTTCTTTCATCGATGTCCTCCTCTCCCAGCTCATTGTTCAAGGCACACACTGTATTTGTGTGAATTAATTCCAGATATATCGCTTTATCTATAAATATTTAATGATGATTTTTATTTAGTTTGTAAATATTCTTTTGGATGGCTGATACTAATCTCCATATCATCCCTGAAGACAGAGGAAGGGAAAAGGACCAGGGGTGTTTTCAATGAACTTCCTAAAATTTTGCATAATGCCGCATGCTCAGGTGTATTTTTCCGAAAGGAAGGTCAAGCACCTTTGCCTGCTACTCGAAGGGCTCTGTGAACCAAAAAGTTTGAGAACTTTAAACTTTAGAAGAAGAGATTTTTTTTACCCTTTGCCTTTGTATTATAAACTCTGAAGTCTTGATATTATGTAAATACACACACACACACACACACACACACACACAGTTAAAAACAAAACAACAGGCTGAATGAAAATGGAGTTGCTTATGCTAAGCCTCCCACCACCAAACCTAGACAATTACAGTTCCCACTCTCCCAGGAATGGAATTGTAAACCAGTCAATTAGGAATCATCTGATGGGCACTACTAAGGTAATCTGCCTGACAGAGCCCTGGCATCCCCTAGACAAAAGTGACTTTGCACTAACAAACCCACTTTCTTTCCCTGCATAAACTTCCTTGCTCCAGCTCCCTTCTACCTCTAAAAGTCTTTCATTTTGTACAGCTCCTCAAGACTACTTTCTGTCTGCTAGATTGGATGCTACCTGACTCTAATCAATTTTTGCTCAAATACACTCTTACTAACATGCCTGCTTATCTTCTAACCGTATGTCCAGGCGCATGTATCGAACTATTCCAGATATAAAAGTCCCTTAAATCTATCATGTATACTTCTCTTTTGACCTGCTTCTTTACTCCAACACAGTGATTTACCGAGATTAAAAAGAAAAAATACTGCTGCCACTTAACTCTCCATTCATTTTTCGTTTACTTTTTAAAGGATTTTTATTTTTAAGTACTCTCTATGCTCAAAGTGCGCTAGAACTCAATTGCGAGATCTTGTCGCATGCTCTACCCCCTGAGTCAGACAGGTGCCCCCTCCGTTCCCTTTTTATGCTACTCAGATATAGCTCATGGTGCTCATAGCTCTTAAATGTAAAAATGTCATAGGCATCACAAGAGTGGTAAATGACAAAACTGCCAACCCAGCTACAACCCGGGCAAGATAAGGATGGAAGACTAGGCAATGTTGGCTAGGCGGAGAGGGGGAGAGAGGGAGGAATGTAGGGATTTTGACTTTACTTCCAACTGTTTCTAAAAGCCGCAAGTGTTGATACTTTCTAAAACACTGACCCTCAAGAATAAAAATGCTAAAAATGGCGTTGTTAGTTTGTTTAAAAAAAAAAAAAAGCGGGCAGGGACTTCCGGTCTCCCCTACTCCTGCCTTTGATTGCCGTGCTGCTCAGAGAAGCCCAGATCCCCCAGAAGCCACTGGGTTTCCGGCCTCTCGGCCTCCTGTCGAAGAGCGGTGCGTAGGCGCCATCCTCTCTCTTCACACGCATCGGCTCTTCTCGCCAAAAGGCTGGTGCCTTCTTCCCACCCCAAAACTCCGGAACTTTCTGCCCATCCCTGAACCACCCCGGTGCCAGCCTTGTGCCCAGAGACAGCTTCGCAGGTCTGTAAAAGGGGGAAAGGCCTCATCCCAGCCGCGGCTTAGCTCTAGTCAGCAGCTCCTCCGCCATTTTCTCGGCAACGGCGGTAGCGCTGTCAAGCCGCTGGCCTGTCTCCACCGTTTCCAAATCCCAAATCGGCGAGACATGATGCAGGCAGGGAACATGGGTGGAGGAGACAGGGGAGGTGGTAAGAAACCTTCAGGAAGAGAAAAATTACAGTTTAGTGTATGTGATGTGTCATCTGATGATTTTAAAAAAACCTGGCTAATGCTAAAAGAGCTCCACGACAAAGAGCTACGCCGTTTACAGGCAAAATTAGCCAGTTTGAGGAAAGAGCGACTGGCCGATGGAAGGTGGACGGGCTCTACGGCCAAAATTAAAGAGCTGACCGCGCAACAAAAAGTCCTCAGTAGCACCATTCAGGAGTTGCGAGATCAGTTAAATGCAAAAACATGTGAACGCTGTTCGCTGAATGAAAGCTACAGGAACACACTACAGCAAGAATTTTATGATATCCAACAACAAAATCTTCACTTTATTACTCAGCTTACCGAAGAAAGGAACAGGTTAAGGGAAGAAAATCAGAAGCTTTCTGCAGAACTAAAACGGAATCTGCAGCATTTGCCCCCTTCTTTTTCTAGTAGCGATGATGAGGTATTCATTCCCTGTACGCAAAGGTCTGTGCCAGTTTTCTCCGTCAGGGAGCCCTCCCCAGGAACTCATGTGTATCTGCCTGTCAGATTGATAAAGCAATCAAATACTGAAGAGATGAAAACTGGACGAAAGGAACGACCACGAAGTCCAAAGTTTTCGATTCCATTTTATAGTCAGGACCTCTTTGAGGACCGGGAGACCTCTCCTGAGCAGCCTTATGGTAATAGCGGTAAGCCTGGCACAGAGAGCAGTACCAATCAGAAGTCACCTGCAGGGTTTCCTTTAACATCGACAGCTGGTCCTCAAAAGGGGCCTGGATTTCAAGATGTTTCCAACCACGAAGACCAGCTTGGCCAGCCGAAAAGGAAACAGATCTTCACCCAGAGGACCTCCACCCAAAGGACCGCCACCCAGAAGTGTGAAACTCAGATTGACTTCTCTTGGAGCCTTTCCAGTATTTCTACTACAGGAAACCCCACTACTCAAGTCGTATCTGAAACTTCAGAGGAAAATATGCCTGATTATAATGGAAGTTCATTTCCCCCTTTTACACAGAGTAAGGAAAAGCCCTCTTTAAATGTATTTCCTTTTGACTATACTGTAAAATCTAGTGGGAAAAGAAAATCGAAGAGTGGTGTAACTCAGTACAACATTGGGTTTTCTGTAAGAGACTGCAGCTACCCGACACCTTTCACTGAACAATCCACTGGGAAGAAGAATGTTAATGAGTCTACAGGTAAGGAGTACGACGCCAATAAGCCTCTCGGTGATACCCAAAGTTTCATCTCAGGGTCTGCAATAAAGAGAAAAGCCAGGACACAGACAGAAAAAGAGGGAAAGTAGCTTTGCCTCATCCTCTCAAGGAAAATGCTCTTCTTTTACAAGAGGACAGTCTTCCTGTCAATTCAGACTGTGTAACTGATTACCCCTGACTCTGATTCCATTTCTCCAGAAATAATAAACAAGACAATAAGAAAAAAAAAGTTTGGCAAATGACTAAGACTTTGAAACAGTGACTTATTGCCAATTAATAAAATGTAGCCACAAATAGAAAAGGAAATTCATTCTGTGGAATTGCTCTACTTCCACATATAAGTGTAAAGGTCTGCCATCTTTTTGTTGAAACTAAGTTGCTACTGTTTATGAACCAATAAAGCCAAGAAAGGACCTGAAGAGTATGGACTTCTAAGGGTTCAACATTTAAATGCATACAGAGTGACTAAAATATTTACTAAAATATTTACCAGACAAGACAAAGTAACTAGAATACATCCACTGAGAAAGATCCAGAAGCAGATTTTTTTCAGAATAAAATGAATATGACTTTACACATACAAAAGATAAAGAGAAGATGTGACATGGACTGTATACTAGTTATTAAAAATGTGCTTTTAAGAATCCAAAAGCAAGAGCAGAAGAGAGAAAAATCTAAGGAGCAAAAACCAAAAATTCAGCAAGCAAGGTCAACATTTTACAAGAGGAGCAGAACTATGAAGTTCTCAAGAAACAAAGCAGTTATGGTCTTATCCATGACATTAAACAAGCTGCCAGAGGCTTAACCCTGGTAATTATAGTATATGGTGTGAGAGTGGGCGTGTGTGTGTGCATGTGCATGCATGTGTGCGTGTGTGTGCACATGCACTCTGCTGGAGTGGAGATAAGGAGAAAGTAGTCAGCAGTGCATCTCCCCAACTCCTTTCCCTGCCCCCTCCATTTTTCCTCCTCCTGCCCCCAACTCACTTTCCCTGGGCAGTGGTAGTATTCAACTACTTTTTTTTCTTATTTTTGTTTGTTTTTTCTCATGTGTCATTAGGCCTTTTAAAAAAAAACAAATTTATTGAGAGAATTCATGGGCCATAAAACCCATTTAAATAGTGCACAATACAGCAGTTTATAGTATTTTTAAAGAGTTGTAAAACCACCACCCCAGTTTTAGAATATTAGATATTTAGAATATCTAAATATTTTAGAATATTTTCATCACCCTAAAGGAAACCCCATATACATTAGCAGTCACTTTTCACCTTGTTTGCTCACTTTTCCATCTTGCAGGACGACAAAAACAGTGAGCTGTGGCTGTAATTGTTAATTGATCCATTATCTCTCAGACTGAAATACCACTGGGGTTAAAAATGATCTCCCTTTATTTCTTTCCCAAAACAGGGAGGTACATCATATAGTCTCAATATAATCTTTGACTTTTACTCTAAATTATATAGTCTTAGAACTTTAAGATTATAGTTGTTTTTTTGACTTTTATTAATAAACTCTAGGATTTATTATTCATATCTAGCTTTTCTGAAGGTCTTTGATGGTTAACTATCAAATTATTTTATGTTTTTATATCCTGCATTATTATTTAAAAAAAGATTTAGAGTAATTTTTAAAAATATTTAACATAGAAATATTTAAAATACTTGAATATAAAAATGTTTAAAATATTTATAAAAATATTTTAAAATATTTAAATATAGAAATGTTTAAAAATAAAGCAAGTAAGTAAAATATAATAATTATAATAATCAGAACCCAGGTGCTTTCATGTTCTTCATTCCTGCATACATTTTTTTTAGTAAAAATATTGAGAAAAGGAAGAAAAGGGAGGGAATTGTGTAAGTGAATGTGATATTTGGGAATAAGATAACCTGATTTTACTTCCAGAGGACTTGCAGTTTATGAAAACCCTTTGGTTAGTCTATCATATAAAGAATTGTTAAAACTAATAAATAATACAACTGTACACCAAAGGGGGAAAAATGAAGCCTGAAAAACAACGTAACATCACACAATGCCACAGGCAGGCACTATGAAGATAACAGCGGCATTCCCGACCCTCCGAGAACACTTCCTGTCTTTTTGTTTGCTTTTGGTTTTCCAAATCCTGGGTCAAATAAAAGCTAAAGTATTAAATGTGACTCCTGGTTATTATTTCCTTCTGTTTACTTTGGTCATTTAATGCGATGTAAGCTCTGCCTGAAAAAAAATATGTTTAGCACTTTTAAAACTACAGTTTCATTTTAGAAATCAATTTTTAAATTACAAAAACAAGTGTGAAGAATCAAACCCAGATGACCCCAATAAACCCATTTCAAGTTAGAAACAGAGGAACGTTTTAAGGTCAGAGTCTTCAACGATCTGTTTCTAATGTGCTCGTGTTTTACGTACAGGGGACGATCAAATATTCGTTGCATGAACCTGTGGGGGGGGGGATGTCTAGTAGAGACCATGCTTAATATGCTGGTAACTCACCTTCGGAAATCATTTTCACTATATACAGGTAGCACATTAAGAGGCTTCTGATTTCATACTGGTCCAGTCGGTTATACTGGGATACACTGCTCCTGGTAGAACCCTGTCGGGTCTGTAATAGAAAGGGCTGTTGTCAAACAATATTGGTACTAGACATTCCCATAGCCTTTAACTCAATAACTATTTGTATCATTGGTCCTGCTTGGGAAAATTCTAAGTCCAAATCCAATTTTCTATCACACTTGGAAGGTAAATGAGCTGAATCTTTCTTTGTTGCTACTGCACTGAGTAGTATCACTAGAAATTACCTGGGGGTCTTCATCAAGATAACAGCCATGAACACTGTGTTTCATTCCTGTGAGTTCTGTGTTTAAGTAGCAGTAAAAAATTTAAATTACTGTATGTGGCTATTCCAGGAAAAATAGCTTTTACATGCAGGAGGAACTTAACTAAGGTATATGGAAGCACAGAAACATTTTAAGCTCTTTTCATTTGAATCTTTCAGAGTTTATAAATTAAAATCCAACATACAAATCATAGGTCAGGAAATCTGTATTTTTTAAGAAGGGCTCATATGACAAGATAATTACATGAAGAAGAATCCAGTAATACTTTAAAACCACAGCTTCTACAAACTAGTGATGTTCCTTTTAATGACTTTTGTTAAAATCTCTGTTGTTAAGCATGACAAGATCTGACTTATTTGGGGACTTACATGAATAGAATGTTAATAACCTAAAGAATTTACCGTATTAAAAACCAGTTCTTTCACAGTTGACCTAAACTGAGCTGGAAATAGGCATTTACTAAACTAGGATTTACTAAGAACGAACTTTCACTTGATTATTAAGTCATTTAACTTCTTTGTCTTTTATCTGCCTTACCCAGGATAGTGTCTATTGACAGAATTCTAAAAGCCGTAAAATAGGAACCTTTGTGAATGAATTACTATTTACCCCAAGGCTCAAGGAAGTATATTCCAGTGGTTCTCAAGGGGTGTTTCCCAATTAGCAGCATCAGCATCACCTGGGAACTTAGAGACACAAATTAGCAGGCCCCATCCCAGATTGAATTAGAAACTCTGGAGGTGAGGCCCAGCCATCTGTTTTTATTAACCCCCCAGGTGATTCTGAAGCACACTAAGAATGCCGTGATATAAGAGAAATATTGCTAGAATCAGAAAATCCAGGTTCAGGTCTGGCCTGCCATAGCTGTGTGGTTGTCCTAAGTCACAACCCCAGTTTTCATTTGTAAATTGAGTTGGAATTTATTATTTGTATGCACCCTTCTAACCCTAATTTTACATGATTCTGTGATCTTACACAGCAGCATTACATGGCTTTATTGGTCAAAATGAAATTTCTTGGGGCACCTGGGTGGCTCAGATGGTTAAGCGTCTGCCTTCAGCTCAGGTCATGATCTCAGGGTGGTGAGATTGAGCCCCGCATTGGGCTTAAAGGGTCTTTCTCTCCCTCTCCCTCTGCCACTCCCCCACACGCACCACTTGCCCTTTCTCTGTCACAAAATAAAATAAAAATAAAGTAAAATAAAATGAGGTTTCTCTGTCTCAAGACAGACAAACTTCAATGTTAGAGAATATATTCTGATTAAGTAATGATGTGACACTGAGATCATCGATTTGGAGGCCTAACTTTTTTTCTCCCAGGTTATTTACTCTATCACAAAAGAACGGAAGACTGAATTAACCCTGCCAAGAAGGGATTTATACGACAAGGTGCATTAGATATTTTAAACTTGAACCTTCCCTCTCTAGAACAGGTTACAGTATACGAAGATTAAAGGAGGTATTCAAAGTTAGAACTCTTAAGGATGAATGCCTTATCCTCCATAAACAGTTTTAAATATTCAAGTAGCAGCTGCCATTAGAGGAAGGAACCAATACAACATCCAAGAATTAAGGGATGTTTTCTAGTAGAGAGACTTTTACTTATATAAAAAGACAGCCAGCTGTAGCCTAACATATCCCTAGGTTACCCCACATACTTAGGTTCTTACATTTTCAACAGTCCCGCCCTGATCTGGAAATCCCGTTGCTCCTTCTGGGAGGAGGGAACCTCTTGAATCTTCCCTCTTGATTCCATGTCCATTTGGAAAAGCCCCATAAGCTGGAAAAAAAGCCAAGTCCCCATTAACAACAGGAAGAATGGTCAAAAAAATTTTTAAAAAAAAATAAGTACTGGGTTGGGGCGCCTGGGTGGGTCCATGGGTTAAAGCCTCTGCCTTGGCTCAGGTCATGCTCCCAGGGTCCTGGGATCGAGCCCCACATCGGGCTGTCTGCTCAGCGGGGAGCCTGCTTCCTCCTCTCTCTCTGCCTCTCTGCCTACTACTTGTGATCTCTGTCTGTCAAATAAATAAATAAAATCTTTAAAAAAAATAAGTACTGGGTTAATTTAGAGACAGATTTTAGGGAATAGATCTTAGTCATCTAAAACATGAAGTTTCAGGGGACGCTTGGGTGGCTCAGTTGGTTGAGCAACTGCCTTCGGCTCAGGCCATGATCCTGGAGTCCCGGGATCAAGTCCCGCATCGGGATCCCTGCTTGGCGGGGAGTCTGCTTCTCCCTCTGACCCTCTCTCCCCTCTCATGCTCTCTCTCTCTCAAGCAAATAAATAAAGTCTTCAAAAAAATTTTTTTTTTAAAAATGAAGTTTCGGGGTGCCCGGGTGGCTCAGTGGGTTAAGCCTCTGCCTTTGGCTCAGGTCATGATCTCAGGGTCCTGGGATCGAGCCCCATATTGGGCTCTCTGCTCAGCGGGGAAGCTAAATCCCCCCCACCCCTGCCTGCCTCTCTGCCTGCTTGTGATCTCTCTCTCTCTCTCTGTCAAATAAATAAATAAAATCTTTAAAAAGAAAATAAAAAAAGAAAACATGAAGTTTCTATTTTATATCAAAACACCATAAGAAGCCTAACAAAGGGTGACTTATTTTTTTTAACCACTTGAAATACTTTACTACTTATGAAACAACAAGAGGCTGGAAGTAATAAACCAAGGCCACACAATTCAAGAGAGAGTTTTGTAGATAAGGAAACTTAGGCCCAAAAAAGGGGAAGCGTCTTGTCTTAAGACTGGAGACAGATAGGATCGGAAACCAGTGTTCTTCTCATTATCCTGTATTTTGTCAGTATACCAAAGCTACATTTTAAACAAGCTTAGATAAGGAAACTTAAGCAAAAAAAAAGGGGGGGGGCTGCAAGTGTGAGTCAGATTTAATTAAACTTTAGAAGAGCTCATGCTATGTATAGTTATGAAGTATTTCAAAAGTACAGAGAAGTACAGGGTGCGTTTCTGTATAGAAATACAGCCATGCAATGTATACTCTTTAAAGGACTTAATTACCAGTGTCTTTGTCACTGCTCAGACTCCCTCTACTTGTAGGTGAAGTGAAGCCACAGGCAAACTCATCCCGGGATGCCTGTAACACAAGGTGACATCGCTGTCATTTCAACAAATTTGTACATGAGCATGAGACATTGGAATGAACAGAATGGGAGGATCTCCTAACTTCAAACAAAGCTCACTGTGAAAGTCCAGATCAGGTATCACTGTTGGTATTTCAGTGACATCTCTTTAAAGATGGGGCACTAGGATACTTTGCAAGCAAGACCTCTGACCGAGTAATAGAACCCGAGATGGCTGGCAATAGTGGCAACCACCGCCCAATAATCCCCCTAGGAACTAGGTGCAGTGCTTGAAGGAGAGGTGTGACCAGAAGCCCTAGACGAATGTGAGCTCCAGAAGAAAGAACAGATAAGTCAAATACTTTCAAAGATCACCGTTGAATATTTTGGAGCGAGCATAAGCAGGAGTAACTGTGTTTGGGAAGAAAGGCCAGCCTAAAGCCCAGGTAGATAAGGCAGCCCCCACATTTAGCTGAGGTACGTAATTGGGAGCTCTAGGCAATAAAGCCATCAGGAAGGCTTAAAAGCAGCTTTCTCAGGAACCCAAGGCAGGCCAGACAAATCGACTAGGGCATTTGATAGGGCTAATTGCCAAAGGAAGCCGTAAAGGACAGTCTATCCCGCCACCCAACAACATGACACGGCAACTGAAAGTGGGAAGGCCATCTTGGGCCATTCAGAACATGGAGTGGGGGCAGGGTAGGACTTCACAGTCCCTCTGGGCAGACTAGAAAGGGTACAGTTCTGTGCACCACATTTTAATAGGCTGACTGGTAAAGTGGAGCATATCCAGAAAAGCATAACCAAGGTTGTCAAAGGGTTTGGGAATGACAAAAGATGAAGTAGAGGTAGGTCTCTGGTCTGGAGAAAAATTTAGAAAGCACTTGTGCAAGGGGTGTCATGTGGAGGTGGGAAAAGATGTGTTCCATGTCTCTCTAAGAAGGCCAAACTAGGACAAGCAGATAAGAAAACCTTATAGGTCTAATGTGGGAAGGAAAGTTTTAATTACTACAAAGGCAAAATGTTGTTTTGCCCAATGGGGGACCGGTCACCATCCGAGGTTCCTTTTAACACTAAGATTCTAAAGGGAGAACAAAGCACAGACCAACTGCGCCGAGCGGAAAGCAACTCTGAAGAACTAAAAGTAGGCTGTCCCAGGAAAGGAGAAGCAAAGGAATACAGTTTAACCCCTGGTGCCTTGCATTGTGGAAGTGAAGAATCCTTCATTCCATTTCCAAGTTGAATATCGGAAGGCAAATAATGGTAAATCTTAAAACACTGGGTGCAAAGGATTCCTGGTATTCTCTTGGACCTTGTTACTCAAAGTGTGGTCCTTGGACCAGAAGCAGGCAAAAGTGTGTTAGAAAAGCACAGTCTCGAACTCCACCACAGGCCTACTGAGTTAGAGTCTGTGTTTTAACAAAATCCCCTGGTGATTCGTATGCACATTAAAGTATGAGAAGCAGGGGCACCTGGGTGGCTCAGAAGCACTGCTGTAGGGAAAAAAAGGTGTTAACTCTAAAAATGGAATGAAGAGCAATGCTTAAGATAGAGCCCATATAGCATATGACCCCAATTCTAAACGCAGTCAATAAAAGGGGATATAATGCCCAGGGAAATACATTACTACTTACAGAATTAGGCAAGGCTGCACAAGAATACAAGGTATCTCGACCCGCTAACCGCTGTATATTTTCCAAGAGCAGTCCAACAAACGGTAGGTACAATTGTGCTATTTTGGCCTGCTGGTTCTGAAAAATAATTATCCAAAGCTCAGTAGGGATAGAATAGGTCTATACCCCAAATAAAGCTAGCCCCCATCTATCAGTTTCAAGACTCAAAGTGGGCTAATATCCACAACAAATTAGTGAACCATGAGGCTATTTATATTCACAAGTCTCAAAACTAATTACCACGGAACCTTCTTGGTATTCGGATTTCTACGCCCTACAGAGTCAAATCACAATCCCTCAATGACGACATAAAGTAAAAGGCGAAAGCTCATTCTCTGAAAAATAGTGGTTGACCTAGAAAGCAGATAGTATCAGTTCCGTTCTTTAACTCCAGTGAGGGCTGAGTTTTCACAAGCACAGGGATGGTGTCTGCCTTGTTCACCACTTCAACCCCAGTGTCTGGGCAGATAGGAGATGCTCAGTACACGTTAGCTGAATAAATGAATCAATGGGAGAAGCCTCAAAAATGGTGAATTACTGGGGTGCCTGGGGTGGCTCTGTGGGCTGGGAGGCCGAATCTTGGTTTCAGCTCAGGTCAGCATCTCAAGGTCCTGGGATAGAGCCTTCCATCAGGCTCTGCACTCAGCAGGGAGTCTGCTTCAGGATTCTCTCTCTCCCTTTGCCCCTCGCCCTCTTCTCTTGCTTGCTCTCAAATAAATCTTTTTTTAAAAATGGTGAGTTACTCTATTCCTTAAAGAAACATTTGTTGTTGTTGTTGTTTTAAAGATTTCATTTATTTATTTGACACAGAGAGAGAGGGAACAGAGGCACGGGGCGGTGGGAAAGGGAGAAGCAGGCTTCCCGCTGAGCAGGGAGCCCGAGGCGGGGTTCCATCCCAGAACCCGGGGATCATGACCTGAGCCGAAGGCAGCCACTTAATGACTGAGCCACCCAGTCGCCTCCTTTTTTGTCGTTTTGATCAAAGCAATTAAGATAATGTGATCTTGGCCCCCTGAGTCAACTGTAAGACTTGGAAGATAAATTTGTAAATAAATATATTTATCCCCTGGCTACTAGCAGTCTTAACATGGTATCTCTTATTTGAAAATGTATTTATTGCTTCTCTCAGCTCTAGACATTCCTCATCCGACACGTACATACACTTGAGTCAGCAAAACCAGTGGATATAATGGCATAAAAGTTGCCCCTTCACATTTCATGACTCTGGGAGGTTTTTTCTGGAGACATAGAGAAGGTCTCTAGGGCTTAATAGTCAACCTACAGAATACAGAAGACCAATAGTACCTCCTTGTTGCCTGAATTCGCATTTGTTATTTAGGCTGAACAATTTTTCATATTGTTCATTATTTCTGGGACTCTGCCCCAGATTGTGCTGAAGGGCACAGAGGTCTGAGAACCAACGATCGCCAGCTTCCCGCCCAAGGCAGGAATGGCCCTTCCCTGCAACCAACAAAGGGTTCATGTTCACACTCCAGCCCTTCTCTGGTTTCTGTTAGAAGGGTCCTTTAGCTAATTTACTCCTTGTAAGTTCTACCTGCTAGGTATAGCTCTGGCCTCTGGTACTACAAGAGCAAGGCCACGCCCCATTTTTACAGGGCAAGTCTTCAAATAGTTAAAAGATCGTTACCAGGAATCAGCTTAATTCATTCTCCGCAAGGCTAAATGGCCCTCATGACTTCCTTTATTCTTCACATAGCTTTGGCTTCAAGGCTTTTCCCCATCGTGGTCACCCTTTTTTGGCAGTTCTCTAGTTTTTCAGTGTCCCACTTTGGCTTTGATAGCCACTATGGTCTCGTGGCTAGGAACATGGATCTTGGATTTTATACATATATGAATTTCCAATCTCCTGTTGCTGTTCCTTGACTGTGACCAAAATCACTGAGCCACAGTTTACATTTCTCTTTCGTAAAATGGGGATAATAATAATTATACTAATTCAGGTAAGGTATTTAATACAGCGTCTGACATGTAGTGAGTCCTCAGTCAATTTTAGCCGCTATTATTAATACTACAGCTTCTGGATGGGAGTTTACTTTCATTCCCCAATGATCACTAGGCAAGGAGATACTACAACTCTCTCAGCAGAACAGGAACACAGGAAAACATATAGTGTATTAAGCTTTGCCTGCACAAAAGTCCGAAAACCACCTAGGAATCTATTACTAGAAGAGAGTTTAAAATAAGGCATTGTTCAGGGGCGCCTGGCTGGCTCAGCATGTGACTCTTGATCTCGGGGTTGTGAGTTCAAGCCCCACACTGGGTGTGGAGCCTACTTAAAAAATAAATAAATAGGGGCGCCTGGGTGGCTCAGTGGCTTAAAGCCTCTGCCTTTGGCTCAGGTCATGATCCCAGGGTCCTGGGATCGAGCCCCACGTTGGGCTCTCTGCTCAGCGGGGAGCCTGCTTCCTCCTCTCTCTCTCTGCCTGCCTCTCTGCCTACTTGTGATCTCTGTCTGTCAAATAAATAAAATCTTTAAAAATAAATAAATAAATAAATAAATAAAACAGGGTATATCCATATGATGGAATAATATGCAGATTTCTAAAAATGTGGTAGCTCTAATCTTCAGGATGTCTTGTTAATTAAAAAATGCATAATGATTCTCATTATACACACATGTAACATATATATACATATACATATATATATGTTTCTGCATGCACGACTTACATGGGGTTAAGAAATGGGAGAGAGGCATTTTTTAACTATGTACATGGATTACTAAAAAGGGAGGTGGGGAGCGGGGGGAGGGGGGATAATGGAAAAAACCCTGCCCACAGCCCAAGTCAAAACTGCAGTTCTTTCAGGGGTTAACATCACTTGCAGTGGGTACAGGCACAGAGACACACCTTAGTCACTGGACATTTTGGTTCTGGATAGAGAAGAGGTCTCACAGTCATGATAACAAGTTAGGAGATCTCCCAAAGCAGTTTACGAGCAGCACATAATAGGGATGAGTGACATCTCGATCATTTCATTAGAGGAGGGCCAAAGAACAGCAACATAGTTGGGGGGGCTGTGACTAGGGTATCTCAAAAATAGCATTTCCATAGGGAGCATTTTTTTCCTTGACTATATATTTGTCTGGGGTCACTTCAGGGGACCCACAAAAATTATGGGATCCTAAAGCTTCCATCTCTATCCCTTACCTTGGCGCCACCATTCGTGGTGAACATGTTTTACTTGAACATATTTGACAGATGACCCCTTACTCAGGCCACCTGGGAATTCTTTGGACCCAACAGAGAAAGGAATTCAAGCTTTGGTGAAGCAGGCCCATGAGGCAAAGTTCTAGCAGAGAGAATCCCATACCCACATAACAGCTGTTTAAAGCTTTTGAACAAAAGAGGAAAGGGCTTCAGAAGTCACTGAAGAGGTAATGGGCTTGGCATTTCAATCTTTCCCACACTCCCAAACCTCAAATACTCAAGTAGGCGCAGTGCTGAACTTTTACAGATAAGAGAAATTATATGCGTGTGCGCATATATATACTATAACGTCTCAGAATTTTATTTATTTTTTTTTATTTTTTTTTAAAGATTATTTATTTATTTATTTATTTGTCAGAAAGAGAGCGAGCGAGCGAGCGAGCACAGGCAGACAGAATGGCAGGCAGAGGCAGAGGGAGAAGCAGGCTCCCCACAGAACAAGGAGCCCGATGCGGGACTCGATCCCAGGACGCTGGGATCATGACCTGAGCCGAAAGCAGCTGCTTAACCAACTGAGCCACCCAGGCGTCCCTACGTCTCAGAATTTTAAAAAGGAAATGATGTCCACACGTGTGATAGAAAATATTTAAAAATCCACCTCTAGGTAAGACACTAGTGCAATCCCATTTTCCTGCACTTTCATCTGAAGAGGCAGAGGTAAATGACACAGCTTCCTGCTTCTGGGAGGAGAAGTTCATTTTGCGTTTTCCCACGTGTAATTTGAAATCACGACTAGAGACCTTTTCCTCCACGTTGCCTAAGATCCTTTCCTGCACCTCTAGGCATAAGCAGCAGTTCGCCAGAACCCAGTGGTAACCAGCAGTTTTCAAGGTTTGCCAGAGCCTGGGTGGAACGGCTGACCTGTGAGATATCTTTTCATTCAGGTATCTCATACTGGTTATCTTGCGTGACGTCAATATCGACATTCACACAGAAAGAGAAAATAGCACGTAACAGGGTGATGGGAATGTGTTGTTACAGTTATATTGTGACAGAAACCAAGCCAAAATTGTGGTAAGTAACAAAAAAACATCTTAACGCTGAGTTTCAATGTACTTCAGGAGAAAATCGCCTGAAGAAAACCAGCAAAATTTGTAGTAACGAAAACCCTTTGGAATTAAAGAACTATAAATGGAAGCAGCTGGCAGACGTCTTCTGTTTATCAAGGTCAAACAGGAATATTGAATAAAGAATAAGCTCCGGGGAGCCTGGGTGGCTCAGTGGGTTAAGCCTCTGCCTTCAGCTCAGGTCATGATCTCAGGGTCCTGGGATCGAGCCTCGCATCGGGCTCTCTGCTCAGCGGGAAGCCTGTTTCCCCATCTCTCTCTCTCTCTGCCTGCCTCTCTGCCTGCTTGTGATCTCTCTCTGTGTCAAATAAATAAATAAAATCTTAAAAAAGAAAAAAAAAGAATAAGCTCCATTTCCAAGTCAGCTTTGCAAAGTGATGACAATACTAAACGACATCCTAATTTTTATTTGTACCTGGATATACAAACCAAAGGACAAGTAATTAATTATGAAATAATATGATGTCCCCTCGAGCCCTGTGATTCTAGGTATGTAAGTTAGGTTATTTGAAATCCACGGAGTTTGCAATCTACATTTTTAAGCCCAATGGAGTTTAATGGTAAGAAGATCTGAATATATATGTTAAAGGGGCAGTGAGCAGCAGCCATAGCAATGGCCTTCACACACAGACAATGTGCAATGTCCATAAGGTTTATAGCCACACCCGCATTTTTTCAGTAAGAAGGAAATCTTCATATTAAGTATTTCGTATATGACCCAGTTAACATGTCTTACTATTAATCACTTAATCAATACTGTAACTGATTTAGGAATATATATATGAGGACGTACACTAAGAAATATCTTTGAAAGAGTCCATATGGCTACAACCACATACGATTTTTTAAAAAGCTTAATTAGCTTATGTAACAACTCCTGCGGCAGTTACGCTGTTCTTTACACATGACTTGAGAAACTACTGTTTTTCTTCAACAGTTAGCTGAACAGTATTTTGAAAACCTAATCATTGGATCGTGAAACAAATCTTATTTGTAAAAATAAGTTCGTCGATGCTCATATTATGTGCCTTACTGAACACGTCCACTTGAATGTAAAATCTTAGCCGAAATTTACTAATGTGACACTGATTAGACGGGCATCCTTACCTTGTGTTGGTATCTAGTGTCAAATGCGTGTTTTATCAAAAGATTCTTTATGACAGAGATAGCCGTGTATCTGATCTCATAATTGTCCTGAAGAGCAATGGAGGTTTCCCTCAGAAGCAAACCAACCAAGAAGTGATGCTTGCAATATTCATCTGATAAACTGTATTCAAGATTTGAATCTGCGGTACAATGAAATGTAAAACCCGTTTATAAAAGTAATCAAAAATGACCTTATCATTAAAGTAACATATTTATTATTTAGTAATATGTGCTTATGTTAGCAAGAGCTATAATTTTATTCTCAATGAACGTGGACAATTCTTTGGTCATGTAGAACAAGCATGCAACATTTTTACAACAGAAACGCTCTCACAATTAGGGCTGTATGATAGCCTTAATGATCATTTCGGTCAGTAAGAGAGTCCCTAGATCTCTTTTCTCCTAGATTCTTTTTAACTCTCAGGAGTCTGAAGATTGACCCCAGAATGAAACAATGCTATATGTGGCAATATCTACATGTCTTTTCATCCGAAGAGATTTTGTTACAGCTATGGACTGACTGATTCTGTACAACAACACTTGAATTACTTATCTGTTTACACTCGTGAAGTAAGAAAAGGAGGACAAAGAACTGAATCATTCTAAGGGTGTGAACTACGGACTGTTCTAGTGAATGTCAGAGACTGGCCCGAATACAACGGGTACAGGAACAGTAAGAAAAATAGCTTCGTCTCACTTCCAATTCATCAGCAGGCAAACACAGATCTTTGACTTCAGAAAATCACCCTCCAAACTATGTGTTTCACTCCCTTTTAGAACTCAGTCCCTTTTCCCAGCTGCTAATATCCTGGTTGGGACCTGCCTTGGAACTACTCCCAAGGGATTGAGACCAAGTTTAGTCATTTCTACCGTAGATTTCACAATCTTTATTTCCTCTCCTCTACCCTTGAATTTAATTAAGCTGTAAAGCTAAAGGATACATTTTCTATCTTTCGGGGGTGGGTGGGGAGAGGGCGCTCTTCAGCAGTTCATATAACGCTACGTATTCAGTTAGGACATAATAAATGTTGTGAGTAGACAGATTTAATCCCAAAAATCCTGAACATCTGTCGACCCCTTCTTTTCTCTGATGTCCTCCCGGCTACCGATAAATAACAGGGAAGCATCTGAGCTCTACGTGCTCAGAATTAAATATGGGAGTGGTTGAGCAGACGTATTTGGTTTTCTAAGTACTTTTTCTTTACTTTCACTGGCTCGAATTCAGTGATTAAGACCCCTACCCCCTGGAGACACAAGGCATCTGATTTTCTTCTTGCCCTGGGGTCATCCTCTTTTGGGAATGCCGAGCACTTTCAACGCACAGGGGCCACTCGGGCCACTCGTGACTAACCCAGGGGGCTCTATCTGGGTAGATTCTGCAATGGCAGTTAAGTTTTGTTTTGTTTTGCTTTGCTTTGACTTCATTGATTTGAATACATCCAATCGGGTCCTTTCATCCAGACCTTCAAAACTGTGGCCAAGTAGTCATTAGACAGGGTCAGAGAGAAGGGAGGCAAGCCTGGGAGAGAGGACACACACTTAAAGAACAGATACAACCTCTGGGCCCCACGCTGCCTTAAGCAGGAACTGGTTTTCAAATGGATTCTTTGAGCAATCAATGTGTAAACTTATTTTAAAAGGAAACAAAAAATACCGCCTCATACACCATCTCCTTGGTTTTCTGAGTCCGTTAGCCTAAAACCTCACTGTGGCCAGGGACGATACGAAAAGCAAACAAAGCCTCCCTCCACCCCCACCGTCCATCTTAGCCATTCATCAAATCGTTTTTAAAGACAGTGAACTACTGTAGAGTGAACCGAGTTAAACCTACCTACTGAAGTCAAACGGTCCACCGCAAATGAAAAAAAATCTAATTAATATATGAAAAGAAAAGGGACAAATAAAAAACATAGTAACATAAGAATTGTGCTGTACAACAAAGCATTCAATAAAACTAGCAATGGAGTTAACTGAAGGCATATCATACATTGAATACATAAGACAAATTACAATTCCACTCTGCTTTTACGCTTCTCGAGCTTCCTTTCAGCGGAAATGCATTTCTATGGTTTTATTTTTTAATTTGATCTCATATATGAGTTCAAACATTATCACAGAAAGTAATTGTACTACTATCTGACATCTCTGGTTAAGCAGCCACTGATGTAATTACACCTGATTTCTCCATGCTGTTACTACTACCACTGACACTACGAAGCAAGTGTGGGCTACCGTTAAGGAGCGTATCTTCGGACAGTTAACGATTCTGAGGTTACCTTTCAATTCACGGTTTACCTAGAAAACAGTACGCTATGCTAGCGCTAGCCCCCCAAGAAGGAAAACACCGTTTCGAATGATGGAAAATGCAAACACGTACCTTGAACGCGCTGGAGTTTAGGTTTCGCGAATGCCATTGGCAAGTTCAGAGGAATGTAATGTTCGTGATTGCAAATCGTTTGCAGAAATTCAAACTTGTATTCAGCCAGGACCTAGAGGAAAAAAAAAAAAGACACAGAACTCCCTTTTTTGTCGGCATTTACTATTTTAATAATTAAATACAGGGCATTAATTTCCCAAACGGAAGTGTTCGGTGTTTTAAGCACACCTTGAGACGTGACCCGCGCAAGAAAGAGTTAACACCAGCAGGCTCTCCTTTTAAAGCAAGGCTGCTGGTGAGGTTGGTTGCTGGCTGGCATTTGGGAAAATGGATTTTGAAATGCTCCCTACACCATAAGGTTGTGCCTCCTCTGCCAGCCTGCTCGGACTGTTTGTACAAACAATGTGATTTACTGTGAACACTTGCTTTCTTTCCCTTTACTGCCTCTGGAATTTCCACCCATCTCCAGTATATGACCAGTCCCCAAGAAACAACCTAGACCATAGGTCTCTAATGGGCATCCCTGAAAAGCCATGTTGAATGCATGTTCAGCATTTTCCCTGCTGGAGGAAGGCTGTACTCAGTGTGACCTTCACGGGAGGGAGGGTGGCCCCTCGGTAACCCTGCGTGAACACTGCCCAGGACTCCACTCGCTGTGCTTTTCTGTTACTGTTCTAGCTGCGTATCCCTGCTGTATGTGTCCCTGTCACGAATCTTTAGTCGTGACGAAGGTTGC
This sequence comes from Enhydra lutris kenyoni, assembly GCF_002288905.1. Classification (NCBI taxonomy): domain Eukaryota; kingdom Metazoa; phylum Chordata; class Mammalia; order Carnivora; family Mustelidae; genus Enhydra; species Enhydra lutris. The sequence goes on along the minus strand of NW_019154137.1, from coordinate 2,128,499 downwards.
CATAACTCTACAATGAGTCCTGTGGGTCTTGCCGGCGCACCACTGAACATGTGGGTGGTCTCGGGGACTCCCCCCACACTACCCAACATCTCCAGCTCTGAGCGACAGCTGTACTCAGAGAACCTAAGCAAAAACAGCAGCTCCAAATCCTCCAGGGACTAAGTCTTACCCCTGGTCTCACGCTCTGATGTCGGACGGCCACTACGGGGACGTCCTTCTAACTTACCTTGGGATCTTTGGGGCTGAATCCAGATATGTAGTCATTTATCAGATTGAAAACAAATCCTCTATCCATTAGTGTCAGACAGCGCTACAGAAACCAAAAGAAAATGAACAGTGACATAATTCTGGAAGTCTAGCATGACGTTCTCGCTTTTACAGATAACAGAATAATGGCTTTCGGAGTTTTACAGTAGGTGACCTTAAAGAAGGGAAAGGGCAAGTGACGTGTTGTTGGAATTGGGTCCCAACTGTACAATGTTCACATGGAGATAGATGGATAAACATACCTGTACATGTATGTATATACACATGCAAACACATATACATACACATACATGTAATCTATTTAGCTACTCTGTCTCATTCTGGTCAATTCTAAAAGCTCAAAGAGAAGTGTATGGTGGTCAGCTCACTACTATAAGTGGGGTTTGGGCTAGGGCAAAATTTCAGATCCAAAGAGAAGGCTCTCCTGTATTCTACGGAGTCTTGGCCCATTAATACAGCCCTCCTCTGTGACAGCCTTTCCCGATGTCCAGAGGTGCCCGCTGGTCTCCTCCTAGTTAATGTTCTCATTCCTGGGCAAGTTCACAAGTCCAGGAAGGCTATGAACCAGCATGCACCCGTCATCTCCCCATCCACCTGCTTCCAAATTCATCTCTAAGTCCAAGCCCTAATCAGGTCACCTTTCTTCCAGAGCTTTCATTACTTCCTTATTGCCTTTAATATAACTTCCAACTCCTTAGCCTGGCATTCAAGGACACTTGCAATGTTGTCCCAACCTACTTTGCCCGTTTCACCACCCAGTACAGCTCGTCGGCTCATTATCCGCTCCGGAAGCGCTGTGTGTTCCCACCTCGGGGTCTGTGCTCAGGCCAGGCCCACCTAGTAATTCTAGCACTACTTCAGCCGAATCCTACCCATTACTCAATGTTCTGATGAAATCCCAGCTTCCTGAGCCATGTTGGCCCACAAGTCCCTTGTTAAACATTTTCTTCGATGCTAGTGTGTGTTTTACTTATTAGTTCCCTGTCTTTTTACCCAGATAGGACAATAGAAAGTCTCTCTTTCCCTTTAAGTTCTCCATGGGGTCCACACTGTTCCTGTGAAATACAAGGAACTCGATATTTGATCAACCAACTGTTTGTATCTCATTTCTCACAGCGATTGAGACAGTGTTCTAGGGAAATACAAAGGTGAATACGACATGGTCTTTATACTCATCCAATGGTAAAGACAAATAAATAATTAAAATATGGCGCAGTAAGAAGTACCACGGAAGTATGGAAAGCACGGCTGAAAGACAGAAGGTGTGCTCGACACGCCATGGGAAGGTGAGGGCAGAGCTGAGTCTCAAAGATGAATGAACTCTACCAGGCAGACAAGGGAAAGGGACTGAGGTTCTAGCCGATTACCCTGACGGTGCTGCCCTCACTTCTTCCATCATTCCAGCAACAAACTCATCCTCGTAAATTGCTGGTCTTTCCCCACGGCATACAGATCAAAATCGAAATTCCTCAAACTGACGTTCAAGGCTTCCATCACCAGGCACCAGACGAACTTCCCAGCCCTACCTCCATACATCCTAAATGCTCTGCACGATGACCTTCTCGATCCTCCCTAAACAACTCCCAGACACACATATTTCCTCTTCTTGGCTCACGGGTCCTCTATCTGTAACACCAACTCTTGTCCCAGGGAACTTTTCTTCTAGGCTCTGCTCAACAGTTCCTGCTCATAATTCCTCCTGTTCTGGTCTTCCTACTGTATCTTGTTTCTGCTTACAGCAAAACAGTCACTCACACTGTATCTTGAATATGTAGGAGAAACGGGATTTCGGAGACAGCCTTCCACCACTGAATCTTCACAGGCAAATGCTTGTTGACTCAAGGAAGTCAACACTGCTATGACATCAACTATGTTCTAGCCCCTTTACATAGTAACCTTCAGGTTCCAGCTCCATGGAAGAAACAGAGACATTACATTTCAAATACTGTCCTCCCTAGTTTACTTTATTTATTTTTTTTTTAAAGATTTTATTTATTTATTTGACAGAGAGAGATCACAAGCAGGCAGAGAGGCAGGCAGAGAGAGAGGAGGAAGCAGGCTCCCTGCTGAGCAGAGAGCCCGATGCGGGGCTCGATCCCAGGACCCTGAGATCACGACCTGAGCCGAAGGCAGCGGCTTAACCCACTGAGCCACCCAGGCGCCCCCCTAGTTTACTTTAAAAAGATGGGTGGATGTTTGGTTTTTGATACACACCAGTTTTTGTAATAGCGTTGTTTTTATCTTAATGCTGGCAAAGAGGGCTCTTCTATCAGAAAACCATACTCTGGGATGCCTGGGTGGCTCAGTGGGTTAAGCTGCTGCCTTCGGCTCAGGTCATGATCCCAGGGTCCTGGGATCGAGCCCGGCATCTGGCTCTCTGCTCAGTGCGGAGCCTGCTTCTCTCTCTCTCTCTCTCTCTGCCTGCCTCTCTGCCTACTTGTGATCTATCTCTGTCAAATAAATAAATAAAATCTTAAAAAAAAAAGAAAACCATACTCTGGAGCTTGGAAACCTTGTTGTGAATTTTGAATAGGGAAGACTAGAGTATGTTAGACATTAAAAGTACTTGGATGGATCCTTGACCCTGAGGTTCTTCACATATGGTTGAGATAGGATGGACAGCCAGGAGAAGAGGGAAAGGAGCAAGTGAAAACTGAGTGCATTACAAACCCATGCCCCTTCTCTGCAACACATCAAATGTCGTTGTCATCCACTTTATAGAACAGCTGCACTCAAGCATTGCCCCTTATGTACAGATAATGACAAAATATAGCGACAATAAATGTGCGGTCCTTCATCAACATAGGAGCTTCCATCTCTCTCAAAATCATCTCATGGGTGGAGATTAACAGTTTTCCCTCATGTGAATTAACCACATGGAGGCTGTGGCCACATCAGCAAACAGGTTGCTTCAGTTCCAGTGATACAAACTCAAGGACCAGCAGGGGTCAGAGAAGGATTTAAATGCATAAGAAGAGTCAGGGGCATGCTAAGGAGTGGCGGGGACTGTGGCAATGTAGAAAGTACATGCCCCATCTAAAGGTACTCAAATTAACATATTTGAAAAAAACATCATGTGAAATGAGCAAAACATGCCTTCTCGCTAAGCCACCTGTGTGGGACCTCTGATTTAATTAATTAGCCATTTCAGTGGGGGGCTTAAAAAAACACCAACCAGGCTGTTTATTTTTAAGATTATTTATTTATTTATTTATTTGAGAGAGATAGAGAGAGAGAGAGTGCGCACAAGCAGGGGGAGCGGCAGGCAGAGGGACAGGAAGAAGCAGGTTCCCTCCCCAGTAGGGAGCCCGATGGGGAGCCTGATCCCAGGACCCTGGGATCATGACCTGAACCAAAGGCAGATGCTTAACAGACTGAGCCAGCCAGGCGCCCAAACTGGGCTGTTTAACTGATGGACCCATTCATTCAAGAATTGCCCCAGGGGCACCTGGGTGGCTGTCAGTTAAGCATCTGCCTTCAGCTCAGGTCATGATCCCAGGGTCAAGCCCCAAATCTGGTTCTCTGCTCAGCGGGGAATCTGCTTCTCCCTCTCTCTCTCTTTCTATGCTCTTCCGCCCCCCGACCCCCGCCACTGCTTGTGCTCTGTCTCTCTCTCTGTCAAATAAATAAATAAAATCTTTAAAAAAAAAAAAGTTTCTCCAGCAGGCTTATGCAGACCTAGCCAAGTCTCTAGAAAGTGGGCAATTTTTTCTTTGGCTTTAAAGACCATACTGGTGAAGAATAATTCCTTACCACGTTCTGGCTGCCTTTAACTCACCTTCAAGAAGCTAGCCAAACTATAATTGACATTTCGGGACTCATCAGGGATCTCGGCATAGCGGATAGTCACGTGGGGGATTATCGCAAGAAGCAACGAATGTAGGACATGATGATACGCCTCTGGAAATCTCTGGCCTCTGGGAAGCTTCAATGAAATAGGCATAGCAAAAAGTCAGAGTCGCAAAAGGTCTAAATCGATTGCCATTCTTGTTTTCAAACACATTCTAGACATACCCGTGTTTAACTGGAGTCTAACTCTTCTCCCAACTTAAAAATGCCATCGCTAGCTCAATGTACACTTCAGGTTACTATAGGAACTACCTGGGCCTCGAATAATAGAACTGACTGAAATCATCAACAAGCCAACCTCAGCATCACGTTCCTGAGATGTAGACACACCCCAGGCTTTCATTCCATTTTTTTATTCTCCTGACAACAAAGAACCCATTTATCCGTGCATCTCGATTTCGGTAAAACCGCCCTGTGAAAAATCTGATAAAAATGGCAAGTACGAAGTGAGTATCTTTCACTTCACAAATCTGAACCCTAGAATTCCTGTAACTGAGAAAATGTTTCAACAGAGACATGTTTAAGCTACAAGATGAGGGGGAAGCTTCAAAGCAAATGCATTTTACGTGGCAAATAACTAAAGAATGTACATGGAAGAGTGTGTGAGGACTCTGAAAATGCATGAACTGTCAGACCTCAGATTTATGCAATTCATCTGACGGGGTGTGTGTGTGTGTGTGTGTGTGTGTGTGTGTGTGTGTGTGTTTTAAGGCAAAACTGAAAAAGCTAAGGGCTAAGCACCTTTCAGCATAAGAGGATTTGCGTGTCATTGCTACCAGTGAATAAAATGAGCCTTCTCTGCCCGTGTTAAATATTATTCTTGAGCCTACTCACCTTAATTTTGTTCTCTTCCAACAAGTATGTGGCCATAGACTTTGCAATAATTTCAAAAAAAAACCATGAGTACTAAAATAAACAAACAAATACATAAAATCAATGTTTAATAGTTATCCAAATCCTGAAGCTTAGCAAAGCTGGACAAATCAATATGGGTCTGATCTCTGAACTTTAACAGCATTTTAAGGTGATCGCAATTCTACGACTGCAGTTCCACAAAATACCTCCAAAGCGTGTTGCCGGAGACGTGATATTGTACTTCAGGGCTGGCTGCTGAGGTACAAAGAGCCTGTGGTGGGAATGTTGCCCATCGTGGGGAGGCATTTTATCACTCATATTGTTTTGATTTGCTGACGGCAAACCAACTTTTAGTTTATTTTATGATTGCTTTTCAATTCCCTACAGACAATGAATCTTACTAGGGTCTGCACCCAGTGAGGAGCCCAGCCTTGCCCTTGGTACATCACTGGCGCCAGCCCAAGGAGCACAGGTGTTTGCGTGAGTATATTTGAAGAGTAGAGAGAAGCCTCTGGCAGATAGCCTCAGCTGTCTGCAACTGAAATTCCATCATTCCCAGAAACAGTAAAACTCATGACAAAAATAAGAGCCACCACTTGAGTGTCTGTGTGCCAGAAATGACGTGTTAAGTGCTTCACTTATATTTTAGAAACGAGGAACTGGATGCTTGGAGACGGTCAGTGATAGACTCCGGGTCACGGAACTATTAGCTGGCGGATTTTAACCCAGGTCTTTCTTTTACACAATTCTATTACACGTTCGACTGAGAACAGGGAGTGGGTAGGAAGGGTAAAGAGAATGAAGAAGATTCTGTGGAGCGCGTGAGGGAAAAGGATACCTGAGCAGAGTGGTAAGGGAAGGGGGTAAAGGACGAAAAGACCAGGACCAAGTGGGAGGGCATCAAGCAAGTACGTCTCTGGCTTCTTTTATTCCCCTGTTGTGTCCATTTCCTTACCTTCAGCAGTTTGTTTATTGCTAAAAAGTCGGCAGACTGTTTCAATATGGCGATCATGGTGGTAGCCAGGGTCTCATGTATCAGGTGCGCCTGAGGAGCGCTTGGTTTTTCAGGTCGGAAGCTATACTACAAATGAAAGAAAGTGAAGCGTCAGTCAAAATTCTCACAGAAAAGAAACGGCCCCTACAAATGAAAGAAAGTGAACCGTCAGTCAAAATTCTCACAGAAAAGAAACGGCTCCCAAAGTTTCCTCCACAAACCTTGATGAAGGATCTTAAGTAGTTATCCAAGCCTTCTTCATGGCACTTTGAAACGATATGTAAGAGAACCCTGAAAACACATTCGCAAAGGGCAGCATGTCAGGCTATGGTGAATTTCCACAGTTGGACCGTCTAGCCCTGAAAATACCCCCACACCACCTGAAGCGTTAAAAGTGAGCGGACCGCAGACAACATAAGATGGCCTAACAAAGACTTCAGCATCTAACATGCTCAGGGCCTTGCAAAAACACTCCCTGGTTCAAAAGAAGGCTAGTGTGTTTCCAGCCCAGATGTCTCTTCTCTGCTCTACATCTCTGTGCACATGTCAAGTAGGAGCTTGGCTACAGTGGGCCAACAGACCTCCAGGGGGGTGAAAAATGAAATCCCCTCCAGGGAGTAAAAGGAAAGGAAAGATAAAGATAAAATGAAAAGCACGGCAACAGATGGAGAAAAGGAAGAGAGAGATAGGATGGGTATAATGGCGTGACCTGCGATCAGCAGTAAATCTAAAATTCATCTACGAGACTAGCAGTGGTTCTCAAACTTGATCATGCATCAGAATCACCTAGAGGGCAGGAGGCTGGGTCCCTCTCCCAGAGGTTCTGATTTTGGAGATCTGGGGTGAAGTTCAAAGATGAGCATTTTTCATCCACCCCCAGGTGATACTGATGCCGCTGGGGTAGGAGCTGTATTTGAGAACCACGGGACTAGAGGAATGCTTCGTAAATTTTTGAGCAGACTGTCCCCAGCAGCAGAGCTGGGGTGTCGTGTAAGGCCCAGTGGGAGAGGCCGTGGCAACAGCAGAAGCAACAAAGCCAGAAACATCCCACACTGAGTTCTCAATGCATTCAAGCATCCTACTTGAACTGCAAAATCAGCACATTTTGCCTTCTACTCTACCATAGATCCTTGTTTGTTTCCATAAAAATTATATTCCCTCACTGTTTTGAGTAAAACTTCATGGCTTAGGGTGACTCTGTCCAACATGAGAGCCACTAGGCACCTGTGGCTATTTAATTGAAATTCACAACAGTGAAAAATTCAGTTCCTCAGCTATACTAGCCCTATGTCAAGTGCTCAATAGCTAAATGTGGCTAATGGCTACCATATTGGACAGCCCGAGTGTAGAACAACTCCATGATTGGAGAAAGTTCTATCGGACAACACCGGTCTAGGGCAATGGTTCTCAAACTCTGTTGCATTATGGAATCGCCTGGAAAACTTCAAAAAAAAAAAAAAAAAAGATGCTGAGTTCCACCCCTTGATATTCTGATTTCGTTGGTATGAACGTGGTCTGGGCACAGACCTCTTTGAAAGCTCCCCAGGTGATTCTAACATGCAGCCAGGTTTTAGAACCCCTGGTGGAGAAAAACACATTTTCTTCTATGGTTTCTGGTACCATCTATCCCTGGCGATACAAGTTCCCCAGTCTGAGAAGCATGAAACAAGAGAAAATGGATATTAGATATCTGACTTTTGGGTTCTTATCTGGAAGATAAATTTATAGTGAAAAATGAAGAAACACAAAAAAGAAACAAAAGTTGCGTCTTTGTATTATAACACCAAAACTCACATGGTGCAGTTGATAGGAACGTCATCTTCATGGGTCATATTGGTGAGAACCCGGAAGAGTTGCATAAGAATTACAGGTAGAAACTGTATCATGACTTGGATCTCCATGGCATGCAAACACTAAAATAAGTCATTATTAGTTATGAAAACACATAGAAATATGCTATAACTTGCAAATGTGAAGCAACAAAAAAATTAAGTAACGAGAAATACATTCACTCAAATATAAACCCACTTCGATGGCAGCTTCCTAAGACAGGGAACTTTGGGGGGTGCCTGGGTGGCTCAGTCAGTTAGGCATCTGCCTTTTGCTAGGGTCATGATCCCAGGATCCTGGGATTGAGTCCCACATCGGGCTCCCTGCTCTGCGGAGAGCCTGCTTCTCCCTCTCCCTGTGTCTGCTGCTCCCCCAGCTTGTGCTCTCTATCTCTCTGTCAAATAAATAATAAATAAAATAAAAAGAAAAACAGGGGACTTTGTTTTGTTGATTACTTTAACCACATCTCTATTTCAGCACTCAGATTTTGTTCGTGTATTTCACATGAAACACTTCATCTACCAAAGATAAAAAGTGTAACTGGGATAAAGGGGTTTGGGAATAAAGACAACAGACTCCTGGTAAACCGGCACTCCACTGGAGTGAGAGAGCAGATGTGTTTGAAGGTTCTGGAGACTGGCCTGCTGGCCCCCAGCTTGGAGCACGTTCTCCAGAATGTGGACCATCCACTAATCTGCTGAGAAGGAAGTGAGATGCAGTAAAGAACAGTTCGCCGTGTAACTAGCTTCGCACCGGCCCCATCCACAAACTGAGGTAGCCTTGCACAGTCCATTTCTTCCCAGGGCTAACACCCTGTCTCCAGCCACAGGTACGCCAAGCACAGAGAGGCAACGTGTTCGTATGTTCAGAAATGATCCCGGCAGCAAAATCTATAAAATGTCCTTCTTCTTCCTTCCCTTCTCCCCACCCCTTCCTTCACTCAGACATTCACTCGATCATTTAATCAACCAGCCAACTGGAAGGTGAAGACAAACAAGTCTCACCGGGCACCTTCTACACAAGCTCAAGGTTCAGCGTGATGGGAAATGCAGAGATGGAGGAGACCGGTCTATTTCTCTTTTGCTCTGTCTCACCGTCCTTAGCCCCACCAAACCTTTTCAGAACACAGGCGAAGCATCTCGGCAGTGACCTCTTCCATCTGGGCAGATTCTCTTTGGTCAGATGCACTAGGCAAGAGATTGAGCTCAATGAACCCGTGGCTATCCTCTGAGCTTTTCCTTCCTTTTGCCCCCCTCTCTTCTAGCCTTACTGCCATTGCCCCTCTTAACCTATAACCAAAATAGTCTTACATTTCTTTTTTTTTTAAATATTTTTTTATTTATTCATTTGACAGATAGAGATCACAAGTAGGTAGAGAGACAGGCAGAGAGAGAGGAGGAAGCAGGCTCCCCGCTGAGCAGAGAGCCCGATGTGGGGCTCGATCCCAGGACCCTGGGATCATGACCTGAGCCGAAGGCAGAGGCTTTAACCCACTGAGCCACCCAGGCACCCCTAGTCTTACATTTCATAGTGGGTCTCTTAACTCTCCATACATCCAGCTCTCATTTCCAGATTCATCTCCCCCCAATTTGGTTCTATCAGACCACCTCTTCCCAAAATGCCTGTGATGCTTCCCCATTACCTAGGGCAGTGGCTCTCAACCAGGGGCCACTTGCGCCCCCCCCCCCCACGGGACATCCTTCAATGTCCCCAGACATTTGGGGTTGTCACAACCGCGAGTGCTACTGACACCTAGTGGATGGAGGCCAGAGATGCAGCTAAATGTCCTAGCACAGGACAGCCACCCACCAAATAGAAATGAACCCGTCCAAAATGTCAGCAAGGCCTAGGCTGAGAAACTCTGGCCTAAGGGTCAAGATTACTTAAGACCCAACCTAGATTTCCAGCCTTAACACTCCTCATTCTTCACGAGGCCAGACCAGTGCCTTGACTGCTCTGGGAGTATATCCTACGCATGCCCACCTTTGTGCATTTGTTCGGTTTTTAGCCACATCCTAACCATCCTTCCAAGTAAGTTGAAACCCCTAACTCGGTGAGGCCGCTCATTTCAGTCATTCGACAAAGGCATACTAAATGACCCTCCAAGGGCCAAGCACATCAAAAACACCTGGTTCCCCCCATCAAGCAGTTCAGAGACTCTGGGGGGAAAGACCTAGAACTAAACCTATAACGCCAATGGTCAACAGTACAATAGTGGCATGTATGAATGCACGGAGGAAGAAGCAATGGAGTCTTCCCGTGGGCAGGGGATGTCCAATGAGGCTGCAGAGAGGAGGCAGGTGAAAGGTGAAGTGGATGGGGCGCCTGGGTGGCTCAGCCAGTTAAGCGTCTGCCTTTGGCTTGGGTCATGATTTCCAGATGCAGGGATCTAGCCCTGCATTGGGCTCCCTGCTCAGTGAGGAGACTTCTTCTTCTCTCTCTCTCTCCTACTGCCCCTCTCCACTGCTTGTTCTCGCTCTCTCTCTCAAATAAATAAGAATTAAAAAGTGGGCTAATGTCAGGTAGAAAAGAGAGATGGGCATTCAAGGCAAAACTGATCCAGTATCACTCCTTGGTAATTTACTCTCAACACAACAACTAGAGTGTTCTTTCTCCTCCTTGTTACAGACCAAACAAACCACCACGAACAAAAGACTGCCAAGGGCTTCCCATGCCTACAAGTACCCCACCTTCCCCTCTAAGCTCATCTCATGCCACCCCCCCCCCCACAAGCTGCTCACTGCGTTCCAGCTCTACTCATCTTTTCTTCTTTTCCATCCTTCCAACGCCATCGCAGGTGTTTACGCCTGCTGTGATATTCTGTCCTCCTTTGCCACAGCTTTAACCCCTACACTTATCTTCTTCTCATCAATTTCTTTTTGGCTTCATCCATCATGTCCTCAGACGGCCTTCCCCGACAACTCCATCTAGAATGCACTGCTCTCATGTCGGATCCCATTCATCCATTCTATTTTCTCCACAACATACATCTTGATCTCAAATTACTCATTTATACCCTCTCTACCCCCAGCTAGAGCAGGGATGTGGTCTGAACTGCTTTCCCATCCTATTCCTAGTGCCCACTGCACTAGCTGGCCCTGACGAGGTGCTTGGTTAAGTATTTGGCGAATGACTGAATCAACAAATAAAATATGGAACCGAAGCATTACAATAAAGAATGGAGGCGTCTAGTCTCAGGGATTCCTCAGTTCCCTGGACCTTTAGCAATATAATCTGGATCATGCATTTGCTGCCTATCACATATTGCCCCAGACTCTCACTGGTACCACTCACTTATATCGTCTTGTCTCTCCGACTGGTTTTAAGATCCCTATGAACAATGACCCGAAGTTATTCTTCTCTGCAAGCCTCGCAACACCTGGGAAGCTATTACATACACAGTAAAAGCTCAACAAGTACAGGGCCAGTGAATTGGCGAAAGAGTGTCATTTACGGGACTAGGAGTCAAAAGACACATGCCACAGGCTCAGCTCAGCTCTGCTCCTAACCAGGTGAGCGACCACAGGTAAGTCCCCTCTACTTGGGCTTCAGTCTCCTCATTTGTAAAAAAAAAAAAAAAAAAAAAAAAATCTCAAGACTCTCACTCAGGACTAACGGTCCCTTACAAGAACTGGGCATTTTCTGTAATCGTGCGGCATTTCACTGACTGCCACTAGAGGGCGAGCAAAGGTCACATAAATATCAGAAATTTCCACACCCTAATTTCCACACAAATATGAGTACATTTTTTTCTCCATTTCAAGACTACCAGTACATTTGAAAATGATGCTCTGCTCTATTCCATTCCGTTAAAACTTTACAAAGGTTCCCCACTGGAAGAAAAGCCAAAGAACTTAGTAGGCTAAGCATACACACGTAAAGAAGACATTCTAGACATTACCCAAGGAAAGGATTTGCAATGTAGAGGACGATCAGACTTCTTAATGATGATTAAGAATAATAGCCATCCTTTATCAACTATCCCCCTGCTTCTACCCTTCCAACAGTTTATGCTCGATCTGGTAGGCAGGATAAGACTTTAAAAACCCAAATTCCATCATGGGGCTCCTTTGTTCATCGCCCAGCAGGGCTTCCCATCTCATCGAAGGTAGAATTCAAACTCCTCATCGTGGCTTACAAGGCCTGACCTGGCTAGCTCCTCAGCTACCTTTCCAATATGAGGGTCTCTCCCTCAGTGTGCCAGCCCCACGTTCTGGAATTCCCACCGTCCCTTGAACATGCCGAGCTAGCTCTTGTGGGGTGGGGGGGAGCTTTGCACTTGCTGTTCCCAGCGCCCCACCCCCCCAGAAGTCCACCTAGCTGGCGCCCTCGTTTCCCTTAGGTCTCTGGCAAATGTCACTTTACCAGAGACCTTCTCTGACACTTTATCGAGAAGAGAGACCCCCTTCTCACTCTTTCTTTCTCTTTGATATGTTTGAGTTTCCTTTGTGGCCCTTATTACCACCTGAATGAATGTATATATTCATGTATTCATTTGTTTATTGTCCATCACCCTCCACCAGAAAGTAAGCCCCCTGACAACAGGGAGAGTGTTTGTTTTCTTCAGTTACATTCCGAACACTTAGAATGATGCTTGGCCCATCGAAAGCGCTCAAGAGATCAGTGTAGACTCCAGGATTACTGCACTACATAGCAGATGCCCTAGCTCACGTAAGCCTCAAAACCACCCTACAGGTTGGCGTTACTGGTTCTCCCTATGTGACAGATGAAGAAACGAAGGCTTGGAAAAGCTCGGTCACTTGGCCAAGCCCAGTCCCCGAGCTAATGAGGGACAGGTCTAGGACACAAACTCGGCGAATGATTCCACCATCCAGCAATGCTATCTCATCTCACACTACCTCTCTGAAAGAAATGCACGTTTTTGTTTCCTGAGAACAGCATTAAGTAGTAACCTATGTCCAAAGGGAAATCCTGTAGAGATTTCATTTAAAATTTTTATTTTAAATAAATTATTTTTATTTCATTTTTAATTTTTCATAATTTAAATAAATTATTATTTTAAATAAATTCCTCAGGCTTGCGATGGCTGACCTACCAAAGGTAGGTCAACCAAAAGGAGAGTGGCCATCAGCTAGGTCCCGTGACGTGCAATTCGGTCCTACAACGTTAGGGAATAAACAGGAGCCTTGGGTTCTTGATACACTGGATAAAACGTGGTGTTCCTTAAGGCTCACTCCCACACAACACGCAGAAACGAGGGTTTTCTGTCTTTAGTTGGCCCTTCTAATATTCTTTCACCCACAGACCCAGGAATTGTCATTTTATTCCAAGCAACGGGGACTCCATTTCAATCCTGACCCTCTTCCCCACAGCACCCCTCCTGGGCAGTCGGCAGGAAGAGAAAAGACCTGAAAAAATCCATTTATGGAACTGAAATAAATATCCTCATGAGATTTTCACAACTATGTCAACAGATTCTGGTTACAAAATCCCTTGCTAAGGTCGCAACTCTGAGGTCTGCTCGTAAGTAGGCACTTGAAAGAAAAGCACACGGAAAGTATTCTCTTGAGGGTACACGGCCCAAAGTATGGTAAGGGGTTAGTGTGATTCCCCCTGCCCCCATCAAAAGGTGGCAACAAGAAAGACACTAAAACCAAACCTTTTCACAGAAAGCCGTTCATTTACCTTTAAATATTTAATGAGCTCCCCTGGAACCTCTTTCGAGCCTGACTGAATCAGCTGGCAATGATGGAAGAATTTGTGCACATGGAGATCCTGAAAAACAGATGGACACAGCCACGTGAAACGTGGTTCCTTACCCTCGGACATGGGCTCTCTAGCGCCCCCTCCGCCCACATCTTGCAAACCTACCCATCCGGGTCTTGGCTCGCCCAGACCGGGCAGCCACAGCTACCAACATCTGTGTCCATGACCCTTAGTCCCCTGGACCATCGCACAAAGCAGCAAAGCCAGGCAAAGCGAGCATGTGCCTAAGCATCCCGGGTAAGCCACAATTTTTCTGCAACTAGTCAAACCTTCGTTTAATTCTGTTTTTGGTGGGTGCAGCCGCTGAAGTTGGCCTGCTTCTACATTTTTAATGAAATGAGTAGGAAAAGCGGTCTGGAGCCACAGGGAGCTACCAGACAGGTTGCAGGCACTCGATGCTCAATTTACCACAGCACTTGGCCGGCGAGTGTCCGGCTGTCCTATATGGGATCTAGGTGTTACATGCAGGCTCTGTGGACAGGATGTACTGTATCTGGAACTGGGAGAATAAGATTTAGATTTTGACCTACTTCCTCTAATTAGCATCTGTATGACCTTGGGTCAGTCATCTAACCTGAGTTTTGGTTTCTCCATCCATGAAACAGTGAAGTGGGCGGGGGGGGGGGGGGGCATCAAGATGGACCTCGTAAAGGCCACACCAAGGAACGTGGACTGCATCTTGTCCATCAGTGATATTTTGAATGGTCCCTGAGCCTTCTAATAGATATCTGATTCTAACTGCGTGCCTGGTAAGGCTAAGAGCAAACTACTAGTCATCCATGACCCACTGACTGCAAATTTCTGGGTTTGACTCCAGTCTAACAGTGAGAAAAACATCAGACAAACTGCAACACAAGGGCAGCCTACCAACTGTCACTACTCATGAACATGGACAAGGTCATCAGAAACAATGAATGTCTGAGAACTTGTCACAGCCAAGGGGAGTCTCAGAAGATGGGACAACTACATGTCATACGCTATCCTGGATAGAATTGTGGAACACAAAAAGGTCATTAATAGGTAAAAACTAAGGCAATCTGAGTAAATACGAACCTTAGTCATTAGTTAGGTATCACTACTGGTTCATTAATTGTAACAAGCGTGCCATACTAATGAATGTAAGAGGTTAACTAGGTGGGGTGTCTGGGTGGCTCAGCTGGTTGAGCGTGTGCCTTCGGCTCAGGTCATGATCCCAGGGTCCTGGGATCGAGTCCTGCATTGGGCTCCCTGTTCCCTTCTCCCTCTGCCCCTCCCCCTGTTTGTGCTATCTCTCTATTTCAAATAAATAAATAAAATCTTTCAAAAAAGTAACAGGGAGTGCTCGCTTCGGCAGCACATATACTAAAAAAAGTAACAGGGAAAGGAGGTAAAGGGTATATGGGAATTCTCTGTACCACCCTGTTTTTCTGTAAAGGCCAAACTGTCCCAAAAACTAAAATTTATTTTTTTAAAGAGGTGATAAGGGCCTCCACAATCCTTTCAGACTTTTGTGAGGCTTGAATCCATTTAAAGGGAATAAACAGATTTGGGGATTTGAAAGGGATTATAAAATTTGAGTTACAACTATTAAGAATGATGTTATTACTAATGAGAAAGTCGTTGAGGCCACAATTTCTCTAAGGTCGCAGGAATCAAATACAGTCTATACTAAAACAAGAAACACATTCAGGGGCGCCCGCCTGGCACAGTCGGAAGAGCACGTGACACTCAACCTTGGGGTCGTGAGTTCGAGCCCCATGCTGGGTGTAGAGATTCCTCAAAACAAACTAAAAATTCAAATATCAAAATTGACAAAATTAACACGACGAAACTTACCTGAGTATAAACTGTAGACTCTAAGTGGCTTTTAATCTTCAACAAAGGCTTTGCACCATCTACCCACTTAATATCCACATTAGATTGCTGTGAACAGAAAATAGATAAGTTTCCATAACATACCTACGGATAGATGAGTGACACATGACACCTTCATGCATTTCAAGCTTTTCCCTTTTTTTGGAACCCCAGAAACAAATGCATTTGTTTCACACATAGGGAATTATTGGAGACAATAACCTGCCTTGAGAGTAAACGGATCCTAAATCATTTTGAATTTCCAATCCTTTGAGGCTGATACTTTTAAAAAAATCACAATAAAAATGAATTACTAAATAAATGCATTTTTAAAGATGATGTCCAAAATCCAAGCCCCAGCTCTTAAAACTGTCCTCAGAACCAACCGACACGAGGCGTGCCTGGTTGGTTCCGTCAGGAGGGCGTGTGGACTTTGGGTCTCGGGGTCATGAGTTCGAGCCCCGTGTTGGGTGGAGGGATTCCTTAAAAACAAAATCTTAAAAAAAAAAAAAAAAAAGAATCAATAGACAGGAGGTACCTTGGTCACACTGCTCTCAAAGTTTTCAAATGCTACTTTTCCTTACTTACCTTTCTTGTGGACCAGTCCACAGACCGGACTCTGTGCAGCTATCCGCTAGAATACGGAAGTCTACTTTTTAAATATTTCATGGCAATGCCTTCAGCAAAGGCAGTGATTTTCCTACCCTTCTTGATTCTGCATCATTCAGATGCAAGTAGCCCGGAGGAAGATTGGCGGACACTGGCAGCTGCTGCTCAAATGTAATGATTCTCCCATCCTTCAGCAAAGGTACCCAGGCAAAGCCAACTGCCAAGACAATAATCAAGACGAGATGAGAGATGAGAGACGAAATTGCAAATGCAATTAGCTACATAAATCTCTGACTGCTGGGGAGCAGGGCGGGGTGACGATGTTTCCGGGGGTCTGTATATGGGAGTCCATGTGGTGTGGGCATCTGAACCCTGGGGAAGGAACAATGCACTTGGATGGCTTCCTAATCCCACCCTGTCCACTAACGTGTCCTCTACTCAACTTCCCGGACTATAAATTGGGAATGACACACAGTCTTCCCACTTCCTAGTTACTGAGACCCCAGAGAGAGAATATAGGAGAACACCTGAAAAATTTTTCAAGGGCATCGGTACCACTATCTTTACCCTTTGGGGAATAACTCATGGTAGAGTTATTTTTTTGAAAAGAGTCGGAGCTCTCACACCCATCCTTAGTGAGAGCACAGAGTCCAGGGTCTGGGACAATCTCAGGCAGCAATCAGTGTGTTGCGCATTTTCTTTCAGCAACCCAACGGTGAGGGATTATGGAAAATTAAGGTCACAAGTCAAGGTCAGGTTTTCCTGACGACAGAAGGCAGAGGGGTAGTAGCAGAATTCAGATGGGGCACAGCATTAAGACTTGAATCCACGGAGCGATTTCCCCCATCTCTGTATTTCCTAACAGTTCTGCTCAAAAGAGCTTCTTGGATTTCTATTAGAAAATTCATCACGTTCCAGCTAAAAAAGCCCGAGCCATCTGTATTCCTCAGCTGGAGCAGGGTCATTATTTCCATTATAGAGCCTACTACTCTGGGCTTCAAGGGTTTATAACTCAGCTGTAAAAAAGCTTGCTTGGGACCAAGTTTTGGCACATGAGTGAGGGTGTTGGCTGGAGGGCCCTTTTTGAAAGCCGTTGCCTTCTGATTCTTTTAAAATTCTTTGCGTAGTGCTCACTTCGGCAGCACATATACTAAAATTCTTTGCGTGAGTGTGTGTGTTTATACTGTGAACACAGAAGTCAACACAAATCTGGTTAGAATGTTTTCATTTGGCAAATGCTTTAATTCTTCAAAGAAGACAAATATGTTGCTTTCTCTAAGGAGACTGAATGGTTTTCTCAGACTCCGAAAGGCGCCTGAAGGCCATCTTTACTAGCATAACTTCAGAAATGGTTTACCCAGAGCTCTTCTCTTAAAAGGAGCAGACGAAAGTTAACACGAGCACATTCGGAGCTGTTCGGCAGGACTCTGTCAGGGTAGTTAACTGAAAAAATCAGACACGTGACCAAAGGTTTCTAGTCCAGAAAAAGAGGAAAAATCTCTTTCTTGTTCTTGGGTGAAAATTTTCCCCATAGATGTTTTTATTGAGCTAGAATTCAGATACCATACAACTTGTCTATTTCAAGCGTACTCATCAACAGTTTTTAGCATATTCACAAAGCCGGGCATCCACGACTACTACCTAATTCCAGAACTCTTCCATCACAGCCACAAAAGTACCTCCACACCCCTCAGAAGTCACTCCCTATTTCCCCTTTCCCCCAGTCCCTGGCAACCGCCAGTCTACTTTTGGTCTCTGTGGAATTGCTTCGGCAACATTCTTGCACCGTGAATTAATCAGAGCACAGCCAAGGGTGTCTCTCGGTCAAAACTCAGAGCCCTTGGAAGCTGGAAAGGTACGGTGTCGAGCACGTGCCTTCTGGCTCAGGGAGGTGAAGCCACTTACAGGTGGACAGTTCTACATGATGAGGGGCCCACGGAATAACCATCCCGTGTGCTACCGGGCCCTTGGCCCACTTCGGTCTAGGACTTAAATAAGCAAAGAGTAATTTGTCTTTCAGGACGTGCACTATCTTGGGTTCCTGTTGTTCAGCCCGATTTCTTCTCAATCCCCGCGGTCCCTTGCCCTGATCAAACTGCAGTTCCCGTGGAGACAGAGAAGAGGACCACGTGAGCCTTAAGGCCAACTTCCTAACACTTCAGTCTGGCTGCACGAACTCAATGGCAGTCCCAAACCTAGGATTCCCCGCCACCCCGTGGTTCTGCTACTTGCAAATTCCTTCTTTCCAGTGTTGACGCTTCAGCGCTAACTCCGAATTCTCGCTCTAGTTGCCAACCATTTGCCAGAACCAATATATTCTTCTTCTGCAATCCCTTTCTCTCCATTCCCCAGCTGCTGCCGTAGGGCGGCCCCCTTTCCTCCTGGACCTCTGAAGTAGCCCCTGACTGACGTCTCTTCCTTCTTTCTTGCTCCAACTCCCTCCGCCGTCACATCGCTGCCCAATGGGACTTCCTGCATTTACAGCCCTTCGATATTTCCATGCTGGTGACAGAATACAGTCAAATCCACAGCCTGGCATTCAAGGCTTTCCATGATCTGGTGCCTCCTCTTCAACCTGACATCCTGTTGATTCCTCTCCCAATACCCCGTACTCTGGTCCTACTGAACTTACACATGGTTCCCTGTCCATATCCCTCAATACTCGGCCTCTGGGCAAGCTCTTCTGTTGTTCTGGAATCTACTTTCCTGCCATCACTGTATTCTCAAACTCTACCCTGCCCCTTTAAGGCTTCACCCAAATACTACCTCCTCCTGGAAGCCTTCCCAGACTCTCAGCCACTAGTCCCTCCAACCAGTTGAAGTAGTAACTCACTCTTCCCTGAAATTACACAGCACCGCTTTTTCGGTAGCTACTACTTCCCGTCTTGTCCTATCATTGTCTATATAGATCTCATTTCCCCTGCTAGACCACAGGCTCACTGAAGACAAGATCTGTGTTTGAGTCTCCATTGTATTCTCCTTAGTACCTACTGTAATGCCTTGCACATAATAAATACACAGTCGTATTTGGTGAATGAATGAATGAATGAATGAATGAATGAATTTCCAGGCTAGCTTAGCTCTGAATCCCAGAGGCTGCTGACATTTATCTAGTGGCAGTGGCATACTCCATGTTTGTAGGGCCTCTGTGTTCGCCTAAGGATGCGTCCCACTGATTTATCTAAAGCTTTGCTGGATGGGACCAAGACTGACCCTTCACTACCAGCTCAAATTGACTCAAATTCATTAAATCTGTTCTGCTCTCACTAGAACCAGGTGGGTCCCCAATCTCCCTCTGGCTCAAATATATCCCTGGGCTCTGGGCTTACTTCCTACTTCCTTAGCGAGCCAAACTGGAAAGTTCTGGCTGCTGAGCCATTCTACTTAAAAGAAATGATACTCAAATGAACCTATAATTCATCTTTCACCGATGAACTTTTTAACTTGGAAATGTACTTTTTGGTGAGGGGAAGAAGTGGTTTGTAGCTTGAGGAAAAGAGGTTACGTTCTAGACAATTCCACTTCAAATAGCTGTAGAAAGAGACAAGCGAAAGAGTACACGTACCCGGAGTTTCCACTGTGTCCTGCTTTTTGGTTGTTCCCTTTGTGTTAATTTCACAACTCACGTGGTAAAAAGTAAAAAGCAAATGATGTTTTTGATGCAGGTGAATGGGAAGCTCAATTTTAATCTGAAATGACAGCAAAATCACACATCACATTTTGTTTTGTTTTCGTTGTCAAGCTGGACAGTCAGACCTTTAGTTCAATTTCATCATACTTTTCCGATGACATGTTTTTTTTCTAAACAGCAAGCCAAGTCATCGAATAATAGTTATCATTTAAATGTACTCTCAAGGCTTTTCCAGTCAGTTTCAATTTGACAACAATGGCCTCCTGGGTAGTGAGGGGTGATTTATGGCTTGTGCTGGAGAGTCCAAAGGGTTCTCCTGGAGACAGCTTTGCAGCAGATTTTCTAAAACACTGGATCGAAACCACAGCCTCACAGCCCAGGGAGAGTATGTGAACTCAATCTGAGTTAGTGAACACAATCGATCTAAAATGTGTACTGAATTTGAAAGGCTCCTTTTCTCTAAATTGTTGCCTTCCTTTGCGCGGGGAAAAAAAGAATTAAGCTTTGCAAATATACATGCAAAAACTCACTATGGTATTATGGTATCCACCAATTACAGTTCACATACATAGCCTTTGAAGAAAAACGCAAGGTAACTCTTGAATAAAAAAATAAAAATCATCACCCTTGGTACATGACTTTAATCCTAGAAACTGATACTTTAATACAAGCATCTCAAGTGATTTTCCAATCAGGACCCCACAAATGTCTTTACAGCCCCCCAGAAGTGTACAAAAGACAGATCGCAGATGTAACTGATCAGATGCGTGTTTGTACACCTGCCCGAGACACATGCAACCTCTTGCGATCTCTCGCTCTGTCTTGGTCAATATAGACCGAATGTCTGAAAAGCCCGTTTCTTTCGGGCCCCCCCAAGATAATGTGGATTACTCGCTACATGATCAAGTCTTCCGGAGTAACGGGTGTCCATGAGGGAGGGGGACATATTAAAACAGCTTGGTGTTGGACAACTGGCCTCATCATCATTCACGCAAGGCAGGGTTTTGGTGTAAGACTAATTTCGGTGGTAGGTATATTTTACCATGAACACGCCTATTGACGGCAGTCAGACCATCTGGGTGCCTAACGCTCTGCTGCACAGAAATATGGGCATCCTCCCTCCCCAGGGGGACAAAGCTGCAAGGCACTGCTCTGCTCCTCCCCACCCCCATCACACCAAGAGCGCTGGATAGAGAAAGGGAGGTGGCCTAAAGCTGGGCTACAATCCCCCCCGCCCATGACAGCAGGTGGATATGGGGAAAAACCGTGACAGCAGTGGGGATGGTTTCAGACAAAGAGCCCTGAGAAGCAGAAAGAGCCAAGCTTCCGGCCTGGGATGCATAGCCAGGTTCGTGGAGACACGTGGGAATCAAAAGCGGTCTGCAGATTTGGACAAGTCAGGGACACACCGACTGGAAGAGGCTGTGCCAGAGACACTAAGAGAGACAATGGCAAGTACAGAGAGACAAGAGATGGAGAAGGAAAGAGAGGCAGAGGCAGGGGCAGAGAGGTAGACTGGGGTGGACTGGGGCATGGAGCTTGACAGGCCGTCCCACTCCTCTTTGTCTATACCACACTGAGGCACTAGAGCGGCCGGCAGGGTTCCGGTGGCCCTCCCGCGCTGCTGTGTCTCTCAAAGCATTTCACTTCCACAGTGGCTACGCCCCCAGCCCCATGCAAAACCACAGGAAGAAAGATGTAGAAGGGCATTCAGGATGTCTCGTCTGAATTTCTTCTTCAAAAGCTGAGGAAATGGGAGACTCAGAAAAGGAGGAACTGACTTGCTCAAGGTCACGGAGCCAGCTGTCAAAGTGAGGCTAGAATCCTAGCTCTGGTCTCCTGTCTCTTCCCTACATGTTTAGGTCTCACCAGAGCCCCTTCCATTGGTGGGCGAATTCCTCCTTCATCGAAGGGCGCCAAGCCCTTCGCCTTGGTGTGACACTTTCTATCTTCACAGGACAAAACATTCAGGGACCGCAAGGGCAGAGAAAATGACGGAGATGAAGAGAAAAAGAAGAGCCACCACTGTGTTTTATGAACATCAGAAAAATGCGTTCTTACCTCATCATAGAACTCTGGATTCTGGTTGTGATGCGAGACAACAGCATAAGCATTTGTGGTAAAAACAGACCCTGCAGGTTTTCCGTAAATACACTGCAAAAGAAGGAAATGGAGTCACCCATCTCAGCGAAGGCCTTTAAATGTAACACAACGGAACCACATACAGTTAGAGGTATCCGTGAACCCACGGCCATGGCCAAGCCCACCCAGCTCTCACCGTGAGCTTGTAAATTCCGAATCATTTACAGTCACTCCAGCTACCACCCCAGACACCCTTGAACTTGGCCGCATGGATGCTTCCGAATTTCTCGTCCTCAAGAAAATGCACTTCCCATTAGCTGAGAGCAAGAAGTCAAACGTGGCTACTCATTTGGGAGGGGAACACTCTGAAACCAGATCTGGAAAGCTGACTTGTCTCGTGCCATTTGCCTTTTTTCCTAGGAAACGCTCCCCAGCAGGCAGTTAGCAGCATTTGCTGGACGCTCTGAGCGGCGGGCAAGGTAAGGAGCTAAACCACACACACACCAGCAGACACATTCCTAGCCTAAAGGCATGAAAAACTGCATGTCCACCCAGGTACAGACAGGCTTACTGTTGGCTCACTTTACGAGCCACGTTTTAAAAGTCACTGGCTTTCGGGGCGCCTGGGTGGCTCAGTGGGTTGAAGCCTCTGCCTTCAGCTCAGGTCGTGATCCCAGGGTCCCGGGATCAAGCCCCGCATCGGGCTCTCTGCTCAGCGGGGAGCCTGCTTCTCCCTCTCTGCCTGCCTCTCTGCCTACTTGTGATCTCTGTCAAATAAATAAAATTAAAAAAAAAAAAAAAGTCACTGGCTTTCTGTGAAACCCATAAAATAAATGCAAGGCTTTCTATGGTTCCACGGAAAGATCCATTTGCGTTTCTGGTGTGAGTTTTGCACTTCTACAGGCCTGATAAGCTCAAGGATAAATATGGAGTACTAATTGCCTCACCCTGTCACTTCAGAGCCAGCCTCTAGGCCAACTAAGAAATGAAATTCAGAACTCCCTGTGAATGCACTGCCAATTCTCCTGAAATACAGTTCTGGAGGCAATTTGTGGGAACTGTGTGGAGGGGTAAGCTAAGACTCTTTAAGGGTACGAAAGGACATTGCATGGGGGGAAAAAGAAGAGTCATTCTCATGTCCAGTGAGGAGGGAAATGCACCTAATTTGAGCCAGCTAATTCTTAACTAAGGTTTCTCAGTGGAAACAAACAAAACAAAACAAAAAACAAACAAACACACAAAAAAACACAAAAAACCAAAAACAACGAAACACCTCTTTTCAAAGCTGGGGTATATTAAACATACAGTCAATGGCTTAGTTAAGGGTTTCCAGGCTTTTTCCCCAGGAGGTCTGAGTGGAGGACTAGCTGTCATCTGTCTGATTTAGGCTCAAGCTAGAGAAGTAGGGGGCCAGCCAAACCAATCGTGACAGCTAAATGTTCTTGGAACTTTTCTTTCAGGCCTCTGATTAATATGCTCAAGAGTGAAAAGATAGAGGCCCGGTGACGTGAGAGGTATTTAAGGATTGTTCCATCAGAGAACACTAAGATTCTACTTGGCCTCCACCACGAATCCAAGTTTGGAGGCACCAGCGGAGAAGTCCTGTCTCAGATCAAAGCAGTCATGCTGTGCTTCTGACAGCTCGAAGCCTGTTCGGATTTCAAGGAGAAAAGAGTTTACAGTCCCCTGATGATACCATTAGAAACTATCAGGTCACAGGAGAAAATGACCTTGTGATGGCACATTAGAGCAGTGCAAAATCAAAGAGGTGCAAAAGCAAAATGCTGGTCTATGAAGCTTACCCATTTTTAAAGCTACACAAGCTCCTACCTTGTTTGGATATTTTTAAAATATTTTATCCTTATAGTTAATGTGTCAGAGTAGAAAAGGCAATAGCACCATCAGCTCTTGAGTACATTTTCTTTGTGGCGCTTCAAGAAATTAAACTTAGCCTATAAAACCACCAAGTACCAAAATCTTTATCTTCTTCTTTTTTTAAGATTTTATTTATTTATTTGAGAGAGGGCATGTGTGTGCGTACAATCAGGGGGTGGGTCAAAGGGAGAGGGAGAAGCCACTCCCCGCTGAGCAGGGAGCCCGATGCGGGGCTCGATCCTAGGACCCTGGGATCATGACCTGAGCCGAAGGCAAACACCCAACCCACTGAGTCACCCAGGCGCCCCCCAAATCTTTATCTTTACACTAAAAGCGTATGCTTTTCGAGATTATAAACAAACCTTTAGAGCGCTAGCGTCACTTTCATCTGAATCCCGGAATTCCACACACACCGCAATGTTCCTTGCCTAAAAATGATCAATCACTCAAAATGAGTCCTAAAACCAGAAAATTATGAATTGCATTTTATACCCCAAAATGTACAGTTTATACTGCTTACCTTGGCAAATGTTTTCTGGCTATCGTATTTTAATTGCAAGGGATATACATACAGATGGTTTTTGTAAACAGTAAATGGATAACAGTATTTTGTCATTTCTGGAACAAACTCTTCGACCTCCACAGTAATATTTTGACAATTCTTTTCGAAAGGCTTCAGGGGCACATACGAAGAAGTAATACAATCTATGCCAGAAGAAAGAAAACAGGCAAAGATAATACAATTTAGCAATCATGAACACATTCCTGCCTTTATAATAATATACGCAGACCGCGTTCTCAAAGAGTGATTTCACAAACAGAATTCTTAGTGATTGACAAAAAGTCATACAACCACTTTAAGCACCCAGAAGGACAAGATGGCGTAGCCTGGTACTGATTTGAGTGGGACCATCCAAAGCAGACACGACTGCTGGTTCATTCTCAATGTAGAGTGATTTGCCAAATATAACACATCATAATTTTTACAAATTTAAACTCTGCAGAGAAATCCATTACATTTTTTCCTCCTGTGGCTGCAATTTAGCTTTCACTGCAAATTTTTATTGGTATCAGGGAACTAACAGTGAATGTATGCCTCCAATTAGCTCATGGATAGTCACTCTGCAAAAAGTTAACTTGGTGCAGGTACAATTTTCACCAAGAAATAAGGGAGGACTTTGGAAATGACAGATCTTAGGATGTGTTGCCAATAATAAATTCAACACTCCGGAAGGTGAAAAGCACGAAGGCTCGGGAAAGTGTGGCAGCTGAGGTTATCCAAGCAGCCCTGGGACTAGAGGTGACTCGTATACTGAAGGAGCTCTAACATTGCTTGTCCCTGCTGCACTGCGGTATTGATGGAACAGGAAGACCCAGGAAGAGTCACACCTGAGGACACAGTGTTTTCTGCTGGGTTCGGGTTTCTCTAATTATTACAGTGATACTTAGAGTGGACTATCTGGAGACAAGTGATGGGTCCAGTGTCCAGACAGAACTACTGTTAGTATTTTGACATATTCTCTTCTCGTCTCCTTTTGATGTCTGTTTTACGTAATAACACACAAATTCTACTGTATATATGGAACTTGATCCTGCGTTGGGTTTTGGGGGGTTTTTTGTTTTTTGTTTTTTTGTTTGGCATTTGATCTAATGTTTTCTTCTGTGGACTCTAGATCAACATCATTCATGAAAGGCTGCGTGAAGTTTCCTGGTGTACCATCACGCCTTAACCACACCGACAGTGCTGGATTCTTAGGTTGTTTCCAATCTCTCTCCAAAATAAACAATGTGAAAAAGAACACCTTTGTGCATAAACTCCTGTCTACGTTCCAAATTATTTCTTTAGGGAAAAAATAATCCATTGTACTCTTAGGTGTTTTGGAGTGTGAATCAGGTGCCACGCCTCTGCTTATGAGCCTTTAGTGACCTCCTACAGCACGTGGACTAAGATCCAACCCTTTAAAGAGTTACTGTGGTCTATCCAATTTCCTGCAGAACTTCTCCTGCTTCATTCCCATCTTCATTGCTCCCACCACACACCACATTGGCTTCCTTTCTGCTCCTATGAACCAAGCTTGCTCCCGCCTCACGTTCTTTCCACATGCAACGCCCTCCATCTGGAACATACTGTCCCCAACCACCACATACTATCTCCTTCGCATTCTTCAGTTTCTGAGCCAGACCAAGACCTCCCTTGGCCACCCCAATCACCGACTCAAATTGCTCATTTGTTTTCTTATTTACTGTCTGTCACTCCTAGATGTTAATCTCCATTACTGCAAAGTTTGTTCAGTAAATGAACAGATAGAGAAAGGCTCAGAATCAAAATGCCTTAGTTCTAGACATCTGTGAACATCGATTACCACATCGTGTTCCTACTCATGACAGGTGATGGTGCCTGGCTAAAACCCGGCCAGCATTAAGACAGTTGCACTTGAAACACTTTTGTAAATGCGACAGAGGAGAAAAGCATTTTGCTACTTTAACTTGCATTAGTGGCATTATTACAGAGATTTGAACATTTTTCAAGTTTTTATTAGCCACTCCATTTTACTTCCTGCAAAGTGTCTTTTCTGTCTTCTGCCCATTCTTCTTCTGAGATCTTAGATCCTTGTCTTTAGAGAGGAAAAGAAACTCTCTTCCTTTTGGATTCCTTGATGGGATTTACCCAAGGCAAAAAGCAGCAGAAACTGACTAGGGAAGAGCCACGATAGGATATATTATATATGAAGCAGCATCTGATAAAATCAACTTAACACCCTTCCTAATTTGTAACTATTCACTATATGTGCTGGATTGAATAGTGTCCCCCACCCCCCAAAAAATTCATGGCCACCAGAACTTCAGAATATGACTGTATTTGGAAACAGGGTCTTTACAGGGCCACCTGGCTGGCTCAGTTGGAAACAGGGTCTTTGCAGATGTGATGGGTTAAGATGACATCATACTGCATCAGGGTGGGCCCTAAATCCAGTGACTAGAGAGTCTGCCTTAGAGCACTGAGAGGGAATGCAGCCCTGCTAACATCCTGATCTTGACTTCCAGCTTCCAGAACCGGGAGAGAATGAATCTGTCATCTTAAGCCACCCAGTTTGTAGGAGTTTCTTATGGCAGCCCTAGGCATTTAAAACACCGTGTAAACCTCAAGAAAGAAATATACTGAAAAGATTAAAAACCTGAGATTCAAATGTAGCCCTTTGAGGTTTATTTGTAACATATGAATTCTTACTTGATAATTCCACAGGAACACATTCTACTGTGATGTTGAGCTGCCCAGGAATAATCTGCAATTTGGTCTTCTCTGGCCTAGGTGTAAAATAAGAAATATTTTATACTTAAAAAGTTTATGATTACTGAACGCACTGGTTACCCTATATGCAAACTTCCAAATGCTTCCAAATCCAAAAATGCTCCAAAGCGTTCAGTTTCTCCCACATATGACTCGCATTCATCATATCAAGAAACTGTAATTCATCTATTTTATCAATTTACTACAGTAGCACACTTACTTCTTGTACTCTGAGAGCAACTTGAGAATGTCTTCATTTGAAAGCTTGCTACTGTCTTGTTTATACAAAGGAGAAAATCTCCCATCCAGATCCAGAGAACCTTGAGTATCTTTGAAAATGGGTCTAAAACAGCAAGAGAATTTTTTTTTTTAATTCTCAAGTGTTGACAAATTAAGACGAACTTACTGCTGGTGCGCATTCAACGTGGTACGACCACTTTGGAAAACTCGTTGGGTAATTTCTCCGGAAATTCAGCACACACCCACCCTCTGAGCCTGCAAGTCCGCTCTCGGGCATATTTCCACAGGACACCGAAATGTTCACCGCAGACTTATTTGTTATGTCTCCGAAAGGAAACAGCCTGGATATTCATCAACAAGTGAACGGATACACAGTTGTGTATTCAGACAGTGGGATACTACTCAGAGTGAAGGGCGGATACGTTACAAGAATGTGGATGAACCTCGAAGCCAAACTGAGCACAAGAAACCAAATGCGAAAGTACATACGGCAGGATTCCGTATGTAGGAAGGTCTAGAATAGAAAAAAGTCATCTGTAGTGGTACCCATCAGCATGGTGTCTGACTGATGGGAGTGGGATGGCTGCCTGGACAGGGGCAGGAGGAAACTTTCTGAAGTGTCAGACACGCTCCAGATCTTGGTTGGCGTGGTAGTCACGTGACTGGAAACGTTTGTGAGAATCCACCGAGCTAGATATATACAACACACGCATTTGAATCAAAGGTAAAGTGTGTCTCCAAGTTGATGACCATTAAGTTAAATCTTTAGGGTCAATTTATACAAAGTTTACAAGATATACGTGGAGTTTCCAAATACAAGTGTGGATGATTCCTTACCCCTCTTCCCGCTCCCATTTTTAAAAAAAGATTCTATTTATTTATTCGATGGAGAGAGGGCACAAGTAGGCAGAGCGGAAGGCGGAGGGAGAGGGAGAAGCAGGCTCTCCACTGAGCAGGGAACCCCACGTGGGGCTCGATCCCAGAACCCCGGGACCATGACCTGAGCCAAAGACAGATGCTTTAACTGAGCCACCCAGGCATCCCCCACTCCCTCCCATTTTTAGGCAACTTCTTACTGCTAAAATGGGCAGTAATGCCCAAGCCCCCAACACACTGGGAGCAGTTCTAGCCAAAAACAAAATTCCCCCCGGCCAAGCCTCCTAAGATGTGCTTCTAGGCATTAACTATGGTTCCTACTTCTAAGCATACCTCCTTTATTTCCAGTAAACAGGGGTTTAGCATACATCTTTAAAATACCCCAGGCAAGCCTTTACAGTGAGTTCTTGCTGCTGCTAATAGCCGAAACAATGCAGGAGGGAAAAGGGAGCCCAATTCCTCATCAGAACAGGGAATCAGAGCGTCTAGTTCAAAGGTTTTTAAATTAATATCTAAATTACTTTTTAAACTCATTTTTCTACTGACCAAACAGCATCGAACAGCCATGACAGTGGGTCGCGGGCTACTGTGGTCTGGCGTAGGCGGAGGTCACGTGCTGTGGGTTCAGATCCCGGCTTGGCCATGTGCTCCGTGAAGTTGGGCAAGGATTTTTTTTTTTTTTTACTCATTCCAGGGCTGAATTTCCTCCTCTCCCAGGCAGGAATAACAGTCCTCACCTCTCAAGAAGGTACATGTTAAAGCACTTAGACCACCGCCTTGTACAGGGTTCCCAGATAACTCTGAATAATCCCAACAGCAGCGACAGACTTCTCAGGCCAGAGCACCACTAAGGACGTGTCTGTCCACAAGCCACACTTCACCCCCGCCAGTGCCTAAACAGACCAACCTCCGCGACTCTTCGCCATTCACCCAACCGTGGTTATCTTTTTTTTTTTTTTTTGAAACTAGCCCACAAAACAAGGACAAGCATGCTTTTTCATCTACCAACACACAGTATGTTCTGAAAGCTTCCCCCAAATGAAATGATTATAAACAGTGACAGAAGAGTTAATTAGCTTAGAATCTCCTCCCCTCATGCTACTCCCCAACACCCACCGAACACAGTGGACTGAATTACTCAGAACATGGTGCCCTTTCCCCAGAAGTTTCAGTGAGCTGTACAGGCTATACCACTCACAAGCCGGTGAATCTGGACTTCAAAGGGGTGGGGTACAAGAAAGATATTTTAAGTCATCACTGTATGTAGACTTGCAAGAACTGGGGGTGGGGGGGAAGAATATAACCTACTGTAAGAGATGAACTAGAGATAACACCCTTCCACATACACTACCCGTGACGGGTTTCCCGCATTTGTCATCAGAAACCAAGTTTATTCATGAATGACCCGCTTGCACTTAACAACCGCATTCTTTTGCCTTCTCATTTTTAGTACGGTTTCCAGAAATATTCTAGGATAGCTTCTCAAAGCATAAACTTAGCCAGCTTTGAAACAGCGGGCACGCTGTACATAATTCGCTACAATCTCGGGTTTTCCGGGGAGAGCAAAAAAATTCCATTACTGTAGCAAATAAACTCTGCTTTAAAATGCAACAAAATTAAGTGGTGGTCAGATGGGGAACCGAGGCCAAAGCAAATTTCCCTGAAGCACCACAGATGAAGAAATGGAAGGTTCCTTGAGGCACGGCAAATTGCAAGAGAAAGGATTCTCATATCCCGCGGCAGAGTTCACGCCTGTGCCCTCCCACCTAAGTTCCCACGTGGAAAGCCAAACCCCAAAGTGCCAGCATTAGGAGGAGGGGCGTGTGGGAGGTGATTGGGTCAGGAGAGTGGAGCCCTCGTGAATGCGATTAGTGCCCCTAGAAGAGGCCAGCTAGATGAAGATAAAGGAGAAGCCAGCTAGCTGTCTGCAACCTCAAAGAGGCTCCTCGCTATCACCCGGTCATGCTGGCACCCGGACCTCCGACTCCCAGCCCCCAGAGAGAAATGTCTGCTGCTAGAGCCACTTGGTCCCTGAGAGGACCCAGCCACGTCCCAAGTGTCCAAGGACAGACCTGGCTTGTCAGAGACCGCCTGCTAAACACTGCCGGCAAGGATGACAGCCGTGAACTTTACAGATGAGTGCGAACAGAAAGGTCAGGATTATATCTGTACAAACCTGGCAGCCCAAGCAAAGGGCATTCTGTATTGTCCAAGGCGGCTACACACTTGTTTTGCTGTCCTGTGCACCTTCTGGGCCGTCTAGGGGCAGAAATAAGAAGACACACTAGTATGTGTTTGAACAACCAAAGACTCAGAGCACAGTCATTTCCCCCACTTACCGATGCAAAACATCCCAGTCTGGTGAAAGAGAAAAAGAAAGAGCCCCTAATAAAAACAAACACCACACGGCAGCTACCCACTTTCCACTAGAGTTCTCTTTCTTTCCTTTGTTTAAATTTAATTGGATTTTATTTTATTTTTTGGCAGAGAGCAAGCACAAGCATGGGGAGCAGCAGGCAGAGGGAGAGGGAAAAGCAGGCCCCCCGCTGAGCAGGGAGCCCGATGCAGGTCTCGATCCTAGGACCTTGAGGTCATGACCCGAGGCGAAGGCAGACACCTAACCGACTGAGCCTGTCCAGGCACCCCAAGACCAGAGTTTGGTGGGGTTTTTTTTAAAGCGTTTTGTGTTTCCTCATTAACAGAGCCTTCATCAGGATATCCAAAGATGGATGAAAAGAGGTGTAGGGCACGTTTTGTACCAAAGACCTCTACTGGGAAAATTTTGAGCACTTTCAATGCATATTTCCTTTTGCACATGAGCAGGCAGACACTCATTATTCTTGGGAGAAGTTTGTTCTGAATACAGTTGACCTTTTTACTCCCAAGATAAAAAGCCAAGTGACCAAGAGTCAATACAATTAGTTTGGTTGGGCAAGGAGCTGCTGTTTGCAAGGCGCTGGGAGCTGACGGAAGATTAACAGCCCACAGAGCCGAAACCAGCCGCGAAATGCTGGCTGGATGCTCATCCCCAGGGATGCAGAATGCTAGAGGTTCTTATCTACATCATTGAGACATTTCACTCCCACACAAATTAGTCACATGTCCCCTCGGCATCTTCTGCTCAGTAAACACTATTTGGACACACAACCAGATACCACGTATGACGGATCGACTCTTCGTAAATACGCAGTAGCTGCAGTGCCGCTAATGAAGCAGGCCACGCATGCTTTCGCTCTCTGGGCCTCCATTTTCTCATTTGTAAAACAAGAGGAAAGGACCAGGTCACTCATTTGCAGGAGTCTGGATTTCACGATCCAGAAATTTGGACGTTACAGGGGTCGCTGACTTTCACGTTGCCATCTGAAGACATTAAAAACAGTCGCTACTGGGGCGCCTGGGTGGCTCAGTGGGTTAAAGCCTCTGTCTTCGGCTCAGGTCATGATCCCAGAGTCCTGGGATCGAGCCCCACATCGGGCTCTCTGCTCAGCGGGGAGCCTGCTTCCCCATCTCTCTCTCTCTCTGCCTGCCTCTCTGCCTACTTGTGATCTCTGTCTGTCAAATAAATAAATAAATAAAAATCTTTAAGAAAAAAGAACAGTCACTACCATTTCATATGCCAACATTCCGTGAAAGACACACAGGCGTAGTAATGTTCAAAAGGGTAGGAAGAACAAAAATCTCAGAATAAAGGGACGGCCCCTCGAATTGAATTCACTTAGCTCCATGAATCGCTCGCTCTCTTGTCTTTCGTGTGCTTATCACAGACAGGGCTGGACCTCCCAGCTCTGACATTCTAGGGCTGAATGGAAGGGCTGGAAATAAAGAGTAAGCTATTGCCAAGGATATGGTGTCAATGAGCAGATGTCGCCTAAAAGCCTTTTGCTCTTACTTTGATAAGCAAGCAGCAATCAGACTGTCGTGTAAACAGAACATAAATGAAAAGGGGGGGGGGGGAGTCACATTCAAGCTGTAGCGCACACTCAAACGGCACACCGTATTTAGAGAACAAGGCTCCCTGGAGGGGTCATTAACAGCACCATTTAAAATATCAGCAAAAGGCAAATTTTACATTACGCCGAAATGTTCACAAACGAGCACTGTCACTACCTTTGCTGGGTCCGAATTTTTGATGTAGGGTTCCGCACAGTGTGCGATGTTTCCCTGGAGCACCTTTTCAATTCTTGCAACCAGAAAAATTTCTGGATGTGGATTCGTCACTGCGAAAATTCCCTGAGGGAGAAAGAATTACTCCCGTTAGACATTTTTATGTGACTTCATGCATACCATTGGGTGGTTGATGACTCCTAGTCCTGTGGTTAGCATCAAAGGGTGACCTTTGACACAGGGTCATGTGTAGGACCCTGAAAACAGACGGCCTTTCCTTTCACACAGCTCCTAAAGCTTCTTTCAAAACCGACCTGCTCTGGTCACCAACTTCACATCTATTTGTCCCTGAGGTACAGCTGTCGCCATTACCACTTGGCCTCTCGTGTTTGGCCGTGTTCGCAAGGTGCCTTTGCATACCTAATTAATACGACACGTATTGTTTGGCTTCATGGGCCCGTGCTGAAATAGCGCGCATTTCTCAAGTGGAACTGAATGTGCATTTTCAAACGTCGCTGCATGTTAACTCCAGAGCAATTCACCTGCAATTAATACTAATTATAGCTAAGAGGAAGCAAACGCTTTACTGCACTTAAAGAGCGCCTGCGCTTTTCAGGTGAGGAGAGAGAGTCCAAAAGTTGGTTTTTTCCTGTACAGTCCACTTAAGGGTTATGAACGTAGATGCAGCCAGAGTTACAGATGCTTTCTGGGCATGCGTGTGACACCACCGTGTCATCCACTGTCCAGCTCCTCCCAAGGAGACTATTTGCCAAAGAGCCAGTTAGTTGATTAGGTCTGTTGTTTAAAGGAGCACCACACAAATGAGTTCAAAGGGAAAAACCCATTCCTGGGATTCGACCAACCATTATTTTTCTACCTGGTGTATTACCAACTGTGTTCAGATCCTGCGTTCCAGTTTTCAGAATATTTCAGACGTATTATCTTTCCTGCTCTGGAGCAAGCACTCCACGGCTTCCAGGAAAGATGAGAAAACCCCGTGTGGGACCCCAAGTCATTCCCCACCCCCGCCAGAATCCATATATATAAGGATCTGGAATATATATAGATAGACCTATCTATATATATATCTCACTTGGAATGGCTGATTCACCTTTGAATTCCCAAGCAGTGAGCAGGGAAGGAAGTGGTTAAAAACTACTCGGGAGTTAACAGGTCCTGGGTTCAAACCTCTGGCTCTGCCATGTAGGGGTGGAGGCAAATCCCCATCCCGTGTCTACACCTCAGGTTTCTCACCAAAAAAATGGGGATGATGAGAGTATTAGCTACTCCAAAGACTTCCTGTATGGATTCCTTGTACTGCACACTAGGAACACTCAGTTATTACTTGAGTGGCCCGGAACACTCACAAGGCCACGGAACCCGATTCCTGGTACTCCCAGGAGCAGGCCACTTGGGTGGGGAGATGCGCCTGGCAGCCAGTCCCTACTGACATTGTCACCTAACTGTCCTAGACGGTTTTGTGCATTATCTTCCTTGATCTTCAGGAAAAAACCCTCGAATGCAGGCACTTAGGATATACCCATTTCACAGATGAAGAAACCGAGAGCTTACAGAAGTTTATGCTGCAAGCAGACAAGGAGCTTGTGGCCGGGGCTTCCAGACTATACATCCAGCCCACGTTATGCTGCCTCTGAGCCCTGAGGCCCATGCAGCCGACATTTCACATGATGACAGATGAGAGCAGCAATACTGATTTTTGCTACAGCTAATGTTCACTCATTTTGAAAACTCTGACAATGGCTAAGAGCAAGGTGCTTTCACTTGGATATCTGTGATCACCATTACTGCGCTCTATTGCTGGTCATGTCATGCTGAACAAATATGGCGGCCTAGCGCCGTGCCTGGCCCTTTCTGGGAACTGTGCACTTTGTCAGAGCCTTATAGCTGCCCCTGCACGCAGGTACTATCGTTTCCTCCTGTTCACAGATAAGAATGCTGAGGCATCGAAGCATTCATTTTTTGAAACGACCAGAGATTCCAGGGTAAGGGGACACCATCAGCGCTGTTCTGCCTTTTGTCCCAGTCAGCTTCTAGCACTCTCCCTGTCCCCAGAACACAGAAGGGTAGCCAGAGAGCGCCCGGGAATCCCCATGTGGCCCGGGAGTCTGGCCCTTGTAGACAAGGCCTCTGATCCTTTTCCACCTAGGAGCACGGATGCAGCTGCCCCCAACCCTCAGGGTAATTCTTACCCCCTTGCCTGCCCCTCTCCCTCTAAAGAAGGGGTGAGGCCCCCTCATCCCAGTCCCCAACACTTACAGAGCCCACAGCATGGCACGGCTTTGCAGGGGAGATGCCATACCCCTTCACCAGGCTAATAACAGCTGCCCCCAGGGGGAAGCCCACGGAGTCACAAGGAGGTAGGCCTCCAAGAGTCAGCATCTCCCCCACAAGCCCAACCTAAAGTCAATCAGGTCTGACCTTGGGAGACATGGGGGAGCTGAGCTCTATCAAGGCTTCTGGGAAGAAAATGCCAGGCAGCTGAGAATAAGGGTCACAAGGGGGCAAAATCACTCAATGGATCCAACTCCCTCCTTTCCGGGGGCCACCCCACTGTTCTCAGAAAGCCACTAGAGAGAACGACTCCAGTGAACAGATGGGGAAGGCCTAGGATGGCCCCCAGACAACCACCATCCACCAAACTCTTACTATAGATTATGCTGCTGTTCGAGCCGCCTTGCTGGAAGGGCTGCGGCCACCAAGACAGCCCTTTCTGGGAACTCTGGGGAACTGGGCCTTCTCCTCTCTCGGGTAACACAGAAGCAGTATACCACAGGGGTAAACACCTGGCTTTGAAACCTGCTAGACCTACTTTCAGGTCCTGTTCCTCATCTAAGTTCTGTGACCCCGGGGGCAAGCTACTGGACGGCTCTGTGCCTTCATTTCCTCATCTGTATAATGGGTATGGTAATAGTACCCACCTACTTTGCTACGCTGTTATGAAAATAAGGGCCTTGATAAAGAAGCTAGAGAAATACAGTGGCACGTAAGAAGTGCTGAACTTGGGGCGCCTGGGTATTTCATTGGTTAAGCATCTGCCTTCAGCTTGGGTCATGATCCTGGGGTCCTGGGATCGAGCCCCACATCAGGCTCCCTGCTCTGTGGGGAGCCTGCTTCTCCTTCTGCCCATCCTCCCATTCATGTACTCTCCCTCTATGCTCTCTCTTGCTCTCAAATAAATAAATAAAACCTTTAAAAAAAAAAGTGCTGAACTCGCCGTCATTGCTAAAGAACGGGCGAGCTGGGATCCGGGTTCAGATCCACCTACATTCAGTCTTTCTCCAACACAGCACTGCTTCCTCCCCCTAAATGGGAAGAAGTTGAGGAAAAAATTTCTCCAGGGCCACCTGGGTGGCTCAGTGGCTCAGGTCATGATCTCGGGGTCCTGGGATGGAGCCCCGCATCGAGCTCTCTGCTCTGCGGGGAGCCTGCTTCCTTCTCTCTCTCTCTCTGCCTGCCTCTCTGCCTGCTTGTGATCTCTGTCTGTCAAATGAATAAATAAAATTTAAAAAAAAACTTCTCCAAAATAAAATGTTCAACTAGTTGAAGTAAATGACCACTTCCCAGTTTCATCAGTTGGTCTGAAAAGATTGCAAGATGATAAAGCCATCTGAGGCCACCGTCCCTCGGGTCACCTTCCCATCACTCCTCTATTCTTTTCAGGCTTCTTCTCCCAAGCCCCACATCTCCTGCGTGGCCCTCTAAGTTAACTCCTGCCCTCCCAACCCCCCCATGTGTTCCGAACACCTCCACTATCATTGCACAATAGGCTACAGCATGGAATTTCATTCTGCTGGCCATTGCTGACTGGAGTCTTGGAAACAGACCTAGGTTCCAATCCCGCCTTCTCCGCATTCGGCTGCGTAATGGCGGACGGCTTCCTTCACCTCCTGATCTGCCCTTTCCGCCCCTCCAAAACAGCCACAAGTGCACTACTTGACTATGACGATTAAATGAAATGTCAATGGAAAATTCCAGCATACCGGAGATACTGAAAAAACTGTTGATTTTCTTCCTGACCTAGATTACAAGTGGGATAAAGCCCATGTCCACAAGTTAAACTCCATGCCTTGAACATACAGCTAAGTACACCGAAGAAATAAAGTAAACACATCATTGGCTTAAAGGGGCTTATTTGATATGGTAGGGATGCCTGGGTGGCTCAGTCAGTTAAGCGTCTGCCTTTGGCTCAGGTCATGATCCCAGGGTCCTGGGGTCGAGCCCCGCATCAGGCTCCCTGTTCAGCAGGGAGTCTGCTTCTCCCTCTGCCTGCTGCTCCCCCTGCATATGCTCTCTCTTTCTCTCTCTCTCTCTCTGACAAATACATAAGTAAATAAAATTTAAAAAAAAAAGAGGTGACAAAAAGCTACCACAGATCCAGAGTCCAAGGAGGGAAGTAACTGCACATGCAAAGTCTTCCCCCACCATTTAGCAATCTGTACCAATGAGCATAATCCTGAATCCAAAAAACCCCAATGCTTGGTATTTATTCTAAGGAGATAATTCAACAGGAGAGCTAATGAGCATACACAAGGATGTCCAATGTAGTGTTATTTACGATATCCCAAAATGACAAATATCCCAATGAGTTAAGTTCATGGAATATGACATTAGCCTTTCTGAATGTGAGTGATCCAGAGACACTGATCCAGAGATACTGATCCAGGATCCACGTGATATGAAACAAATACAGCAGGTATAAAATGGCATGAACAGGATCTAGTTTGTATAAGAACATACGTAAGATTTATGTGTTTATATATATACAGATGTCTGGAAAGAGGTTGGCCAAAATGTTGACACTTCTTGTTTATGGGGCGTGGCGACTTTTTCTTCTTTATGCTTTTCGTCTTGTTCAAATCTTCTACATCTTAATACATTTAGCTTTATAATCAGGAAAAAAAAAAGAACCACCTTTTCATCGGCGGGGTGGGGAATAAATCTTACAATGTGAACTGCTTTGTTCTTGTGCCTCTTTCAAGTTTCAATTCTGTCACAGTCTAGTTTCCTTTTAGTTGCAGAAGTCGAGAAGGAAGACTGCCGATTCTGTTCTGCCTAACCTCTCATGGCCTGCAGGGAGGTCAGAGGTCAAAATGCAAGGGAAGCGTCAGGCTCCTTCTAAAGGGGCCTCTTTGCACTGGACAGGACGGAGAGCACAGCATTGCGTATGTGACGGAAGCAGTCCCCTCCCACTGCTTTTCAACCAGAACTCCTCGGATAAAGAGCCTTTATGCTCCATTAAAACTACCTATTCATGGGGGGGTCAGCATGAACACTGCCCGCTCGCAAACGAAGATCCCCAAATTCCGGACAACTTGGCCACTGGGAAGAACGATATTCTGGAGGAATTTGACCGTCAATGTGGGACGTTTTGCTGTGTTGGGGGAGGGGGGGTTAGGCAGGCCAGGAATTTGAGGGACACAGATCTAATGGCACCTCAGCCAGGGGTGTAGCCAGACACACAGAACCCCTATCCTGTACTCAAATCTGGCAAAGATACAGCCTCCAATCTGTGACGGGTCACAAGACTTTGCCCCGACAGGGTGAAGTTTCATTTAGACGGGCACCTTCCCTTCCCTGCCTAATTTCCTTCTCTTCCTTGCACTCACTCAGAACTCCATTCTCTGGTCAGCAGCCAGGCTTCGGCTAAAGTTCTGCAAGGGGTTGCTTTTTCCTCTGGTCCTAAGGAAAAATCCAATGGTGTTTTAACAAATATCTGGAACTAAAGACGGCGTACCAAGACAAAAGCCAAAACCCAAACCTGGCCACCTACTCCCAAAGGAGCGGGGAATTTGGGAAGGGGGGCAGGCTACGGCAGGGTCCACTTTTTTCTTCAAAGAAACAAGCCTTCCAGGCGTTCCCCTGCCTTGCTCACAAGTACACACAGGAGTTGGGGGTGTGCGTCTCTGTGTGACCTACATTCAGCTCACAGAACACTTCCTCTGAGACTCACATCACGGTCCCACTGAAAATGTTCCTTTGCTGAGGCGTAGCTAGCCTATGGGGTTTCCATTCTGTCCCTGCCGCTTCGGTCCCCAGAAAAATCCCTAGCCACAGACCTTACGGGAGATGGAATGCCTGGGAAAACATCGGTCTGAGCGGGCGAAATAACCCATGGGTGTGTTTCGGTTTCTTCTCCAGGAGGCTACGAGAGGACTCTTTACCTGCTTTATGTAGCGTAACTGAGACTCAGCAATTCCATGAATAAAAGACTCCGGGGAGGAGCTTTTCAGGCTTCCATCACCGGCCAGCTGGGCGGAGGGGCCCCACAGCATCTCGCGGACAGATGGGGGATTCAGGTCTACGTGGAAGTCGGCTGAAATCTTGCAATTGTTCCTTACATCAAATAAGGCGAGATTGATAAAGAAGGGTTCAACCTGGGAACGAAAACAATGACATCTGGAAGCGAAGACTTGTCGGGGGGGGTGGGGGAGGGATGCAAAATGACAAAACGATGTCCGGATTCCACGAGGCTCTGTGACTGCTGTTCCTTTCTGAGTTCGGCTAAAATTGCATTAGGGCTCGTTTGCATATAAGACAGAGTGCTCTGAAGTAACAGCCTATCAAATGTTAACTTCTGCTGGGTATAGGTCATTTTGCAAGTTACACTTTCTTTAAATGAGGAAATTTAAATCAGAAGCCACATTTAAAGGACATCAATTGTTCTCTGAATAACATGTAATCGGGTTTACTGAAATCGCCGAAAAACAATGCCAATATTATCGAATAAAAATGAATGTTCCCTTTTGTTATGTTACAGCTTACTAGATTGAACCTTTAATAAGAGCGAATATCAGTCAACATCAAATTACTTGACAAAAGCTTTGCCCCATCAGCGGTTTCGGAAGACACAATTCCTCCCTACAGACAGCATTTGAAGGCTGGTCACAAAGAGAAATTTCGTGCCAAATGGTGTAAAAATTAACCCTTTATACACAGGAAGTCTGCTAGTGCATTTTAGCTGCTCTGGAAGAAAATAAGTCTTTACTGCGGGTATTTGTCAAAGGTAAAACCAGAATGAAAAAAGAAAGATGAACACAGGGGCACCTGGGTGCCTCAGTCGTTAAGCATCTGCCTTTGGCTTGGGTCATGATCCCAGGGTCCTGGGATGGAGCCCTGCATCAAGCCCAGCATCAGGCTCCCAGCTCAGCTGGAAGCCTGCTTCTCCCTCCTCCCTCTCCCCCTGCTTGTGTTCCCTCTCTCACTGAGTCTCTCTCTGTCAAATAAATAGATAAAATCTTGGAAAGAAAGGGAGGAAGGAAGGAAGGTAGATGGATGGATGAATGCAGGCTCTTTGCCGTTTTTTACATTTATAGTTTCAAGTGTTTCTGAGTAACTCAAATGATCCACGACAGCTCAAGGTTGGAATTTGCTGTGAAGAACAAAATGAATTCACTCTAGGAGGACGGAGGGCAGCCGACTGCACAGCATGTGTGTCCCCGCCTGGTTTTGGGGTTCCTTACTCATTGCGATGAGCCAACCTCACAGAAGAAGTCACAGTCTCTGGCAGAATTCCCAACTTGGAGGACCATCCAGGTTCAGGGAACATGTCCCTTTAGAATGTCAAGAGCCTACACTATCTGCATTTTAAATTGGTTAATGTGGCCATGAATCCTCTCAGGATGAAGACCCATTCATATTTTGGCAAAAGAAAGACAC
This sequence comes from Enhydra lutris kenyoni, assembly GCF_002288905.1. Lineage (NCBI taxonomy): Eukaryota > Metazoa > Chordata > Mammalia > Carnivora > Mustelidae > Enhydra > Enhydra lutris. The sequence goes on along the minus strand of NW_019154137.1, from coordinate 2,088,761 downwards.
GTATGAAATGCCTCCATGTCAAATTTATCACAGTACATAGCTATGGAATTTTCATCCCGTAAATTACTTCCAGTGATTAAAAAAAAAAAGCAAAGCGTTTCCTTAATGCACTGGTTTAAGGTGGAAGGAAAAGTCATACATACATTCGTGGGTGGTCCTTTTACGTTGTCTCCAACTTGACCCAAGATATTGAAAGTTAAATCATGGCAATTCACCAGGAAACGTTTATTGCACTTTTCCTCAAATGGCTTTATATCAGGTTCAATTCCTGAAAAGTCCAACCTCTACAAAACAGATGATAATAAATCATGTCAAAAAAACAGGATTCATATTAATATAGATCTATAAGTAAAAACTGCAGAATCCTACGGTTTCTCTACCCATTCTTTGTTTGAACCCTTTTATTCATTCAATAGGTCTTTCTAGAGCTCTCATACCAAAGTTCAAACACTGACAGAGAAATCCTACAGGGAAATGATAAGACTCTGATCTAAAGCAGGGAAGAGTCACAAGTCTGTACCCTGGCCTATGAAGCCTTATATGACAGAAGTCCCTACCCCCCTCAGCATCTCTGACCTCATCTCCCACAACTGCTGCCTCCCCTCCACCCCCACTCTCTGTTCCAGCCACACTGGCCTCCTCAGTTCTTTCCCCAACATACTAAGTACACTCCCACCTCAGGGCCTTTGCATTTGCGGTCTGGCAGACAGACACATGGCTCACTCCCTCATTTCATTCATGTCTCCTTATCAACTGGCATTTCCACAGAGACCTTCCTTAACTCCCTAAGGGGACTGCACACTCTGACAGTCTATACTCCCTTTCCTTGATTTAAGTCTTCTGACATGACTTTTTCATATGTCCTTAGTTGTTATCAGTCTTCCCCACAAAATACATGTTCCAGTATGGTGGAGATGGTGTCTTCTGGGAGGTCTACGGGAGGCAAAACGGCCGTGAGTGGAGACAATAGAGGCATCAAGAATAACACGATGGTCTCTAACTTAGACAATTCAACTATGGTGTCACGACCTTGGTTGCGAGGTAACACAGAATGGCAGATACGGAGGAGTGGAGATGGTGAGCTTCATTCGCGATGTGTCCAGTTTGAGGTGGACTAAGTGGTTGGGAAAACAGCAGAGGTCTGGGTTAGGGATCTGAATTAGGGAGTCAGTGGCAGCTAGACCCTGGGGACCACCTACATTTCAATGATGACCTGAGGGGGACGCATCTGCTTCGAAAAGGGATAAACACTGAGCTCAGCTTCTAACAGAGCTGGGGTATGCCCTGACTGCCCCAGAGATGTATTTGTTTAATTATTAGTATTTCAAAAAAGTTTTTTTTAAAAGTTTTAAAAACAGATATTAGGAGTCAAGGATTCCTCTCAGGCGGGGAGGAATCTGTCCATCCTCAAAGAAACTTCAAGAATCCTCCTCCTCAGCTCACACAGTTCAGGCGATCTGAGTTCCTCTGTTCCTTCTGAGTATCTGAACACATTTTAAGTTCTGCTCACAAATGGGAGGAAAAGCATACATTGTGGGGCCACTTACTATACTTTAAGACCCGAGACAAGGGAGGAGGGAAATGATTGGGTGAATCCGAATAGAATATACCACCAATACAGAAAATTCAAGGTGAGAAACACAAGAATTTTTCTCAAACTGCCTAAGTTATTCGAGCCAAAACAGGTATTGTGCCGGAAGAGCCTTGGAAAATTACAGCTGTTCTGACCTAGCCTGCACTGCTGACAAAATCCTCCTTAGAGAGGCCTAAGTACAATATTCATACCTGAACGCGCCATCGCCCCCCACCTCCAAAGTCTATTTATCTATAAACTGAATACAAATGTGTGGGACTAGATAGCTCCCTCTTCAGCTGGCAGAGGCCAGTCATTGCCATGGAGATCAATTCTCATTTCCGCCCATTTATCTGCTCTCCCTTCTATCTTATTCAGACAGTGGAATGTGAAGAGAAATGGAACTACCCCAACCCCCAAATCCTTTCCCTTCTGAGGCTCGTGAGTCCCAATGCTGGGACGCCGGGCTTTCCCCAGGAGTCCCGAGCTGGAGCCATCTCCTTTGGTCAACCGGTGTTTCCTGATTCTCGAAGGTCTGTGGTAGAAAGATCTCTCTCTAAACATCATTCTGTGGTCAAAAGAGAAAGCTGATACCCTAGGAGGGCACTTCACCTAGAAAAGGCACTCAACGCGTACAGCATGGATTTCTCTGCGAGGACAGTGCCTTCCGGAATCAACATTACATTCAACTGTTCCGTGCTGTAAAGTTTCATCAGAGCTCTGAATTCCTCACTGGCTGTCGTAGCTCTCTGATAAGTGATGTTATGTTTGAGTTCAGTTCCATGACCACAAGAACACTGTACCACAAAATTTTTTAAAGACACTGGATTGAGTTTCAACCACAGTCAATCGGCTTCTTTGTATACAGTGAAAGAGCCTGACATGTCCAATTAAAGCCCAATCATGGAGGGGTTTGGGGGTGGGGGGGGTGCGGGGGTTGGTTCTATAAAAGGCTCAGACTTCTCAGACTTGCCTGGAACAGGCAACTTTCTGAATGAGTGTCTTAGAATTAATGGTCTCAAGACCAGCTGTACTTTTTTTTTTTAATCACCTAACTTATAAAAACAGTATCATACTGCTATGGAAAAAAGTAGGACATGAAACTTCATTAAAAATATTTTCCCCCAAATAATTTTATTTTCTTATGTGGTATTTTTATTAAGGAAAAATGTCTGCATTAAATATAGACTATATACTTTTCCCATTTCAAAAAATAAAACTTAATTAGAAAACCACTGGAAGCAGAAAGAAACGACAAAATCAGTCTTCCTCCATTACATTTTTACAATCTATTTTCACTGAGAAAAAAAACTATTAATGTATGTATAATGCACGCTTTTCTATTTCCAAAAAAAAAAAAAAAACCTCCAAATTTTCATTACAAATCTCATGGAGGAAAAAATGAAAAAAATTTCACCTTTCCCCAAATAGTTTCATTTTTCTCGTGAAACATGCTCAGAAAAACAGGCATAAGACTTACATACAGTTGAATTTCTCCATTTAAATAAATCAGTAATTCGATCAGAAAATACAGAATTAAATATGAACCACATAGATCTTAGCACAAAGAGGGCCTCACTGTCCCGAAAGAGGTTGAGACACACAAATGAACATAAGCCTGCACTTCCCGGCACCACTTTCCACTGAAAGTGGGATTGAGCCGGACACGAACATTAACCCAGTTCTGAGGCCTCCCTCAGGAGGAGGAAATAAACCACACCCCTCGTATGACTCGGTGTTCTTCATACTGCAGATACCGCTACTACTAGACTGCGCTGGTATTTAACGGGTTAAAAGCGCAGGAACCATCTTTAAATGTTCTCTCGTTTATTTCTTTAGAGGAGACCAGGTGACAAGAGATACAGGCAATGGAGGGGGAAAAAAAAACAATGTGTAATCAGTCCTAAACCATTTGCACCTGTGCTGGTCTCTTGCCGGACGTCAGTTAAAATACCTGTTCGAAGTGAACACGACAAATAGAAAGCAATAGGTATTGCCCAGAGCTACAGAAATCAGCGATTTCCACATTTCCCAGAGGTTGTTTATCTAAATAAGTGACAATTCTCTGGTTATTTAAAGAAATGTGTCATTAATACCTGGACCTCCGAATCAAAAGAAAAGAGATTCTGTCTTCCGTCTCCTCTACTGAGTTTGTTCAGCTGTTCAGTTTCTCTGCCATACTAAAATTAAAAACAGACACACCAAACATTACTTCGTTCCCTTCAAAAGAGTCCTAAATAACATTTAAATAATTAGCTCGTGCAGGGCACCTGGCCGGCTTAGTTAATCTCAGGGTTGTGAGTTCAAGTCCCACGTTGGGTATGAATATTACTTTAAAAATAAAAGGTATCTTGGGGCACCTGGGTGGCTCAGTGGGTTAAAGCCTCTGCCTTTGGCCCAGGTCATGATCTCAGGGTCCTGGGATCCAGCCCCATATCGGGCTCCTTGCTCAGTGAGGAGCCTGCTTCTCCCTCCCCCTGCTACTCCCCCAGCTTGGGCTTTCTCTCACTCTCTGTCAAACAAATAAAACCTTAAAAAATTATTTAAAAAAAAGAAAAAATAAAAGGTATCTCATCTGGAAAACTACCATCGGACAGATCTTCAAAAATACACTATTCCCCATCTCCATTTACTCATTTACTTGAGATGGATAAAAAATACGCTTGCTGGGTGAGAGTCACCATCACTAGGACCCATGATAAGCTACAGACCAGGTTCTTAACACTTTCTATGTGTCTCTCCTAACAACAAGAATATTGCTTGGGCCATAGGAGTACAAAAAAGGAATCCAAGAGATCTGAATGCAAAAGAAAAATAAATGACAAAACACTGTCTCTTCCATCACCAGGGTGCCAGCCATGAGATATTATACATAATTCTAATTCCATCGCTTTAGGAAAAACACAGTGGGCTGTACAGCCTGGAACAGGAATGTCGAAGACTCAGAAAGGATACGTTAACATCTACAAAATCATACAAAACCTAGATCAGGGGATGGTGAATATGTTCCCAAGTTTTGGAAAACAACCGTGAAGTGTAATTTTTTAGTTAAGAGAAGGATAAATTTAAAGTAAAAAAAAAAAAATTAAATAAAGTAGAAAAAAATAACTTCTAAGCTTGTGTAACTTAGTAGTCTAGGAAGAAGAACAAAGTAAAAAAATATAAATAGGTTTAATGAGGTATTTAAATGAATAAATGAGTTATAACCTATTCTACTATAGTATGGAGTCCACATAGTTAAATATGTAACCTACTAACATAGGTATGATAATGGCCTCTACATTTTCTAAATCAGCTCATTTCGAACTCCAAAGAGCAGAGTAGGAATAAATAACACAAACGATGTCCAATCACCAAAATCTTTATCTGATGAAATTATTCATATATATATTTGTATGGATTTACATATAGACTATGTGATTTTCATATGAAGTTAACATATGCAAATCATTAGATTGAATGTCCTGTTTGATTTATATCAATATCCCCTTGAATAAAGAATATTTATCTTATGAATGACATATAGTAATTATGCTGAGTAAGAAGGAACATCAGTAACGTCACAAAAATCTAGAAGTACCTCCCAATACCTAGAGAAAAAAAATAATAAGATTTTCCAAACCGTTAGTTGGCCCTTACAGGTCCACCTTTAGGAGCATAACTTTTCTCTTACCATCTCTACCTGTTTCACTAATTTCCTGTGGTTTTTAACTTCGAAATGACATTGCCAAATGGACTCCAGTGTTCAAACTTTAATAGCCAATCTTGCATTGTCTCAGCTGAAAACAAGTTTGCATAAGAAAGACGTACCTTCATCAGCTCTGGATGCATGCTCCTTTCCAAACTGGCCATGATGTTCTCGGCTTTTCCTTGGCTGCTAGTTTCATCTTCTGCAAATTCATTAAAAGCAGATGTTCCGAACCATGCAGACCATTACTAATCACCTAAGAGGAACAGCCTAACTATCTCTCCCACCCCATCCTCTCCTGCTAGATTTACTGCAAAGAATTCTGATTATGAAAGCACAGGGAAAACCTTAATGGACTTTTGACAATCTGCCATGAATTCCCTATCTGTTTTAGTCTGGTTATATCTCATGTGTCAGAACCCTAGGCAGCATCAACTCTTACCAAAAAATAAAAAATAATAAAAAAGAAAATCTATCAACCTCCATAGTTATTTCTAATGAAGAAGTAGGTCAACCTCCAAGATTAAGAGTTCTGGACCTACCCTACGCAAAGGACATTCCCACCGATTAAAGATAAGAGCTTTACCTCAATAATGAACCATTTAAAAATTCTGACCTTGGGTTGTTTCTACCGGCTCCTTTTTCTCTTGCACTAAACTGTCAGTATTGATCTGAATAATCTTCTTCAAAGTTAGCAACCATTCCTCCATTTCCTGCTCGGTTTCAGCGGCTAGATAATGGCTATACTTATCCAGCATCTTCAGTTCAAATGCATGACGGCGCATTTTGGGGCACTAGAGGAAAAAAAAGAAAAAGTGTGTGTTCGGTTAGTCTAGTTAGCCTTTCCGTATTAGACTCCACTCGTTTATTTATTTTTACCTCAGCTCAGCTCATACGTACGTCAGTACTCTCATGGAAGAATTGCTTCTTTCAACAAGAAACAGAAACTTCCAGACGATGAAGAACCGTGTCAAACATACCTTTTATATTCCCCCTCACTACTGAGCAAAGCAGTCTGTGCACAAAGTTGGCATGAGGTACTACCTGCTGACCAAGTATTACCAGGTAAGGCCCTTTCCCATCCTCCACATCTAGAGAATCCCACTGCCACTGTAAAAATCAGCAAACGTTTGCAACTATTTCTGCCCTGCTGCAAGTTTGTCTTGCATATTTATAGATTTCCAAACTCAGCCCTTGAAAAGAAGCTCTAATGGGATTTGAAATAAACCTGGTATTTGTTTCATATCGCACCATAAAACGCACTACCGATACCAAGTTCATGGTCCCCCGTGTGATGTGAAGCGCATCAGATTAGCATAAAAAAGGACTAAAGTGGGTTCACGAGACGTGGCAGCTCTTGGTAAAAAACATGGACATGACCTATGCCGAACGCTAGCGCAGAAGGAAAACAAAAGCCGCCTCCTTTGCTCAAACACGATGACGTCCTCTCTTGTACTACCACCTTGTCTGTCGTGCCAAAAGAAATGACACACTCTTCCCCCTCCCAAACACCTCAGCCTTAATTTCAAGAAAGGCTCTCGAATCCAGAACTTCCCACTCCGCGGCCATCATTCAAGAAGGACCCAAAGAAGTGACCCCTTCTCATCTTCAAAGTAGGTAAAGGATGAAATTAAACGGCTGTAGTAAATCCTCAAGATTCATAGATTTGAAAATATTTGGGAGGACGAATCATAAATAGATGGAGAAAGCAGAGGCTGGGAACACTAGAAAGGAAGGGCAATCTGGACTAGAGCTAATTGAGAAAAATGGAATCGTGTGCCTTCTTTCTTCCAGTAAGCTAAGAAGGCTGTTTTATATATATATATATATTTATTTATAGAAATACTTGTATATTTTTTATATTTTATATATAAATTTTTATGTTTTGTATATATTTATATATATATTTATACATTATATTTATATAATAAATATATTTATAGTATACATTTATATATATATAGGCACCTTTTAGTCACATAGATCTTTATTTTTTTAAGTATTTTTTATTTTTTTATTTTTTTTAAGAATTTATTTATTCATTTGACAGAGAGAGAGATCACAAGTAGGCAGAGAGGCAGGCAGAGAGAGAGGAGGAAGCAGGCTCCCTGCTGAGTAGAGAACCCTATGTGGGGCTCGATCCCAGGACCCTGAGATCATGACCTGAGCTGAAGGCAGAGGCTTAACCCACTAAGCCACCCAGGTGCCCCTTAAGTGTTTTTTATTTGATCCACACGACAATCTCATTTGAGTGGGATTAATAATAAGTGAGATTCAGTAGGATTAAAAATAAGATTCAGGCAGGACAAGGGCCCTGAACCAGCACCTCTCAACTCACCCGCAGCTAGGCATTCCTTAAAGTCAGCCCCCACCCAGGCTCCGTAGTAATGGCTCCATCTCTCGGCCAATCAACTTCCTATTTAGATCATCTCTCTGCCCTACCTCCCACTGCACCTCTGTCCACGCCCCCTCGGTAATTCACATCCGCGAATATTTGTCCAGCGGCTCCTGGGCGCACAACACTGCCAGTTATTACAAAGGACGTGGACAAGAGTAAGACATGGTCCCCAGAATCCCTGAAGGAATATGCAGAATGAACCACAAACTGGATGATTTCGGGTCTAGGACTGAGGAAAAAGCAAAGTGGTGCACAGGGGAGGGGGGGCTCCCTTTCTTGCAGTGGGCATGAGGGTAAGGAGAGAAACAGAAAACATCTCATGGTCTAAGAGCCATCTGAATGGAGTCTTGAAAGATAAGGTTCAAAAGGGAACAGAAGGAGAAAGTGTGTGCCAAGCAGAGAAACAAGTGGAAGGAAAGCAAATACCCATGGAGTGGTTAGAGCACAGTGTCTTTGAGGTGTGGGGGACATAAGGTTAGAAGGGAGGCTGAGGGCAGAGGGCAGGTCATGGGAAGAGCTTTAGCTCTCCCTCTGTGAGATGATACATCAAGAGCCAAAAAGGTTTTAAGGAGACAAGTGAAGGACCCCATCTCTGTCTTCGGAGGATGGACTACAGCAAGACAACAAAGCAGAGGGCAGGAAGGCAAGCCTCTAGGCAGAAGAGGACAAAGAAAGAACCAGGAGAAGGGCAGTACGAGTGGAAACAAGGTAAGAGATCAAGAAGCACTTTGGAGGAGCACCTGGGTGGCTCAGTGGGTTAAGCGTCTGCCTTCGGCTCAGGTCATGATCTCAGGGTCCTGGGATTGAGCCCCACATCGGGCTCTCTGCTCAGCAGAGAGCCTGCTCCCTACCCCCACTCTCTCTGCCTGCCTCTCTGCCTACTTGTGATCTCTGTCAAATAAATAAATAAAATCTTTAAAAAAAAAAAAAAAGCACTTTGGAGTCAGCCTCCAAAAACCTGAGTAAACACTTGAATTCTTGCACAGAGTGAGAATAGGGCACTGAAGAGGATTCTAAGTTTCCTAGTATAAATGTTTTGGTGGATGGAGATGCCATTGACCATGACAGAAAAATGCGAAGGTTCTTAACAGTTGATCAATAACCCCCTTCAAGAAAGAGAAGAATAGGTGACTTCGATAGCCCTACCTGAACAACGTCAATGCAGGCGTCCAAGTAGATACAACCTTTAGACTCTTTGGAATTTTTCTCGTCTTTGTAGGAGTTGAGAATGTATGAACCGTCAGGAAGCTGAGTCAAGTAAAAATACCGTCTCTTGAATACCTACGGGGAAAGATCGGCAATGATACATTTGTCTGAACATTTAAACAACTTCTTTGCACAAAAAAACCTTCAAGGGCTTGCTCCAACCATTATATCTGGACAACCTCCGCACACCTCTGAGAGGTCATTAGGAATTACAATTAGCTTCACTTTCTTTAAGACGAAAAATTTGAAGTCAAGTGATTTCCCCTCAGTTAATCTACAGAAGACGACATTTTTAACACTTTAAAGTTGAAAAAGCATTTCTGTATCTGAACCACGGTCCGTTTCATGACAGCGTCCTTTTCCCATTTAACTGCAAAACCATGACTGGATTCTCAGCATTTCATTCATGTCACCATGACTCCAAGTATAAATAGAGAAATGTTTTAAACGTTTGAAAAAAAAGGAAAACTATAAAGCTAAAAATAAAATTAAAATATTATATATATATATATATATGTATATATATATATATATATATACACACTCATACCCCCAACATATATACTCACCTCACCTATCTTGTCCCACAGCCGCACTTCTGGAACTCCAGCTAATAACGCACTCCCAGGGAAACACTGAGAGTCACTGGTTGCCTCCCCGTTGCCACTGAGTACCCCAAATGCTGAGATTTGAGTCAATAAGCCCACCAGGCTTGTGCATCCATTTGAAATCAGGCATTCACAACAGTTAAGGAGGAGCCTGTGGCTACAGCTCACAGCAAAACCCACAGGAAGGGGGAAAAGGAGGAAGGCAGTTGGATTCATTCATGCTAGCCCTCTAAGCGTCTCCTAGAAAGTCTCAGATTGATCAAAGACACTAAAAGGGGGATCTGGAGCTCTCTGATGAGCCTATGCTTCTCTTAATAAGCCACAGACTGGGGGGGCCCCTGGGTGTCTCAGTCGGTTAAGTGTCTGCCTTTGGCTCAGGTCATGATCCTGGAATCGAGCCCCGTGTCGGGCTCCCCGCTCAGCGAGGAGTCTGCTTCTCCCTCTGCCTCTCCCTCCCTGCCCCTGCTCATGCTCTCTCTCTCTCTCAAATAAATAAATAAAATCTTGAAGAAAAAAAAAAAAAACAAGCCACAGACTGCATACTGTGTCAAGCATCTGTTATAGTAAAATTCCCCCAGATAATGGATCTAAAATCGTTTCAGGGTGGGAATGGAAAGGGACCAGGACACAGGCTCTGGGTGATGACTGAGCAAGCACTTTCCTACACATCTTGTCTTACAGAAGTTGGCTTTAAGATTGAAGCTTGCCACTTTCAATCACCCATCTGAGTATCCAGTATGATCTCGGACTATTTTAAGAACTTCATTTAGGGAAAGAATACTATTCGGCAACTTCATTCTTGAAAATGACTTAATTTCTGGCAAAGAAGCTGAAATATCGGCAATCTATTTTTCCCATAGCATGAATAAGCAAAATGTATCACACGTTAAGCATTTCTTTTTAGGAAAACCGGGAAAGAGAAAAAACACGCTTGTAGGTATTTTTGACTTGTTGAAATATCACCGATTTTGGAATGAAAGACAAAAATATACCAGCGGGAGGAACACCCCAACAGGTTAGACCGGTAAATGCTACAGCTCCCGTTTCAGGGAGTGGTCGCATGGGTTTGTACGGTACCAACAGAAAGGAGTCCAAACAGAAAAGATTGCTTTGTTTTGTAATGTCAACCGAGTCAATACTACTACACAGGTACAGAAAATGCGTGTGGTCCCACAAGATGAGAATACATACTCCTCGTTATTGATTTACCCACATTTAAGTTTCCCGGAGTTGTAACTAAAGAAATCTAGATTCATGTACAAGGAAAGTGTTAATCATAGTGGTGACTGTGCGCGCGCGCGCGCACACACACACACACACACACACACATACATACACACAGTTGACTCTTGGACAGCATGGGTTTGAAGTGCTCAGGTCCACTTACACGTGGATTTTTAAAAAAATACATTTGGGTGCCTAGGTGGCTCAGTGGGTTGATGTCTCTGCCTTTGGCTCAGGTCGTGATCCTGGGGTCCTGGGATAGAGCCCCGTATCGGGCTCTCTGCTCAGCAGGGAGCCTGCTTCCCTTCCTCTCTCTCTGCCTGCCTCTCTGCCTGCTTGGGATCTCTGTCTGTTAAATAAATAAATAAAATCTTTAAAAAATACATTTTACAGTACTGTAACCATATTTTCTCTTTCTTACTTATGACTTTTTAAAAGATTTTGTTTATTTGAGAGAGAGAGAGAGAGCATGGGCAGGGCGGGGAAGGGTGAGGGGAGCAGAGGGAGAGGGAGAATCAGACTCCCTGCAGAGCAATGAGCCCAAGGATGGGCTCGACCCCAGTACCCTGAGATCATGACCTGAGCCGAAGGTAGATGCCTAATGGACTGAGCCACCCAGGTGCCCCTCCTTATGACTTTCTTAATAACATTTTCTTTTCTGTGGCTTATCTTATTGCAAGAATCATAGTACATCACATATACAACATACAAAATATGTGTTAATCAGCTGTTTTAATGTTATCCATAAGACTTTCAGTCAACAGGTTATTAGCAGTTAAGTTTGGGGGGAAGTCAGAACTTATATACGGATTTTCAGCTGCACAGGGAGTCAGTGCCCCTAAACCCCCATATTGTTCAAAGATCAACCGTATACATTTGCTTGTTTTTGTGACAGTGGTTCACGTGTTATTTAAATGATGAGACCAGATGGCCTAAAATTACATACTGTGTGCAAACACACAAAACTCCCCCTTTTGAAAGTTATTATAGTAATTGTGTAGGGCAAAAATTCAGATACATTTTCCAGGCAAAAATTACGACCAATTTGAATCTGATCTGTGACCAAATCTAAAATTCAAGCCGGAGCCACTTGCAGAGCCCAGAGCCAGCAACAAAGAGAGTGGCAGAAGAACGCGGAACACGGAGCAAAACATTTGTGACGCAGAGCCCAATTTGAGTCTGTGAAATTTTTTTCCTGTACAGCTGCCTCACCAAGCAAAGATGTTCCGTGACAGCCGCCACTTCCAATATTAGCAAAGAACATCATTACAATAGAGAGGGAAAGGGATCTGAAATTACAGTAAATCGCTTCCTGTAACATTGCAATTATGTCAAAATGGGACACTGAGGTGGGTCGCTCATGAATCTGGGGGAGAAAGCAGATGCTGAAAGTCACACGATCTGGATTCCTGTCCAGCACTCCCGCCCACCAGCAGGGAAGCTGTCTTCAAGACCCTGCTTCTCCGTTTCCTCATTGGTAAAATGGGATTGGGCCAGACGATCTGTGAGATCATTTTTTTCATGATCTACAAAGAATTGTACTGAAATTGAACAGATAACATGACAGCCTTCCCAGGCTAAGGGGCACCCTCCCCAAACAACTTCTTACAGGCTTGAAAGACCATTTGTTCAGGTAAAGACTTTTAAATCATTTCCACAGAAACCAGACTCAGCCCCCATAAAAGAACTGTAAGTTCGCTTCTCAGTCTAATGGTCTAGGATATTCGTTGGGTTCCATCTTCTGGGAAGCTACAAATAATGACTACATAGAACTGTGGTGATTACTCCGTATCATACCTCTCATCTCGAAGGCCTCGAGTCCTTCGTAATCAACAGCTTATTCTTCTAATGTCACCGGAGATAAGTATCATTAAGTATCATTTTACTTAACAGCAAACCAAGAGACCAAGAGCTCACTCAAGTTCACACAGGAAAGTCAAGGATAGAACTAGAATCAGAATCTGATGAGGAAGAAAAAGAGAATCTTGCCCAAACGTTCCAATGGCTTCCCACCTAAAACCACAAAGCCTCACCATAGCCTAAGACGGTGTACCTGTGTGGCCTCAGTTTACCTCTTGGACTTTCTTTCTTCTTTTAAGATTTTATTTATTTATTTATTTGAGAGTGAGAGAGAGAGCACAAGCAGGGGGAGCAGCAAGCAGAAGGAAAGGGAGAAGCAGACTCCATGCTGAGCAGGGAGCCCAATATGGGGCTCGATCCCAGGACCTTGGGATCATGACCTGAGCCAAAGGCTGATGCTTACCCGACTGAGCCACCCAGGTGCCTCTCTTGGACTTAATTTCTTATCATCCTAGTGCAGCTACCCTGGCTTACCAGCTGCTCTGCAAACACCCAAAGAAAGTGGCTACGGGAAACTTTCTATTTCCTTGGCCTGGAATCCTCTTCCTCCACGTATGGACAATGGTTCACTCTCTTAGTGCTCTCAGATCTTTGTGGAAATCTCACCTCTTCTGAGAGGGCTTCTGTGACCACCCTGCCCTCCATCACGGCACACTATTGTATCTTTTTCATATGGCGCTCACTATCCAAATATAACTCGGTCATCTGTTTATTTGCTGTCTGTCTCTTTTAAGACTGTCAAGGTCCTTGTCTCACCCACTACCATATCCCCAGTCCCTACAACAGCGCCTGGACTCAGGAAAATTTGGCAAGATAAATGATGCCTGGATGAATAATTCATTCTCCAGTTCAAATTCCCCAGTGGTCCCAACCAATGGAATGGGATTTCTCTGTAATGTCCATATTCCTCCTCCTCCTCCTCCCCTTTATTATTTTTCCTAGATGGCGGACACAGCTGAAAATTCCCCCACCTGACTCGATGAGAAGCATGGACCCTGATGAGTGGCCTACTCAGACCACCCAGAAGAATAAAACTGAGAGGGAGCCAAAGGAGGTCATTCTCAGGGATCAGGTCCTGCCAAGTCTCCTTAAAACCCAGAGCTGCCTGGATGACAACCTTTTAAATATTGACCACATGACCCCTTCTGGAGCAAGAACAAAGGCTTTCTGTCACTCAGCTGAATCAAAGATGGAAGGCAGGCAAGTTTGAGCACCAAGTAGCCACAAATTAGGAGAGCCTTTTATCATCTGAAGAACAAATCTCAAGAGGGTTCACTTACGTGTGTTACTGAGAGGGTAAGTATTCACTGCTAAGTTACACGAACCGGGGGACCTGGGAAAGAACGCTTTTCGGGATTTAACAGAAGTAGGCAGGCAAAGTAGGTGGGCTGGGGGCAAGGAAGGATCGGGCAGGAGAAACTTACTTGACTCACGTCTCAGAGCAGAAAATAAGAGGCAGCAAGGAAAAGGAGAAAGCAGGAGAGCAAGAGAAGTTCTGGGTCTCAGAGCTGTTCCAAGCAAAGATGAAAGAAATAATAAAGAAGAAAACCCCGGGACTTATCAAAAAAGCAAGTAGCAGTTAATTATACCAGAATGTCAAGAACGTCATCCCACTGAAGAACCCCTACCAGTGCGTTGGCAACCTAATCTATCACTCATCTCTCCTCACCGTATCGTTTTACAGTCTTACCAAGTTTTAATAAATCACACAGGTTTACTTTCTGGGAAACTGGTTAAAAAGCAAATAGCTTTTTTTATCTTTTCTTTTTTCTTTTTTTTTTTTTTTGAGCGAGAGCATGGCGGGGGCGCGGGGGACAGGGAGAGAACCCTATGCAGGCTCCACACCCAGCATGGAGCCCGATGTGGGGAGCCCAATGCAGGGCTCAACCTCATGACCATGAGATCATGACCTGAGCAGAAACCCAGAGTTGGATACTTCACCGACTGAGCCACCTGGCTGTCCCTCAAAGAGCTCTTCTTAAATAACTCCACCATATGTGGGCACTGGAGATTTTTAAATTATTTAGTTTGGAGCAAATTCTAGAAGGAAAGGTCTACAATCCGCCTTTCTCATTATGACAGATGATCTTATCAGCTAGCTTTATCTCAGCACATCATGGTTCTGCTCAAATTTTCAGTGACCCTCCCTCACCCACATGGCAGGGCTCACATGACCAATCCCACCTTCGAGGCGCTCCCACAATCCTACAAATAATGTAATACAAATGGCTGACATCCGTGGAGTGGTTACTAATACCATCCAGTCTCTGGCTTTCCTCACACCATACCATTTAATCCTCATAATGACCTTGTATGGTGATTACTATTATCATCTCCGTGTTATAGAGGAGAAACTGAGGTGCAGGGAGATAAGGATGGACCAAACAAAATTTATTCTCCCAACTTCACCTAACACACTTCCCGCCCCGTACATACCTGCTTCCAACACTCACCTCCTGATTTTCTCCCATGGAGGCCCTACCTCCTTCAAGAAGCATTCTCTGACCTCAGATCACAGTGACCTGGACTCATTACAGCACTTGGTCTCCAAACCACCTTTAAACAGTATACTAGATTTTTAAGTAAACTGTACACCCAACGTAGGGTTCGAACTCACGGCCACACAATCAAGAGTCACATGCTCTACTGACTCAGCCAGCCAGGTGCCCTTAAACCATCTTCATTTTGTGTCCCATGTCCCCAAAGAGGTTTTAAGTTCTGCATGGGAAACTTCTCCCTACCCTTTGCAATACTAACACCTTGAGTTAATAAGATATTTAGTACATATTTGGTGATGAATTCATTGATTCCTCATAGTGTCTGGCACATGGGCATCCTCTAATAAATGGTTTTCAACAGTCACCAATGAATGAGGAAAAACTAAACATAAAAAACAAGTCGGGGGGTCTGGCTGGCTCGGTTGGTGAAGCGCCCAACTCTTGATCTCAGCTCAGGTCTTGATCTCAGGGTCATGAGTTCAAGCCCTGTGTTGGGCTACACGCTGGGCATGGGGTCCACTTAAAAAAAAATAAATAAACAGATAAAAAATAAAAACAAATTCATGAGAAATCCCTTACCCATAAAATGACTATAATCTGTTTGTTAGCTGGGAGAGACAGTCTGGTAGACTTGAGAACACGATGCACTAACCTAAGAACAACATTTAAAAAATTTTCTCTTCCTTTTGTTCCAATAAACATAATGACCTTAGCCTTCCCAGCAATTATTTTAATATCGCATGTGCCTTCCTAGGTAAAATTCCTTGATTTGTTGTTCTCCCAACACAGAAGGGAAAAAACCCTCCTGTAACAGTCAAAAGAATAAGTGAGGACTATTTGACTCTGGATATATATAACGAGTGGGAGGGGGCAGGCGAAGCGAGTCATACATCAAGCAGTTGAACTTACAACCCCGATAACATAGCAAGACACTTCAACATTTAATTGCTGGGAATGGGGAGGAGGAAGCTAGAGGAATGTGCCCCAATGGAGCCAAGAAGAGGCATAAAGGTGGGTGTCCCAGGGATTGGCCAAGAATCTGCAACAGACTTTTTATTTTTTTTAAATGAAAAACCACCCTCAACATCAGACTCTTCCTTATTCCATAGATCATTATATCCCTAGGATGTAACTAGCTCTAAGCACCAGGGGAAGGTCAAATCCAATATCTTAGCTATGTCATTTGCATTCAATTTCTTCACCAAGGTGAAAAAGAGTCAAAGAAAAAAGCAGAGCTTCCCAGCAGCTACTTGAGAGATAATGTAAATGGACAGGTTTCTGTCAAGATTGGTGTTTCGGTCTAAGGAATCATTTATTCTCTAGGAGATCTTAAACTTGCTCTCTAAAACTTTCCCAGGAATTGCAGACCGGCAAAGGGATGGGTTCTGATTAACTAGAAAGGTA
Source organism: Enhydra lutris kenyoni (assembly GCF_002288905.1). Lineage (NCBI taxonomy): Eukaryota > Metazoa > Chordata > Mammalia > Carnivora > Mustelidae > Enhydra > Enhydra lutris. The sequence goes on along the minus strand of NW_019154137.1, from coordinate 2,072,302 downwards.
CAAATGGGGGAAATTAATCACCTATGACAAGGCTTGCCCTGTTCTAACACGAACACCGAGAACAAAGCAAATCATAAGCTCAGGGTATGACAGTCACTGCGGACAGACGATAGGACAAGAGCTGCACGACGCCAGCATCTCCTCGGCAAGAGGAAGTGTCCAGCCACTGAAAAGCGTGACTTGGGCCTTAATGCACATCATCGCCAGCTCTCCCGGAGCCTGGGTTCCTCACGACCAATTTCCCAGCCAACCACGGAGAGGCTCGGCCAGCACCTCTGCGGAAATCGTGACGATGGCAGAAAATGATGCAGGCTTTTCTCTTAAACACTGACTGGGAGTTGGTGGAAAGGCGTGTATGGGCAAAAGTGTGAATTTTTATTCCACAAACATGGGCTCTTGTCATCTTCCCATATGAAGAAATCAACTTATCCCCTTCGCCCTAAAGCCCATCACTATCAAGTTGAATGTTCCTGCAAAACTGTCTCGCAGCTAGCAAGGGAGGATTTGCTTTCTAAAGCAGCCTATACATGAATTACTGTGGCTACATTATTTATGTCACATTACAGATCACGTGCTTGCTTTCTCCAAAGACTTGATAAAGTAAGAGTCTTCTGATTCCCTTTTAGCTATTGGCCTTGGCTCAGTGTTTTCTAACCCTCTTTCCTTCGCTTTTTTTTTTTCTTTCCACCTTCTCTGACAACTCCATTTCTCCCTTCCATGACATTTAGACTCCCTTATTTCTGACAGTCAAAGAATCCAGGAAAGGGACTTGGCCTTGTTTACAAAGACAGTTAAGGGGCGCCTGGGTGGCTCAGTTAGGTAAGTGTCTGCCTTCAGCTCAGGTCATGATCCTGGAGTCCCGGGATCGAGCCCCACACTGTCGTTGGGCTCCCTGCTCAGTGGGGAGTCTGCTTCACCCTCTTCCTCTGTCCCCTCTCCCTACTCCTTCTCTGTAGCGCTCTCTCATTCTCTCTCCAATAAATAAATAAAATCTTGAAAAAAAAAAAAGAGAGAGTTGAGTTGCTGTCCATCATTTCAAAATTTTCCAAAGGACCGATTCTATATTTTTTCCTTTAAATCCAGAAGTTTTTTTAAATGAATAAAGACCCCGAAAGTGACACCTCACTCTAAGAAGGTTCCAGTTACCCTACCTTAATCCCTGTCAACCCCAAGGGGATCCACAGGCCCATGTCAAGCCACAGCACACTGAAGAGTCACAGATGAAACAGAAGGGAAGGCACATGGCTCCCGCAGGCTGTTATGTGCTACTGAATCATGAGAAATACCGAGATCCTTCTGTTGTAGCTTCCTGGTTAGTCTACTGCGAGCTTGAGGGCCTATCAAAGCTTGAATTTTTCTGACAGCAAAGGTTCTTGGTTCTCCACTTGGCCAGCTCTAGGCCTGTGGTGCTCACTGCTCAAGCTACCTACGCTTCTCACCAGCGTGGGCTGGACATCCTAGCAGGCAGGGGACCCTAGACATACCAAGGGGATAATTACCCCCAGTATCAGGAAAATGACTAAGATAATGACAGCATGCCCGACTCACCTTCCCGTTCATTTACGAGACTCATTAATATTCTTCACATCAAAGGCTACCATCACAGAAACAAATATAGAAGGGATTTTCCTCTCAGAACATCTCATGAACCATCAGCCCTCTGCTTCAGTTCATCTGTTTCTGCCCTTGCCGACTCTCCAAGGGCAGGGTCAGCTGCTCCCCCCACCGTTAGATTTAGACTCTCTCCTGTGTCCGGGCCAGTCCAGGCCTGCCGCAGGAAGAACATGTCTGATTCCCCAACCTGAGGGGGCAAGCTCAAAGCCCCCAGGGCGCCCCAGTTCAGAGGCCTGGACTTCCACCTTGGCCCTCACTCCAAGTTCTCGAGGCTGGCCAAACAAAATGCACATCCAACACCCACCCCCACCCCACCCCCATCCCGCCATGGCCCTTCTCCCTACAGTCACAGGCCCTCTGTTTACATAGAGATGGCACTGTAAACTCGGCGAGTTTCAACCAACTTCCACGAGGCTGAACTCAATAATAGTTAAAACACAAATTCTTAGGGAGACAAAGACAGAGACTCTTAATCTCACAAAACAAACTGAGGATTGCCGGGGGGAGGGGGGTAGGGAAAGGGTGGTTGGGTTATGGACATTGGGGAGGGTATGTGCTATGGTGAGTGCTGTGAAGTGTGTAAACCTGGCAATTCAGAGATCTGTACCCCTGGGGCTAATAATACATTATATGTTAATAAAAAATTAAAAATTAAAAAACACAATTCTTAGAGGGAAACAAAAACCTCTTGGCAAAACCCCTCAGACACCTTTCACTGAGTCTGCCTGAACCTTCTTCCTCTCATGTCCATCCCAGCTGTGATTAACCCTGAAACAGAATATTACCACTCTGGCTTAGGACGTGAAACAGGAAGAATAGGGGACGTATATCCAGCTCCCAGAAATCCAAAATGGAGAAGATCTGGGATAAATGAAATCCATGGCCAGGCACAATTCCCAAATCTCGTTATGGCCTTTTTCACATTATTCCTCCTCGTTTTGTTTTTCTAAGAGCTGTGTGGCACACAGGATCACTTTGATTTATCCTTCTTTTCCTTTCTTTGCCTACTGTTTGGTAGAAGTTTTAAAAAGAAAAGAAAGTAAGTGGTTTTATGCTATTTGAACTGTATCTCACTTTAAAAAAAAAAAAAAAAAAGGAAGAAGTGGCCAAAACATGAACAGCTGGGGACGAAAGGAGGCAACAACGCAAAGAGCCTAGCTCACAGCGGAAGAACGACAATAAGCTGGAGGCTGGCGGCAGCTGTCCCCTTCAGCTGGGCCATGTGGTCACCAAGTTGCCTCAGACCCCACCACCCGCTTCATGAATTTATGGCTCCTGCCTGGCCCCCATGAGTGGTGCTGTTTGCAACCTCCGGGATAGACAACATATCAGCTAAATAATCAATCTTTCACTACTTGACTGAATTTGTTTTCTATTGTCATTGGAACAAATTGCCACAAATTCAGTGGCTTAAAACAAAATGTATTCTCTGCCGGTTCTACAGAGCAGAAGTCTGAGGTGGGTCTCTCTGGGTGAAAATCCAGGTTATAGCAGAGCTGTGTCCCTTCCTAGAATCTCTAGGGGAGAAACCATTTCCTTGCCTTTTCCAGCTTCCGGAGGCTGCCAGTATTTCCTGGCCAGTGGCTCCTTCTGCCATCTTCAAAGCCAGCAACAAAGCATCTCTCTCTGACCCCGCTTCTGTCCTCCCACCTCCTTCCCTGACTCTCCTCTTCTGCCTCCTCCTTCCACTGACAGGGACCCTTGTGATTACACTGAGCCCACCTGGAAAACCCAGGCTCCGCTCCCAGTGTGCTGATTAGCCACCTGAACTCCCCTTGGCCATGTAAGGGAACATTTACAGATGTTGGACATTAGGACATGGCCATCTTTGGGGGGGACAATTATTCTGCCCACCGCATCAACCAATCTGTGTTTCACAAACTATGGAGGAAAATGGAAAGCATGTACTTTTTACAGGCAACTGTGTTTTGACTTATGATAAATGGGCTCCTAAAAAGTTGTATGCAAAGCAAATTCTCTTTTAAAGGCATTAGAGGAATTCACTATTGAAAAGAATCCCATGGTGAATTGTTTTCTGAAGGTATTAATTCCCCAATGTCTTGTTCTATGAGTCCAGATTTCCATACATTATATTCATGTTGGGCTACAGTAAGTATGGAGAAAACATTTTAATATTTTGAGTAATGTGAGAGTGGAGTCAAAACCCATAGAACCGGGGTGCCTGGGTGGCACAGTCGTTAAGCACCTGCCTTCAGCTCAGGTCATGATCCCAGAGTCCTGAGATCTAGCCCCACATCAGGCTCCTGCCCAGCAGGAAGCCTGCTTCTCCCTCTCCCACTCCCCCTGCTTGTCTTCCCTCTCTTGCTATCTCTCTCTCTGTCAAATAAATAAATAAATAAAATCTTTAAAAAAAAACCCATAGAACCATTTTCTGGCAATCTGCACTGAATTATACACTTTCACACAAGCATTTCTGAACCTGAGAATTTTTTTCCCTAATATTTTATGTATTTATTTATCCGAGAGAGAGAATGAACACAAGCAGGGGGTGGGGGAAGGGCAAAGGGAGACGCAGACTCTCCACTGAGCATAGAGCCCTACAGGGGACTCAATCCCCAGACTGTGGGATCTTGACCAGAGGCAAAGGCAGACATTTAACCAACTAAGCCACCCAGGCGCCCTGCTGAACCTGGTAATTCTGATTGGACATATATTATAATAAAGCCTCGAGTCTCACTCACTCAGCTAGCTGGCCTTGACTGTGTGCCAGGAAGAGCAGAGGCTCGGGCATCAGCCTGGCTAGGTTCAGATCCCATGTCTGAATCTGGGGCGGTGTGACCTTGGGTGAACCATTCATTTCTTTGTGCCTCACTTCCCACGTCTTAAACCAAAAATACAAACAGGACCCCTCTATCCTAGGACTGCCACAAGGACTAAATGAGATACAGACTACAAAACACCCAGTACGGTGCCTGGCACATATGCATGAGGTCCTCAACGAATGGATTCATCACCATCGGCTAAAGCCCATGTTAACGTTAAGTGCAGGAGACACGCAGAAAGCATCCTACAACTTGGATTCATTATTCTCAGGACTTGGAAATGAAAACGAGAACCGGACATAGCCACTCAATGGAAAGCAGTGGGCCAAATATTAAATTAAGATAAAATTGGAGTCTTCTCTTGGTAGACACCCATGGTTTCTGCTCGCAGGCTATGTGAGAGACAGAATGGCCTTCCATACTTAACGGCAGTGTGAATCACCCTCGGCAAACCACATGACCTTGTACTGAGTATTTGCAAGAACAGTTATATTTGGTATAAGACAATACTTTGGCTTTCTGCTCAGAACCTTCCAAGTAGCTCGTTAGTTTCACCTTCAGATTTTAATGGCTCTTCACGGCCTCTGGAACAAAAGTCAGCTTCATGCCCAAGGCATTCGAGATCCCCCCAACTCCCCTGCCCCCAGTTTTACCTTTATCTCCTACAAACCCCATATGCAGATATTTTGGCCAAACTACACAACTCTGTAATTCTCAGACAACACCAAGGTACCACTTTGTCTAGTAGGAAATTTGGTATGTTCCTTATCTCATCTGGAGACCACTGGCATTCAAGGACCCTCATCTTAGACATCCATAGCTTTCCCCTCGTGACCAGCACAGAATACGTGCCTAATCAATATTTGCCAAATTAATGGGCTACCCGATCCTTCTATTCAGTATATCCGTCTCCACATAGGAACCTGTGATGCCCTTTTGTTTCAATGCCATTACCCTCATTCAGCTGACAGTCTCCTTCCTGAATTTTTTTTTCATTTTTAATGGAAGCGTCGTTGAATGACAGCCTCCTTTGTAAACTTCCTGATTCTGAATAATTACATTTCTTTAAAAAGTTGCACTTCTAAATTTATCCTGAGGTTGCAGAGTTTTTAAATTCTATACATCTGTGAGAAAATCATCTCAATAGAGAATTTTTTTTTTTTTTTTTTTTTTTTGCTAGGGCTCACTGTAAAATTTTTTTTTTTTTAAGATTTTTAAAATTTATTTGAGGAAAGAGAGAGAGAGAGTGAGCAGGAGGCGGGGGCAGCGGGGGTGGAGAGGCAGAGGGAGAGGGAGAAGCAGACTCCCCGCTGAGCAGGGAGCCGGACACGGGACTCGATCCCAGGACCCCGGGATCATGACCTGAGCTGAAGGCAGGCACACAACCGACTGAGCCACCCACATGTCCCTGTAAACATTCTTTTAAAGAAACATGTTTTCCACACAGGTTACTCATGACAATATCCTTAAACTGATAATACAATGACTACTTCTTACCTTCATGGTAACCGTGATGGTGCTATTTACATTGGCTTTATGCAACCAGCCTTGTTTTATGACGCCACCCTTCTGAGAACAGAGCGAAGAGGAATCCTGAAATAGGGCAAAAACCGTCAGTGAAACAGCAGGCCCTCTAATCAAACTTTTGGGGGGACACGAATGAGGCCCTTCCCCACTTTCTAATTAAAGCACAACCTCCCCACCCCACAAAGATGCCTGATGAAACTTGAAATTGTTAACTAGATAAAGAAAGGCTCTGTGCCCGCACACAGCAGGTGCTCAATATTTGCTGAATCTCAGGGGCTGTCTTCTGGGAGTCTTCTGCATGAAGTAAACAGTCAAACTGCACCTCAAAATGGCACAGACATCCAGGCCATCTGTCCCAAGAGGGACCTATTACGCAGGGGGTTCTAGATGAATCACCCTGCCGCATTCCCGGTGCAGAGAAAACAAGCCCCACGAGCATCTCCCACGGTGGGAAAACATGTTCATATACAAAGCACAGCCCACTTCACTTGATTTTCCCTAAACTCCACTTGGAAACACAATAATTTTTTTTTTAATTTTTAAAAACGCTCGTTAGCTTGAAAGCCGGCCACCAATCACTTGAGAACAATACTGTCCCTCAGCTTTTCTCAAGGAGTTCTGTGCCGGCAGATGCGACCTTGAGGACACCACCGCAGTGGCCCCCACTTTTACCTCATCTTTCTCACAGTCCTCGTCAATCTCAAATACGTGACTGGGAATCTTTTCTGGTCGCAGAGATTTGCTGAAAAACGCAAGAGAATTACCTCAGATACTGAAGAGAACAGACAAAAAAAAAAAAATAAAAGCAAGATGAATAGGCAGACTTCTCTCTTTTACAACCAAGGAAACGCCAAGACGTGAGGAGGATAAATTCTTTTCCCCTTTCCAACTCAGAGTTTCCTCTCTGAGTAAACTTACATTACCTTTTATGTGAGGGCTCCTACGTGTGCGGCCTGTGGCGAAACTACAGCTAAGCCAAATACTACGTCAGCCTAGAACTGCCAGAGAATGTGGGCCGGAGTTGTTAGTGATGGCAGAAGCTTATCTTTCCCCAGAAGAAAAAGCAACACAGTGTAATTCTGGCTCTTCCATCCATTTGCTGTATGAACTTGGACTGGTCATCCATCTTGGGATTCAATTTTAAAGTTCGTCTTTAGGCCTGTTTTCTTTTCGAGGGAATTGTTTTTGAAAACTACAAGAGGCTACACAACGTCTTATTCTCTAAAACGTTTCCCAGATGATAGATGGCCTATGAGGTTAGTCGTACTACAGATGAAGAAACAGAGAACAGGGAGGCTCAAAGAGATTGAGTGACTGGCCCAAGGTCATCCAGCTAGTAAGTAAGCAGCTGGATGTGGTTGTAGTAAGTGAGAGTAAGTGGTTGTTGAACCTCAACAAATAAGACTGGAATTGGCTCCTGAGCCAGTGTGCTCTCAGCAGTCGGTCAACTCAACTGAAAGAAATGTGCTTTTGTCAAGGGATGTCTGGGGTTGTCAAACTGAACCAAGTACCTTCTAGTATTTTCTTTGTTTTTTAAGATTTTATTTATTTATCTGGGAGAGAAAGAAAGAGAGAGCACGAGCAGGGGTGGGGGCAGAGGGACAAGCAGACTCCCCATCGAGCAGGGAGCCCGACACAAGGCTCAATCCCAGGACCCCAAGATCATGACCTGAGCTTAAGTCAGATGTGTAATCGCCTGAGCCACCCAGGTGCCCCAATTCTAGCATTTTCCTGGACACCACTGGAAAGTGCTCACTACATTATCCAGAATTAAAAGATTTTATGGTCAATATAGCTGCATCAAAGCCAAAAAGCGAACACATACATTTTGGGAAGAATTTCAATGCATAAAGTGAAAACATATTCAATTGGCCAAAATACATTTACCAAACAAGCCGGTCACTTTAAGGCCTTGCTTTATTATAAATTATCTCTGAGAAGCTTCATAAGTGGTTAAGAAAAGGTAAAATGTTGAGTAACTCTCCTCTCAAAGGCTTCCCCTGAATTCTACACTTACCATGGCAACATTCGAAAGTCTCCAGAGAAGTCTTCATACTTGTAGTTTACCACGTGCCAATCTGTGCTATAGGTTTTAATACACTGAAAGAAAATAGGAATTTTTAATTTGAAACATCAAGCAAGCATACATCTATCCAGTCTGTAAAAGTCTGGTAAAGGAAGGTGACAGACTTTGTAAAAATCATTTGGAAAATATTTGTACTGGGATCATCCTTTGGGGATTAACATGGTCTCCCTAAACCAATTGGGAGTAAAAAATCCCAATGCATACATACTTTGGAACACTCTGACTCCAAATTCAAAGAAGATTCAAATCTAAAAGAGAGAAACTAAGAACCCATGCTGTTTGTCCCAGTGATTAAGCTCTCTCCTCTCTACCCCATCATCTAGACTTGTCACAGAGGTCCACTAAGTTAGTCATTTTATTTCCCATTAATGCTAAAGGAAGAACATTTTTCTGACTTTAATAATGTCCCTCTGTGGCCTCTGAGGGTCTTACCTCTTTGACAAACAAACTTTGGGCCCTTTTCTCAGCATCTTCTGGTACAGTGGACTGCACTGTTCTGCGCTGACGACTTATCACCGAGATCTAGAAGACAAAGAACATTCTTGCCGTTAAGAACCAGCCTGGAGAGCATAAGCGTTTTCCTTGAAAGTAGTGTTTGTGAACTCACAGAGATATCCTCCATTGGAAACATAAGCAGGTCTCTGAGGGGGTCGCTGTAAATCTGGGTTTTCCTTTGGGTGATAACATTCTCATAGTCCAAGGGCTCAACAATTTTTGTCTTTTCCTTAATGAGAGACAAAAAAAAAGTTAATATGGTCAGACTCATGAGGCATAAACTCCTGTCCATGTGTGAAAGACAGAAGGGACTACTGACGGCAGTGAGCACTTCGGATGCTTTCACGAGAAAGATCCTTCATAAACAAAAAGCACAGACACCAAACACATATGGACACACATGCAGATCTCTCCGCTAAAGCCCAGGGGGTCCAGAGAGCTAGCCCTGTACCCTACTTTGCCATGTGCCCTGCAAAAATGTAAGGTAAAACAAAGAATGGTCTGTCTGGAAGCCTGTCGGTTGATTTTTAGGGAACTGGCTCTGTTCACTGGGTAACCGAAGAGGACAAAGTAGGGACATTTGTGTGCCTGGTGCAGGCCGGGCCTGGCCGAGCGTGGCTATTGGAGGTGCTCGAGCTTCTGGGCAGGCGTGAAAGGGTGGGGTCCTAGGTGACAAAGTCAGGGGATCCCTGCCAGACTTCCTGGGGACCTGGCCACTGAGAGGAGGGCCCCAGCCTGAGGCTAAGGTTACAAGGAGCAGGGTCGGTGTCGGGAGAAATGCAGGCTATGATTTATTAATAAGAGTAACAAGAGTGAGCATTTACCAAGCCCTTTCTACAAGTGTGCCAGACACTGTGCCAAGCGCTTTCTCTATATTTTCTCATGTAAGCCTCATAACCACCCTAGGAAATGGGCTTGATCTGGGGCGCCTGGCTGGCTCAGACCATGGAGCGAGCATGCGTGAAAGAATGAATAAAAAAAAAGAAACAGGCTTAATCTTTGTCACCATTGGACAGATGAGGAAACTCTGCACTCAACACGACGTAGCTTGTCTGCCTTCCGAGCTATAATTCAAACCCAGGTCTGTGACTACAAAGGCTCTGTTCTTTCTACCTCACGCAGCCTCTCCTCCCCCTCAGAGATACACAAAGATAGGAATAGACAAGACACTGAACTTGGAAGAGGATCCCACCCCCCACCTTCCTATCATTTTTTTCTTTCACTGAACTTAGCACCACGTGATATAACACCTACTTTACCGCTCTGCTCATCTGACGGCGGAGATTTCCTTTTATTTGGTCGCTGTTCTAACTCCAGCCCCGGCAACGGCACTTGGCACACGGTGGGCATCCCACTGTTAATTGTTGGATAAATACTGAGATACTTAGATTCATCGGAGCTACATCCCAATACACTATTCCAAACCAAGGTGGGTGTATATTAATGCTTCCTGATAACAGTGTTTTACTAAATCAAATTAAAATTACTTAAAAATTTTATTAAAAAACAACAGAAAGTAAACCTGAATACAACATACACTGAAACTTAGTATCATAATGGAATCGGAATTGTATTTGCTTACACAGTATTTGAGGCAGTCTCCAGTATGGCATATCCATACAGTCCTTTGAAAACAGGGTTTTTTAAAGTTTTTATTTAAATTCCAGTTAGGCAACATACAGCGTAATATTAGTTTCAGGTGTACAATATGGTGGTTCAACACCCATACAACACCTGGTACTCAACACAAGTGATGTCCCCCTTAGACCCCGTTCCCTATTTTCCCCATCCCCCCACCCCTCTCCCCTCCTTGTGTTCCCTAGAGTTAAGGGTCTGAGTCTTGGCTTGTGTGTCTCTCTTTTTCTCCCCATTGGCTCGATTGTTTTGTTTCTTAAATTCCGCATGTGAGTGAAATCATATGGTATTTGTCTTTCTCTGACTGACTTATTTCACTTAGCATAATACACTCTAGGTCCATCCATATCGTTGCAAATGGCAAGATTTCATTCTTTTTGATGGCCGAGTAATATTCCATTGTGTACATTCATCCCCATCTTCTTTATCCATTCATCTGTCGATGGACCTTGGACTGCTTCCATAATTCAGCTATTGGAGATAATTCTGCCATAAATGAGAAGTTTTTATACATGGTTCACAATTAAGTCACTGCTATATCCCAATGCCATATCCGAAGAGCATTTCAGAGTTTCCTCTCTAAGATTACTTAGATTAAACCACTCTGACCAATAAACATCAGTATTCGACAAATCTAAAAGACCCTAAAAAAGGAAAGGAAGTTCCTCATGAAATTAAAAATGGAACTGCCATATGATCTAGCAATCCCACTTCTGGGTATATAGCCGAAGAAAACAAAATCAGTATCTCAAAGAGGTATCTGCATTCCCATGTTTCTAGCAATATTATTCACAAGAGCCAAAATAGAGAAAAAACTTAAGGGTCTCTCAACAGATGAATGGATAAAGAAAATGTGGTATATACATATATTGAAATACTGGGGGACCTGGGTGGCTCAGTGGGTTAATGTCTCTGCCTTCAGCTCAAGTCATGGTCCCAGGGTCCTAGGTTCGAGCCCCGCGTCGGGCTCTCTGCTCAGCGGGGAGCCTGCTTCCCTTCCTCTCTCTCTGTCTGCCTCTCTGCCTACTTGTGATTTCTGTCTGTCAAATAAATAAAATCTTTAAAAAAAAGAAATATTATTCAGCCATTAGAAAGAACATCCTGCCATTTGCAACAACATGGATGGACCAGAAGGGCATTATAAGTCAAATAAGACAGAGAAAGACAAAAACCTCAGGGTATCATGGATAAAGATCTTTCTCTCTCTCTTGTTCTCTCACACACGTAAACACACACACACCCAGAGGAATATTACTCAGCCATTAAAGAATGAAATCTTGCCACTTGCCACAACACGTATGCATCTAGAGTGTACGATGCTGAGTGAAATAAGTCAGAGAAAGACAAATACCGTATGATTTCACTTCTACGTGCAATCTAAAAAACAAAACAAAAACAAATTCCTAAATACTGAGAACAAACTGGTGGTGGCCAGAGGGGAGGAAGGTAGGGGGATGGGTAAAAGCAGATGAAGGGGATTAAGAGGTACAGACTTCCAGTTATAAAATAAGTCAAAATATAGTATATATAATATATATTTCATATATATTATAAAATATAAAATAAGTCAATTACACCACAGGCAATAGAGTCAATGCTACTATAATAAGTTTGTTTATAACAGATGGTAACTACACTTACCACGGCGAACACTTCATAATGTGTATAAATGTCAAAACACTATGTTGTGCACCTCAAACTAATATGTCGTGTGTCAACTGTACTTCAATTTAAAATAATTTAAACATTTAAGGGGTGCCTGGGTGTCTCAGTGGGTTAAAGCCTCTGCCTTCGGCTCAGGTCATGATCTCAGGGTCCTGGGATCGAGCCCTGCATCCGGCTCTCTGCTCAGCAGCGAGCCTGCTTCCTCCTCTCCCTCTGCCTGCCTCTCTGCCTACTTGTGATCTGTCTGTCAAATAAATAAATAAAATCTTTTTTAAAAATTTAAAAATTTTTTTAAAAACCTTCCATTGGGATAGAGCCAGAAAGGAGGACAAAGACTTGATAATCGTTGAAGCTGAAGATAGGTGATGAGTACCTGGGCTTTCATGTACTCTACACACACACACACACACACACACACACACACACACACACTAATACCGTATGGTATCATTTATACGTGAAATCTAAAAAAAGTAGAGCGGTGCTTGCTGGGGCTGGGAGATGAGGGAAATGGGGAGTGATTGGTCAAAAGGTACAAACTTCAGTTACCAGATGAGTAAGTTCCAGAGAGCTAATGCAGAACATGATGACTACGGTTACTAATTTGGTATTGTGTACTTGAAATTTACTAAGACAGTAGCGCTTAAGCATTCTCATCAAAAAAATAAAGTATGCACGGTGATAAATGTGTTCATTAACTTGACCGTGGTAGTCATTTCACGGTGTATACCTATATTAAATTATCACAGTGTACACTTTAAATATGTACAAGTTTCTTTTTCAACTATACCTCAATAAACCTGGGGGAGAGGGGGAAGATCCTAAGGAAGATATACTTCAAGTCTTAAATTTGAATTTGTAGACCCACAAGATCAAATCCAGCTGACCATCCCCTATCATGTCTATGAATACAAAATGAGTTGAAACAGAAGAAACAATTCCTATTCGGGGAACTCAGAGGTTTCCTGATAGTAAAATTTGAGCCCCTTGTCCTACATCTACCATGTATTCATGGACCCAAGCGCAAGGAAACTGGCTGCCTCTTCCTGCCTAACATTCTGAGTCTCTGATCAATTGCTCAGAGAAATGAGTAAAGCCCATCTAAGAAGGCAAGCCTTAGGCACTGAAAACAATTTCCAGTCTTGCTTTTGGTGCCAACTATCCTCTCAATACAGAGTGCAAAAACAGCCCTCAAATTTCAATGTTTAACCTGTTGAGTTAGCATCTGTTAATCTCTCTCTACAATAATTTCACAAATACCTGCTCCAAGTAACTTTGAAAAAGAAAAGAAAAAAAAAAACATCTACCTTCAGCTTCCTAATGTGGTTGTCAAATTAAGCTGGAAAAAGCCTATGCCCAAATGAATCTCTTGTTTAAACATACAGCAGAATATAAGCCTTCCAAAAAACAAACCCTCAGCTCTCCCTATGTTTTGAAAGCCCTGTATTCATGTTCTAGAAAACAAGGTTTCACTTTTCATTTAAAACTGACTAAACTAATGGTGCCTGGGTGGCTCAGTGGGTTAAGCCTCTGCCTTCAGCTCAGGTCATGGTCTCAGGGTCCTGGGATCGAGGCCCGCATCGGGCTCTCTGCTCAGCAGGAAGCCTGCATCCCCCTCTCTCTTTGCCTGCCTCTCTGCCTACTTGTGATCTCTCTCTCTCTCTCTCCCTCTGTGTGTGTCAAATAAATAAATAAAATCTAAAAAAAAAAAAAAAGACTGACTAGACTAAGCATTCTGCGGGCACCTGGGTGGCTCAGTCAATTAAGCATCTGCCTTTGGCTCAGGTCATGATCCCAGAGTCCTGGGATCGAGCCCCACAATGAGCTCCGAGTCTGCTTCCCCCCTCCCTCCGCCTGCCTCTCCCCCTGCTTGTGTGCGCACTCTCTCTCTCTCTCAAATACATAAATAAAAATCTTGAAAAAAAATAATAAACTAAGCGTTCTGGGTCTTCACTCTTACTTCCTTTGTCAGAGGTAGCTCGATTGTAGAAAAAGTTGAGGTGGCTGTTCTGAGTCCCACAAAACTTACCCTAATGGCAGATCTAGGCCTGTTAAGTCAGGCTTCATCTGCTTCAGAAGAAAAAGAGGAAGGACTGGGACGCCTGTGTGGCTCAGTGGTTTAAGCCGCTGCCTTCAGCTCAGGTCATGATCCCAGCATCCTGGGATCGAGTCCCACATCGGGCTCCTTGCTCAGCAGGGAGCCTGCTTCTCCCTCTGCCTCTGCCTGCCACTCTATCTGCTTGTGCTCACTCTCCCTCTCTCTCTCTCTGACAAATAAATAAATAAAATCTTAAAAAAAAAAAAAAAAAAAAAGAGGAAGGACTAACCCTCCCCCAACCCAGTCGCCTCCAATCCCAGTCCTCACAGGCCTTAAAAGCACAATTCAAACTGGAAGTAGAGGAAAAAGGATATATTAGGAGTCAGCACCCCAACAACCACACCCTAAGTTTCTCTTCCAGTAGAGTTCATTGGTAACTCTCTTGGCATCAGAGACAAGGAAAACCTTTGACACTTAGAATCATCACGATTTCATGGTGGCTCTGCCCTGTGGTCCAGAACATGTCTCTTGTCTAACTTTGCTATTCAACTTTACCACTGGACTACAGGACTCACAAGGTTTCTCTTAATAAAGCTTCCCTCACACACAAAAAGGGTCTCTCTCCCAGGTTCGCAAGTTTTCCCTCCTGCCAATTTGTGCCCCGACTAGCCAAAGAAGGTGCTTTTTCCTCAGTCAAGAACTCTGTGATGGGGCGCCTGGGTGTCTCAGTGGGTTAAGCCTCTGCCTTCAGCTCAGGTCATGATCTCAGGGTCCTGGGATCGAGCCCCACATCGGGCTCTCTGCTCAGCGGAGAGCCTGCTTCCTCCTCTCTCTCTGCCTGCTTCTCTGCCTACTTGTGATCTTTGTCTGTCAAATAAATAAATGAAATCTTAAAAAAAAAAGAACTCTGTGATAACAAACGGTACTTCATAAACATTCAAATAATATAGGAAGGTCCCACTGGGTTACCTCTGTGTGGCTCCACAGCAGCGTTCAGTAAAAGGCAAAAGCTTTTCTACAATCTGGAGAAAAGCAAGCATATGTTTCTGCCTTCTCCTCATAAGTAGTGACAGGAAAACCGTCAACCTAAATTTGGAAACTACTCGGTTTTTACCATAAAGAAAAAAAAAAGGCCCCCAAACGGTCTTTGAATGTTCTTGCTCATGGATTCGGAGGCTCTCTTGAAGTAACTTGCTAGTGATTTATTATTAATTTTTTTATCTTATCATTTCACTTGAAGATCACTTTGCGGCCTTCAGGAAACATTTCCTTTTTTTTTTTCCTAAAGATTTTATTTATTTATTTGACAGAGATCACAAGTAGGCAGAGATGCAGGCAGAGAGAGAGAAGAGGAAGCAGGCTCCCCATGGAGCAGAGAGCCCGATGCGGGGCTCAATTCTAGGACCCTGAGATCATGACCTGAGCCAAAGGCAGAGGCTTTAACCCACTGAGCCACCCAGGCGCCCCAGGAAACACTTTCAATACGAATGCTACCTTGTGTCTTACTATAACCTGCCAAGTAGACAAGGAAAATGCCATCATTTCAACTTTCTAATGAAGAAAGAGGCTCAGAGGCCTGATGAAGTTCAGCAGTCCATCATCTAGTAGGAGAACTGGGATTCGAATCCAAGTAATCCAACTCCTGATTCTCTTTTTAGCAGAGTTTTCCAGACTCAGCTTATTCACATACAATCCTCAAGACTTTGCCGTACCTTCTGCACTCATATGCTTCGTATTTTTCTCCCAATCAAATCTCTTCTTCATTGAAATGTATTTATTGAAACAGTAAGCTATAAATCACTTCCCCATAAAGGAAAATAAATCAGTATTTTTCTAAACCGTTTTTTTTAAAGATTTTATTTATTTATTTAAGAGAGAGAGAGAGAACAGGAGCAGGGCGAGGGGCAGAGGGAGAAGCAGACTCCCTGCTGAGCAGGGAGCCCGATGCGGGGCTCGATTCCAGGACTCTGGGACTCTGGGACGCTTAACCGACTGAGCCACCCAGGCGCCCTAATCAGTAATTTTCCAATCTCTAATAAAATATTTTTTCTGTTTTTTTTTTTAAAGGAAACTCTACCCCCAAAGTGGGGCTCAAACTCACGACCCCAAGATTGAGTCACATTCTCCACCAAATGAGCCACCATTTATTGGTGCCCCACCAAGAAAATAAAATTTAAAATATCAATCTTTGTACTATGGTGTGGGACACAGGACACTCTTCCAGGCTTACTTAGGACCAAATCTAAATAGACTTGTAAACCCTAAAACTGTAAAGAAATGAAGAGTGAAGAAATGAAGGGGAAAAAGAGATGACATTTTGATTTCTAACAGAGAGAGAAAGGACAGACTGAAAAAGGAAATTCATCAGTACAGATCCAATTAGGGTCTACTTCTTGGTCCAAAGAGAAGAAACAACAGATCCTAACTGGGAATCACTGGCAGCATCAAATATTAAGATTTTATGATTTTGTGGTGTTTTCTCCACATCTGCTATCCAAGAGGACTGATCTTTCATCATCCTAGCTGTATATATATTTTTATAAAACCATGCTTGTATGGGGTGCCTGGGTGGCTCAGCGGGTTAAAGCCTCTGCCTTCGGCTCAGGTCATGATCTCAGGGTCCTAGAATTGAGCCCCGCATCGGGCTCTCTGCTCCATGGGGAGCCTGGTTCCTCCTCTCTCTCTCTGCCTGCCTCTCTGCTTACTTGTGATCTCTCTCTGTCAAATAAATAAATAAATAAAATCTTTAAAAAAAAAAAACCACGCTTGTAATTCTAAAATATGTAAATATGTATGCATATGTATATATTCAACCACCCAACCACTGGTGTATTTTTTTTTTGTAATTGAAGTGTAATTAACATACAATGTTCTATTAGTTTCAGGTGTACAACATAGTGATTCAACAATGCTATACATGACGCAGAGTAGTCCCCATCTGTCACCGCATAATGTTACTACAATATTACGGATGATATTCCCTATTCTGTACCTTTGATCGCCAAGACTTATTTATTCCATAACTGGGAGTATGTACTCTTAATCCCCTTTGCTATTTCACCCACCTCTCCCTACCTCCCCTCTGGCAACCACCAGTCTGTCCTCTGTAAATACAACCACTCGTGTATTCAAAAGCTCACATTACTAGCAAGCCTATTTATATTATCATTAGAAATTTAACCACATAATTTCAACTGTATTTAAAAAGCAATCATGATCCCATGATATTTCTCTGCAATGATGAGGAATCAGCCTGGGTGCTTTCTGCTTAGATATGACATCAAAGGTCATTAGTTTACTGGTAAATCTTTTACTTTAGAAACTAGTTCTCCTGAAGAATTCTAAGAATGTCTCTTCTGCAAGTCTAAAAGTGAACACTGGCTTCACAGAATCCCTCCTATAGCACAGTGGGAGGGAGACCAGAAAGCCGGGGGCAAGCTTCACCGTGGAGCCCAGCGCTCCTTCAAAAACCTCTACCACCACGACCGCCCGCCTCTCCAAGGTAAGTTTCAGTGCAAGAGGGAGCATGGCAACAAGTGGCTTAGGAAACAGAATGACAGCCCAAAAGTCAGAAGCCCATTTCCACAGCATTGTGTTCGGACTACTGCTGCAATGGCATTGGACCATATTCTTTTTGAAAATAACAATCTTCGGAAAGAAGTAACATCCTCAAAGGGGGGAGGCTACTCAATGAATCTCTCCTTCCCAGCGTTCCTCCCAGCTCCAGAACCCCTCTCCCAGACCGCCAGCTCCCCTTCGGTTACAGACACGTGGAGCCGAGGGCAGAGGGCTTGCTCCACAGTTATCTTACAATCCCACTTGACACTCAAAATGGCCACCGGGGACGAGCCACTTCCGGCAACGCAGGAAACCGAGTCAGTGTGTGCTCTGTGGCACACTTCTCGAGTCCCTGCTGAGGTCCAGGCCCCGTGCCAGCACCTGGTGATGCAGAAATGAAAGAGAACCAGCCCCTGCCTTTGACAAGTTCACGGTTTAATGGGGGAGGGAGGTAAAACCCAAAACATTCAAGCTGATCCCAGACGCTATTGTAACTTCAACCCCACCCTGGCTTCTGTGCCCCCCTCACACCCTCTGACAGCCACATCTTCCAACAAAGGGACCGCGCAAGTGTTTTTGCACACTCTCGGGCATAAGCCTGTACATTCACATTCGTGTCAATCAGAAAAATCTCCCTAGGTGGGTACATGCGGTCTCTGACCATTTCATCTTGTCTTCTGCTTTTGTTGATAAAACTCTGGAACAGCAGAGAGTAGGTGACTGTCAACAGTGGCCCTACGAGGATGAAGAGAAGTGACAGGTGAGCCACCACGGGCAGACTAGGGATTTCGAGAGGGCCCCACAAGGCACAGAACAAAGGAACCCTATCTGTAAGAAACATGCTCATAAGGCTTGAATAAACAGTATTTGACTTTTTTATGACCTTGTCTTCTCTAAATCCCTTGATTACCTTTCACCAGTTCTTTTCTTCCCCTCTTTCCCCAAAGGAACTCCCAAGTACCAAAGAAGCTTTGAATTAATAGAATCTGACAACTATGCTGGGGGAGGGATGGCCATCTTTCCAGTTAGCACAACCCAACTTGGCAAAACAGACACGAACATATTTTCATAAAGATTGTTTCTCAGGGCCAATCTTGGCGCAAAAAACCCACATACAAATTGCCTTCAAGACACCAACCTTTCTTAAAGCCAACAACTAAGGGGAAAATGTTACTTTTCATGAGCCCATCGCGTCATGCTTATTCCTAATCCACACCTTGGCTCATGGGATTCCAACCTCCAACCTCTCTTGCCTACAGCCCTGACGGTCTTTACCTACCACTGGTGGCATTTACTCACAGATACCATGGAACTGCTTTGTGGGTGCTTTGCATAGGTTTCTCCTCAGCGAGATCATAAACTCCTAGAAGGGGAAACTGTGCCTTATAATTTCTCTACCACTTAGACTAAACACGACCATATGCCAAGTTCAACCTTTTTTTTTTTTTTTAAAGATTTTATTTATTTATTTGACAGACAGAGATCACAAGTAGACAGAGAGGCAGGCG